>NW_028252498.1:0-465263 GCF_964263255.1 Lissotriton vulgaris
GATTCATGAAAAACTTTGGTGCTGATGACATTGTTATTCAAAGTGATTTGAACATCCAGAAATACTATGGTTGCATCAGAGATTGTATAGGTGAACTTGATCCTTTCATTGTAAGTGTTAAGTTTGATAATATTAGACTCGAGAGATTCTTTGGACCCATGCCATATCAAAAAGATATCATCGATGAAGCGCTTGAATAAAATCAAGCCATCTGTCCAAGTTTGATTGCTCAGAATATGATCTTTCTCGAATTTTTGCATGAAAATGTTTGCATAGGCGGGTGCTCCCCCAAAACCCATCGAGGTTCCATTTGATTGATTGAAAAACTGGCCATTCCACTCGAAATAGCTGTGATATAATGCAAATTGCATCAATTGTAAGATCAAAATTTGTTGATATTCCTCTAGATCGCTGTTGAGCAAACTCCACTCTAAGGCTTCAATACCATCTTTGTGTGGGATGGAAGTGTATAACGCAACCACGTCTATGGTGCATAACAAATAAGTTTCTTCAAGATTTAGCTTGACTTGGTTGAGCATGTTTAGGAAAGCCGTTGTGTCTTTGATGTATGTCTCACCCTGTTGAACTCGGGGTTGCAGAAATTTGTCTACAAATTTCTCTAAAGGTTCCGAGATTGACCCGCAGGCCGAGACGATGGGTCTAAATGGCGGTTTAACAGGATCCTTATGTATCTTGGGCAACATATACAGTTTTGGCCTTCTGGGGTGTTGCAATTGGAAAAACGCATATGTTTTTTGACTAATCCATTTCATAGTGAGTGCATGTTCCAAGATTTGTTGTAACACTTTTTGATACTCTTGAGTTGGATCTCCAGCTAATGGTAAATAAATGTCTTGATTGTGAACGTGGTTGTCCACACTCATTTGGTAAAATTCTCTATCCATCACGATAAGGGCGCCGCCCTTATCAGCTTTTTGAAAAACAAGGCTTTTGTCTTGGGTGAGGTTTTTCAGAGTATTCCATTCTTTGGTGGTTAAATTGTTTTTCTTAGGTTTAGCGAAAGCAAGTTTCTGTATATCAGATGATACAGCTCTTTCGAATGCTTCGATAGTTTTGTGAGTTGTTGGCGCACAAAATACACTGGGCGGTTTAAACTCATGATCCCATTTTTCTGGTGTTTGAGTGGGTTCCATATCTTTGAAAAAATACCGCAGTTTCAAGTTACGGAAAAATTTGAAAAGTGATATTTCAGTTTCACCTGCGTTTGTTCTGTATGTTGGTATGAACGTAGTTCCTTTGTTCAACACTGATATTTGCATTTTAGTTAACTGTTTAGAAGATATGTTTATTACTAAGTTGCTATCTGTAATTGACTCCGTGTCCTCCTGGCCACTTCCTCCTCTGTTTCTTTTTCTTTTTTGACCTTCTTGTACGTGGCTTGTCGTCGGAGGTGCATTTGCTGCTGGATTTATGTCTAAAAAAGACTGTTGTTGAACGTTAGTTGAACTGGTTGAAGGTTTGGCTGCTTGTTTCGCTGCTTTGGTAATTGGTGGTCGATTTTGTGAGATATCTAAATCAGAAACAACACTTTCTTGCGACGATGCCGTGTCAGACTTTTTTTGAGTTTGAGACTGCCATTTCTTTTGGTTATAAATTTCAGCCCACATGTATACTTCTTCAAGCTTGTAATCCAAAGTGTACCGTCGATATTTTCAGATTTTTCTCTCATTAACTTCCTTTGCGTAACGGTCTAGTTTCTGATTGACCTCTTCCAAAGTTTTATCCAAATCGGGAATTTTGTTGAGTTCATCTTTGATTGTTTTTATTTCTTCTTCAAGTTCTACCAAAACTTTTGAGAGTTCTTCCACAATCAATAAAATGAGATCCAAAGAACATTTATTTAAAATCTGATACCATTTCTCAAGAAATCTTTTACTGTTTTTGCATAGCATTGGCTTGAGGGCTATTCTGAGTCCCCGAGGAATCCTTTGATTTTTGTGGTAATGTATTAATGTGGTTGCGTGCAACCGTTGGTTTATTTCCTTTTTGCTGATATATTCAAATTGTCTGAGTATCTGAGCGGTGGTCGTTTTTTGAGGAGTGATGCGTCTGGTCTCCTGTATGAGCCCATAGATTCCTTCAGCGGCTTCATCCGTGAATACTAAGGTCTCTGCTCTATTGGCGGTTGAAAGTGCAATTTCATCCATTTGCCTGTATTTTGTGGTGCTCCTGGGATTGAGTAGACTGAACTGTTTGAATTCAAAGAGTAATGTTATCCCGGTGCACTCGTTTTTTAAAAATGTTTTGATACAGTTTAAACTCTTAAGGCGGTGCTCAAGTTGTCGCACGTAGTCTTAACGTGCCTTTCAAATGTCAACGAATATTGAGGGTAGAACCCACTATCCTCAAGGCTGAGCACTCTTTTAACGAAGAAAACAAGTTTCTACTCCAAGTTTTTCTTTTACAAGTTCATCAATTTTATTTGCATAGTTCAAATCTTAGTTGTTGGAACGTTGTATATCTATAAGCAAAAATTCATGGCGAACATAATTCCATTCTTATGGCGTCATAAACTGATTCTCTAGGAAGTTTCCATTCACCCAATGCATTTCGGGTCCACAACAACATGACCCTTCGTCAGGGGTCTGAAAATTAAGCGCAAACAGGACCAAATTAGTCACTCTTATAATATGCTACAACATTAAACATAACACTTTGTCACAACATGATATCGAACGCTCATCAAGTGATAACTCCATGACAATTAAACCATGAGTCACGAACATTTAAAGTTAACTAGCGGCTATATTTAACTCTGCCAACTGAAACTCAAGAAATACATTTAAAAACTCTAAATCAAACACTCTGTCACTTACGAGTAACGGGACGCAGCAGCGCCTTCACGGTTGGGATTCAAATTCCGCGTGTGTAAACGGAAGTGTAAGTCACGAGATTTAAATCACCTGATCGGGCCCGCGGCCAATGACGGCCCAGTGACTCCGATCATGTGAGAAACCTTTTCCGTTTTTCAAGCGATAAGTATAAGAAAGTTCAGAACTTGAATCTCAAAACTTTATCACATTTGTGTTATGCTGAACAAAAGCTGAAACGCTTGCTAAGATCAACAGACAATTCAAACATCAAAATACTGTAAGACTGTACGGGGATCAGAAAATGTCAAAAGTCAATGCTAAAGTTCCAAATCATAGAAAACATGCATGTTCAATCCGGTCATTTAGCCCGAAGGGCTGAGTTGAATTCAGTTTTTTTATCCAGTAAAATTCTGCCCTTAGTCTCTGTTTCACAGGATCCATGTCTGGGCGTTGCTGGATACTCTCGATAACCATGAATTTTAACTGAGAAATTTGGTGGCCCACTTCTTTCCAATGGCTTGCTAACGCAGATTTCACGTTGCTCAGTCTAATATTGCTTTTGTGCTCCTTGATGCGGACCTTGATCTTCCGCTCTGTTTGTCCAATGTAGATTTTTCCGCATGGGCATTTGATTAGGTAAATGCAATTGGCGGTGTCACATGTACTGAAGTGATGCAAATTGATTGGAAAACCTTTTGTCGGATGACTGATTGTTCTTCCCGTAATAACATTATTGCAATGAATGCAGTTGAAAGATTTGGACATGCCTCTCCAAACTGTTTTGGGTTTAGTCGGGGTGTTTAACAATTCTTATAGCCAAGATTTGCGTTTAAAAGGGGAAGAAACTTAAGGGATCACCTGGTTAGGGCTTATACTGAACCTAAACCTAACACCCTTCCAAACATTTGGGGCTTGGCTCCTATTGTTGGACACTTTCCTTGTGGTAGCTGCACGGCGTGCGCTACCACCCAAGCTACCAAAACATGCTGTATCAACGGAAAAACATTGACGTTTAAACATCATTCAAACTGTCTGACCAAAAATGTGGTCTATTGTATCCAATGCCCATGTGACCTCTATTACATTGGAAAAACAACGCAGGAAATAAGAAAACGTATTACCCAACACCAATCCCGTATCAGATGTAAAGTCAACACTGCACCACTAGTAGAGCATTTTAATAACATGTCTCATGCTCCGTCTGATATGAAATGGTATGTAATTGAGTCTGTAAGAGGCACAAGGAGAAGACCCAATGTCGAAAAACTACTGACACAAAGGGAAAACAAAATGATTTGGTTGTGTGATACAGTCGAAAATGGGCTGAATAGCCTTATCGAATGGCATACTCTAGCCACTCTTACATGACTGGCTTCACGCCTGATATACATGTTTGAAGATGTTGTTTGTAGATGATTGGTATTTCATTGGTTATCTTGACACCACTTGTCTATTTGCCTCACTATTTGAATACTGTGTAGGAATGATTAGCCTTAGTTGGCTACTGTTATTTTTTCCGACATTTGCCATACAGACACTATGGTGGTTGTATGTCCAGTATGTGTGCTGAACCTCGCACCTATTTAACCGTTTTTATTATTTTTTATTATTTATTATTTTTTATTTTCTGTTATTAGGTTTAGTTCCAGTTATGCACATGCTCTCTGCATTAGTTGACTAGGCTAAGATGGCCGCCGCTCTCGCGGGCCGCGATGATGTCATCACTCCAGTTTACTTAACCACGCTATGGGTGGAGATCACCTGGCGTCCCGAGTATTCACCGGGGATCGAGCACGGACTCTTTAGAGCCGGCGCATAGCTGTTGTTTCAGTAAGTGTCATGCACCCGCTCCGTTTCTGGAGCTTGTTCCGTTTTTCGGACTGTAACACGTCTGTTTGTGCAGGCGATTGCGCTAATGCTTTACTCTGTAATTTGTTTTTAGATCACGTGGCGACAGTCCGAACTGTAAGTTGGTCTTCCTGGCTATTGGGTGTATCGGTGTAGGGTTACACAGCCTTAGGCATGACTGAGGAACGTCCCCCTGTAATTTATGTTTTGGTTTGAAAACAGAACGACCTGTGTGGCGTTTTAGTTATCGTGAGTATTGCTCAGTTATTCTTGCGCTGATACTCTTTGGAGCATGCGATATAGATACACCACCTTACGAATTTGACCCCGCATGTTCACCTTTGGTAGCATGCGGTGAGAGTTACATATTTGTATGGTAACTTTTTTAATTAACACTGGATTTGGTTTTTCGTATCACTTGTTTTGGTATCACTTTGTTGGTTTTTTGTGTTGGTTTTTTGTGTTGAGCTGGATATTGGTCTCCGTGTGCCTCAGGGTTTATTATTGTTGTTATTATGTTTATTAGACATTGCTGTGCAACGTCTCTGTCCTGAAGATGGTCCGACGGATCGACTTGACCAGCATGGACCGAAACGTCGACGCTTAACACCTGACATGCAATACACTGTATAATTCACTGTATAATTTTATTTGTGAATTCTTATGTGTAAATATTTACTTTGATGTGGTCCGTAGATCGTAGCCACATGCTATGCTGTAGGTGTATGTAGACTATCAATCAGTTTACATGTTATGGTAGTCTGTCTGTTGCCAGTTCTGAAGTTTCTTTCATGTATTTAAAAAACGCAAATTGAGAATCAAAAATAAATTAAATATATTTTTGATATAAGCCCTTTGGTTACCCTATTGATTTGTGTGATCACTCACGTGACATATATAAATGCAAAGTGGTTGTTTTGAATGATTCCTACCTGGACATTTAGCTTATATATCTGATATTACCCAGTCCCGGTGGGATTATTGGGTGGCTCTATTCTAAAACTATTTTCTATAGGGCACACAGAGTGCCTATCTGTAAGAGTCATCTGCACAGAGAAGAAGACTTTCCCTATTGCTGTGGGAGGTTCTGAGTCTTACCTGTTTACAACCCTAGTGGTAACTCTGTGTTTTTGTCCGCTAGTTGTCCCTTACCCTTTTTGTACACATTAGGGTAAGCTTGCCCTTCCTGTATTTTTTCTGTTGCTTACCTTGTTTGTGTCTGTTCTTTTCTCGTGTATGCCTTTGCTTGCTTCTCAGTATCAGTACACAAACTCTCAACAGTCTATTTAATGAATTTAAGAGGTGCTCTTCCACAGCCCAAAAAAAACATATGTGGGTGTGCCTGGGCCGAGCCGTGTCTGCAGACCATTGCATGGTCTCCTCATGGTTTGATCATTCTTTTGGAAGATATTGGACCTGAATAGAGCCCCTTCTGGATGATGAACCAGGCCCTTAGGGATCCAAGTGCAGATCCGAGCCTCAGGCAAGTATGTTGTTCTTAATCATCCTGTTTCCATCCTGTCTTCTTAAGGCACAAAGTGCAGAAAATGGAAATAATTTAAAACCAGGACTGGCTGAGATATGCATACCTAACGTTGTCAACATGAGATCTTAGTCACTGTTGGACTTTAGGATGGAAGGAATTATCTGGGGCTAACGGTACCACTTCAAAATTACGGCGGCGATGGTCGGATTGTCCTAGGTTTCTTACTTGATACAAATAAGATTTAGATATTGCACTGATTTCAGCGTAAAAAGATCACTCTGCATCAAAATGAACTCCAAGATTCAGGTATAACTGATAGGGGGACAGGGGTAGAGAATGTACATAAATAAGAAGCTTAGAGATGTTTATTTCCCCTGGAATTCACTACCTCTCTTTAACTGCCATTTAAATGAAAAAAAGATGGATCAGGAGCTAGAGTGAAGGTTCCAGAAATTAACTCCATGAGTTGGAAGTAATAGAGACAGTTAGGCCAATCAACACATTCATGGCCATTGTCAATTAGATTGCGGAATAAAAAACAACCCCAGAGCAGGGTTTTCTGGTGCCACAGCCAAATCTATAATGTGTGATTTGGTTGTTCCCTTTACAGTAGAAAGATGGAATTATTGAGGCCTGTAGCTGCAAGCTGGCACTCTCTTCTGACTATTTATGGTGGTGCCATAAGGTAAATTCTGACAATGTCCTTAGTGTAGCACTATTCCACGCTAAGGGTAACATGCGGTTGAACCTCACTCCTCTAGAAAGTTGCTAAAATCACACAATTCAAAAGGCTACAATTATGACGCTCATTTGAATATGAAGGGAGAGATCTTTTACAATTTCTGCAGACATCTGGGTAATATGTGAGTTGGTGTAAAAGTCAGCACTCATCAATAATACACGAACTAAAATTGCCCATGCATGCTCTTCAAGAAAAGTGTTAACTGTATGTGTCTGTTTATGGGATGGGGAAGGATATCCCTTATAGAATTCAATCTTTGCCTTTGGAAATTTAAGACTTAAATTGCGCCTGCATAGCAAAATACTGGGAGAAAGCAAGCCAGATGTTGGAGGCAACCTTATGCAGAACTGTAAAATGAACAGTACCAGCTCCTATTTTGGAAAAAATTGGCACAACTAGACATCAAAGACTGTTTGTAAATGAGGACCTCATAGTGGCAAAAAGAGACACTGTAATACAATGGGGGGGTTGAACGGTACTGACATTTGCAGAGCAACATTGACTGATGCCTGGGAGGCAAAAGTTGGTATATGAAAGTCGCTATTCTCTAAACAGGTTTGCAAGGGATGGGCCTCGCTTATGGGAAGTGGCTAGAGAAGAAAGCTGAGAACACAACAAAAAATATCAAATCACAAAAAGGCTCATGCTGTGCGCAAAATAGGTGACTACGTATGGTTTGTAGTAACTTCACACTGAACTCTTACCAAAGTAATTTGAGTATATGATTGAATGATTAAATGGTAATGTTACACATAATCCCAGCTTGTACAATGTATGCTACTCTCATATTTGTACAGCAGCTGACATGCAAAAGATCTTTGGTCCAGATTTACTAAGGATTTGAGCTGGCACAATGCGATGCAAAGCAACAGAAAGTCTTGCATGGTATTTGTTAATCAGTGCAAAAGGTGTTTTGCTGTGGAAAGGTGCCCTTTCTCAGCATAAAAAATACTTTGCGGAGCTTTGTGCCACTTTACAGGAAACGTAAAGAAGGCAAAATGTGCTAATTTTTTAACAAAATGCATTGCATGTGTTTTGGGGTGCGGAGTACACATCCAATGTGTGGGATACTTCTGGGTTTACCTATGCAGGAAGGCCATGCTTCTAGTTAAATCCTGTGCTAGACCGTTCATACTGGTCTCTGCGACATGTTGCAAAGCTGTGTGTTGTGCAGGGTGGACTGCTTGTGCACCACTGCAGACGATGACAGTGCTATGCTGTGGTAAATAAAATTACCGAACTATTTTTCCATACATTAAATATCAATAAGGATAGCTCAATCAAATGAGAGGCAGAGTCCGTGGTATCTGAGTCATACGGGCTTTAATTATGCTCCTCGAGGAACAGGACATCATGTTCCATCACCACTAAGGTTCAGGAAGGGATATTCAATGTTTTATTAGCATCACACATTATATATAGTAAAACAGTATAATTGAAATGAATGCAGTAGGCGTAACAGGTGAAAAGAGAGAGATAAGAACACATGTGCGTAACAGGAGGCGTGTAAAAGGGCGTACACGTGGGCGTGCACTTGACATGTCAGAGAAACGTCACAAGAAACGTCACAAGTGGGTGGATGCATAGAGAAAGTTTGCAGGATCAGCAGAAACATTTGACCTAGATGCGCGCGCAACTGAGCATGACGTGTAACTGGGGAGAACTGGGGGCTTTGACTTTAGCACTAGTAGAGGAGACTGGTGTCTGGGATGTCAGAACGACCTGTACCTATAACATATCTGGTATCTCATGTTTGGAGGATGTAGTGTCTGAAGTAAAAGGTCTCTCGGGCAGAGGCCGTTCAATACTGAATGCTAGTGCGTGCATACGTGTCTTGGCGCATCGCGCGGGGCCATGGGCCTACCATGGTAACGGTTTCTGTAAATCACTTGCAAGGAGGACAGGAAGGCCGGGCCCTTTGCTCTGCAGCCGGGAATATGTTTACCTATTTCACTAGACTGGAATGTGTTTTCGAGGGGGCTGAGCAGATAACTTGTAGGCAAAATACTGTTTTGGCAGGCAGGCCAGGCTGAGCCAGGCACCGCTTCGCTGGGCAGGAAGTAAGGCAGAGGTCAGGGATGCATACAGCTTTCGGAGACAGAAGAGACTCGGAGCCTCAATTAAGGGCCTAGCTCGACGGAGCCAGGAAACATGGAGAAAACGTGTGTGAGATTCGAAAGTGTACCATGTAAAGACGTTGGCACCATAGGCCTAGAAGCCTAATTAACGTGATTTTCTTGGAGAACTATATAACTGACATGTTAACGTTGGACGCAAATGCATATGCGTCTTTCTAGCATGTACGGGAAGGAAGTTACATGACATACAAGGAACATGGGTGCATGGATGGGGTGCGAGTGGGGGACACATTGGCTACCTAAAAATTTCTATTTCCTCATTCCCTCCTTGGCCCCTACTACACCCTTTAGGATATATCTATATTCATTAGACCATCTATCTGTTCATATAGCATAATTTGTTCTTCTTTCTTTATTCGGGAACGGGAACGTGAACTTGGACGGGGAATACAAGCTGTGGCGCACAAGCCGCAAATCGCTGGCCCACATTGCAGACAGAGACAACAACTGAATACTATGACCAATATTATTCCTAGGAATTATAACAATTTCCATCCCCAGGCGGATATCACACTCCAGAGCCAACCGGACCAAGTCCAGGTGTCTGGATTCTGGTGTATCAGGTGAGCTACGTTATGGAGCCTGGCTATTGCCTTATACACTGATGGCGCGTTATTAGGAATAAACACGCAACAACTGGATCCGATGACTCTACAAGCCCCGCTCCTATCGGCCAGGATGACGTCAAGGACAAGGCGATTTTGAAGAACAACAAGTCTCATAGCAGACTGCTCCTCGGTCAGGTTACCTAAAGCAAAAGTAGTTTCGTTCACTACTGCTTCCAAAGTGGTGGTCAATCTTCGTATTATCTTACTATTTTGGACAGGACCTAGGAACCAGAAGTACCCTTTGATATAATCCTTATACTGATCCCATGCTGACTCAGAATAATCAATAACGGGAGGAAGGTCTCTCTTATGTCTCACATGTACAAGATGCGAATTTCGATGATAATCAGGCGGGGCTAGAAAAACAGGTGGCAATAGGAACGCAATATAACACGTCCCATCCCAATCTAATGGCAGACGTACATAGGCTGTCTGACCACATATAAAATAAGAATGGCGGGAGGCTTTGAAAGTAGACTTTCCTTTATCACTGAATTCGACCACAGTATTACAATCACTGTGTCCTAGATGTACTGAACCATTCTTTCTTTTTTTTTTTTTTTTTTAGTTATTTTTTAAATTCTTTTGTGTCCTCATACATGCCACCAGTCAATTGATACTCTGATTTAGCGCTCTTCAAGCCACTGACACAACCTTCCGTTACGGCCCTTGTGGTTATGGATAGCCTTTGAAGATTGCCCAGAGGTAGGATTGTTACCCGTCCAACTTCCTCTCGTACTGGTTCTTGCTGCGTAGGAAGGACAGGACCACAAAACCTCTGGCATAATCATTGGACTATTGGGATTATTTTTCGCTCCAGGTTTTTAGCATCGACCATAATTTAGCAGATTTTTCACCGCCACATAAAGTATCTAATTTACTCACCCCCATGATGTTTTTGAGACAGTCTGCAAACGTCGGAGAGAGCGCCGACTTCCAAGCTTTACAAATCTCTCTTCTAGCGATCACTATTACATAAAAAATAAATTGTGATATGTGGTTATTGGCAACATAATTCAGAGTTAGACCAAAGAATACCAATCTGGGGGTACATATAATTGGAAAAGATAGTACCTCCTCCAGAAACTTACACACTTGCCCCCAATAGTTGCTTATATTTGGGCAATCTAAAAACATATGGATATCGTTTGCATCTTGTGAGTTACATCTGGGACAAAAATACGGAGTTACTGACAACTTGGAAAGCTTAGCTGGAGTCCAATAAACTCTATACATTGTGTATAAATGATTTCTTCTTAAATTGGACGGTTTGATTGCTTCCTGAGATATCAAGAAGGAGTCTGTCCACAGCTTCCCCAAATTGTCCAAGTTATCAGTAATCGGGACCGTACTAAGACCCCATAGCCTGGTAATTTCCAACTCCAGATTACCTTTATGATCTAATAAAATTTTGTAGCATTGGGCGGTCTCTCCCTTCTTACCACTACAGCTACTAATGAATCTCAAAAAAAGATTTTCGTCATCAGTACCCCAATATTGGGTTCCCCACCAGGCAGAAAGTTGATAAAATTTAAATCTCGTGAGAGTGCCGCCAGTTATGCCAACCAAAAAGTCCCAGTCTAAACCTCTTGATTCATCGCTTAAATCACCCCATCTGAAAAGACCAGTTCTCTTCAGGGGAAGGGCCAATTGGTCAGTTAAACATTCAGGGGTGCCGGGGGAATCCCAGATCGGGGCATGTGAATGGTAGTAGGGAATGTGCAGTAACTTGCTGCTAAAGCTTTCGACCAAGTGAACTGGCCTTATCTATGGAGAGTGATGAAAAAATTTGGCTTTCCTGAGATTTATATAAAAGGCATCGAAACTTTATATAGGGGCCCGAGAGCTAAGATTTTGGTGAATGGGGGTCTGTCAGAGTGGTTGAATGTCTGCAGAGGGACAAGACAGGGATGTCCCCTGTCTCCATTATTGTTTGATATATATATCGAGCCCTTTGTTTGTGTTTTAAGGCAAGATCCCATAATTTCCTCATTTAGTATTGGAGAACTATCTATTAGGACTGCACTATATGCAGATGATCTTCTCCTTTATACCTCTAATCCACTAGTAGCAATCCCAAGATTATTTAGTCTATCTGAGGACTTTGGTACTGTTTCCGGTTATTCTATTAATCGGGATAAAACTGAGGTCATGTGTTGGAACATCCCAGTTCCTATTCCAGAAGCCAAACCAAAGATGAGATATCTGGGTGTCTACTTAACCCAGAAATTGGAGGAAATTCCTAATACTAGTTGGGAAGAGGTAATAAAGGAGATTAAAAGACTTTTGTCTAGGTGGAATGCACTTCCTTTCAATATTTATGGTAGAGTTAATTTAGTTAAAATGATTATACTACCAAAGGTGACGTTTTTGTTTAATTCCATTCCTTTAATATTTAATAAAAAAGATATTACGAATCTACAAAGCAGGATAGGATCTTTTATTTGGGCAACAAAAACTCCAAGGATAGCCTGGAAGAAGTTGAGGAGAGGATTAAAAGTAGGTGGACTATCTCTTCCGGACTTATTATTTTATTGTTACGCCTTTCAACTTAAAAAATTTAGGTTATTAGCCAATAAATTGGACTCAACTTCCAACAGTTTGCTGTTTCAGGCAATGCTGCAAGATCAACCATACGATGCAGACTTTTTTTTGTTTAAATTTGGTGATAAAAAGTTCTTCAAAAAGGTTAGACTAAAGCTTTTGAAAGCTGCTCTATATTATTGAACCATTCTTTCTGACGCATAATTCGCCTTTCACTGGCAAAACTGTAATAAACGGCAAGTCCGAATTAGTCTCAGACTGCACATTCAGAATCATGAGGTTAAGTGTAAAATTACCTAATCCATACACTTCATTTTCTAGATCGGTCCCTGTCCTTTGGGGAAGACCTTCCTTGTCTGGGAAACATATTTTATTCATAACTGTATTCAGGTTCCACCATATCCAATCGCCTTGGGAAACTGTGGACTTACTATCTAGGGAAGACATTAAAGTAAACCATGCACCACACGAACCATTATGTGTAAACGGATAAGGAAAGAGGGGCAGAGCTCCCTTATATTTCTGATAGGGAGGGAGTCGGCCACATACCCAGCAATTGGTGACATTGCTGGTCTGGTGAGAATGGTGTAAAATACGGATGAATGTATTGTTGCGCATTGCTAATCGATAGGACAGTTCGTGGGGGGGCAGGTCGCTGAAAGTGTGCTCTACAGTGTCATTAAGGGAAGTATGTACATGAGAATCAAGAGGAAAGAAAACATGTAGCATTAAACTTATGCATATAATCGTAAGACTCAGAAGAAACATGAAAATTAATGTGATAACGCAACGACTGTGCAGATTTTTACAATATTGTTCTCTCTTTTCGATTCGCCTATCTCTCTGACTACTTGGGTCTATCTTATACATGTCAGAAACCTGTCTAACCGCTCCACCCGAGGGGAACTTAAACAATTAAACGCTGTCTGACTTACTAGACCTCAACTTGGCTCGGTACTCCTGTTGTGGAGTTTTCTCTAACAGGGGGAGTTTAGAGTCAGTGTCCGAAAGGGGGCAGTCCTTTATTGTAGTCTCTGGACACAATCCATGAAAGCGCTTGATATGACTTGAGTGCAACCACCCCTTCCGGCCTTCTATCTTCACTGCGGTCCTCGTCGTCAACAACACCAATTTGGGCTCCTTCCACCTGGGCTCTAGAGGGCTCGTTCGGTCGAAGTTTCTGACCAAAACCAGGTCTCCTGGAACGATTTCATGCGGTTTCACTTGGGTATTGTCCGGGAAGGCAGCCGCGACCTGTGAACGACAAGATAGTAGTGCAGACATCAAGGAAGCTAGGTGATCTGTCAGCATATTACTGTCAACATCGGTTATTTTTCGGGGCATAGGCGTACCCCACATGTTTGGGGGACGTCCAAAAACTATCTCATACGGGGACAATCCAGTTCTAGAATGGGCTACCATTCACATGTAAAAGAGGGCAACTGGCAGGGCTACTATCCAATCTACACCTTTTTCTGCACAGACCTTCGCTAAACGTGTTTTCAGGGTTTGATTATGTCTCTCAACGAGACCAGCGGCTTCAGGGTGTCATACGCAGTGGAATTTCCACTGGTAACCTAACAGGAGTGATACCTGTTTCATAAGCTCGGACGAGAATGGCTGACCATTATCAGAGTACACGACACGGGGCAAGCCGTATCGCGGGAAAAATTCATGGACCAGTTGTTTGGCAGTGGTTACAGCAGTGTAATCGGGGACTGGATATGCTTCTGTCCATCGGGAAAGGGCACATACAACTACGAGGACATACTTGAATCCTCGGCATCTGTCCATCTGGATATAATCTATCTGGAGGACTTCAAAAGGATGGTCAGGGGGATGAAATCCACCTTGTTCCACGGGGATACCTTTGCCTGGATTGAACTGACAACAGATCATGCAGGTACGCACTTTCTGTTTCGCTGCTGCACGTAAATGCTTGTTGAACCAAAGGTTCTGTATGCTGTCTAACATGGCTTTCTCTCCTAAGTGTGCTGGACTATGTGCTGTGTTAATGATAACTTGAACCATAGAGTCGGGGAGGAACCATGTGGCTCTTCCCTTTGTCATCCATCCCTGATCTGTCTGGATCCCTCCTTGTTCAGTCCATTTCTTGATTTCATCTGGAGTCGCATGTGTCTGTATGTCGAGTACATCTAGTGTAGGATCCTTAACTGTCATGCAATGTGTCAGTGAAGTTACTTCAGTCTTTGTCGGATCAGTCGGTATGTCTGTTTGAGTCTGAGCTGTAAGTTTAGCTGTTCGATCTGCCAGGTCGTTACCCTGGGAAATAGTGTCGGTGACTTTAGTATGTGCTTTGCACTTCATGACTGCTATAGCTGTTGGCAAGTGTATTGCTTCTAACAGGGCTTGAATGAGGGGACCGTGTTGTATCTTGGCACCGTGAGAAGTTAAAAAACCTCTTTCTTCCCAAAGAACACCGAAGTCGTGAACGACTCCGAATGCATACTGTGAATCTGTGTATATGTTTACTTTCTTGTTCTTGGCTAGTATACAGGCTTGGGTCAGAGCGATGAGCTCTGCTGCTTGGGCAGATAATGTGTCAATACGATGTGTTTCTATGACTTCAGTTTCAGTGGTCACTGCATATGCGGCTACTAACTCTCCTGTGCTTGTTCTCATACATGAACCATCCACGTAAAGTGTCAGGTCTGGGTCGGAAAATGCAATGTCTGTCAAGTCTTGTCTGGGTTTTGTCACGGTATTAATGACTTCTACACAGTCATGTGGTACTGGATCAGTTGTAATGGAGGGTAACAATGTGTCAGGGTTGAGTATGTTGCAACGTCTGATTTCTATGTGTGGTTGAAACAGTGTCAATTCATATCCTGTCAGTCGTGCTATGGTCAAGTATTGAGTCTGGGTTCGGTTCAGAAGAACTTCCACGGAATGTGGAACCTGTACTGTCAAGGGATGTCCTAACACTATTGAGTCGCTTTGTCTGATTGCTAGAGCTGTTGCTGCAACTGATTTTAGGCACGCAGGCAAAGCCTGGGCTACTGGATCCAATGTACTAGAAAAATAAGCACAAGGCTTGTGGTGTCCTGCTTGATCTTGTGTGAGAACAGATAATGCTGTGCCATCGCGTTCTGTGACAAAAAGTGTAAAAGGTTTGCTGTAACATGGTGTCGCTAAAACAGGTGCTTGACATAAAGCTTTCTTCAAGTCATTAAAAGCTTGTGTATGTTCCTGAGTCCAAGGGAGGACAGTCGAAGTCGCTGCCTCCTGTGTTGTCAACTGTATGAGTGGCTTGGCTAGATATGCATATTGAGGGATCCATTGTCTGCAGTAAGAAGTGAGGCCAATGAAGGCCCGTACCTCCTTTTGTGTCTTGGGTTGTGGCAGATGTGCAATTAACTGGATACGATCTGGTGCCAACTGTCTACCCCTCTTGGACAGCAAGTGTCCAAGGTATACCACTTGCTGGGCACAGAATTGTAGCTTTGAAGGGGACACTTTATGCCCCTTTTCGGCCAGAAAATACAAGACAGTCAGTGATGCGCGTTCGCAATCACGTTCGGTCCGTGCTGTAATTAACAAGTCATCAACATATTGCAGCAGTGCAGTGTCAGTAGGCATGTGAATACTGTCTAGTTGTCGTTTCAGTGCTTGGCTGTAAATACTAGGACTTTCTGTGAACCCTTGAGGTGCACGTGCAAATTTGAAGCTTCGGCCATTTAAACAGAATCCGAAAAGGTACTGGCTTTCCGGATGAATGGGGACACTAAAGAAGGCGTTTTTTAGATCTATCACAGTGAAAAACGCAGCTTCGGAATCAATGGCAGTCAATAGTGAAGAAATATCTGGGACTACTGGGTACTGTGGTATTATACATTTATTAAGTTCGCGAAGGTCGATCACCAGTCTGTAGACTGGAGGTGCATTTGGGTCAGTTCGTTTGAGAATCGGAATGATTGGAGAATTACATACATTGGAGTCAGTTTCTACAACTACTCCTTGAGCAATGAGCTCGTCAATAATTTTCAGTAAGGCTGTTACAGCCTCGGGGGGCAATTTGTATTGTCGGATTCGGGGCAGTACAACACCTTGCTTGAGAGTGACACGATAGGGAGTAATGTGCATACAACCTACATCAGTTGGACCATGCGCCCATAAATGCTGTGGTACATTTTGCAATCTTGGATCAAAATCTCTCAACACATAATGACCTTTAAAGTCACGTAAAAACAATCTCACTCCTTCCGGAGAACAACATATCACTGCTCCGAGTGCTTTCAACGTTTTAATACCAAGCAAGTTTTCAGGACATGATTTCGTAAGTAACAAATCTGTAGTACGAGACAATGGACCAACTGCAAGGGGAACTGGCTTTGACACTTTGTTAACAATAGGCTTTCCTGAAAATCCAAGGGAAACATTCTGTGAGCCTGAGAGGGGTGCCCCTGGAACCTCGTCATGACTAATTGTAGTTCTGCTCGCCCCTGTGTCAATCAAAAATTTTCTGTCTTTTCCTAATACCTGACTATGTACATAGGGACCCTCTTGATCTACAGGAACCTCGATAAGGGGCAAGCCAACCTCCCTCTCTAGGCTGTTTCATGTATACTGCTGATAATCGGGGTAATCTGACTGTGCATACTGGTACATTTGCTGTGTGACATGTTGCGTGACAGCAATGGGTTGGGGCTGGGGTACAGCTACTGTCTGTTGTTGTGCATTCTGGGGAGGTTGCGTGTTCTGTGGAATATTCTGTGGAATGTGTTCTGGTCTAGGTGGACGCGGTCTTTCTTTCGTTTTGCCTGTGGCTATGTTGTGTCTTAGAACGGCACATTCATTTATGTAGTGACCTGGCTGTTTACAGTAGTTGCAATTCCCTTTAACAGGTGCTGCAGAGTTACTAGTCTGTGTCGTACCCCTCTTCTGACCATCTGCTGGGACGGACTGGGCAACTAGTACTTTCATGTTTGTATCTTTCATACGTCTCTGTTCATGTTCGTGTTCCTCTCTAATTCTGTTCTGATGGTACTATAACATTTGTAACATTTGGGAAGGGGTATTAGCTTGCCAGGTACTCTCGACTTTCAATACTCTGTTTTTAACCTGTGGTAAGGAATTCTCGACTAATTTGGTCACAAAAAGATGTGGATATGATTCACTACTTGTTTTCAGGCCGCTATTAATAATAAAACATTTCTCGAATCTGGAATAAAAATCACTAGTGTCTTCGTCTTGCTTCTGTTTACAGGCTGAGATTGCATCCCAGTCTTCCTTTTTAATTGTCAATAACCTAGGCAAAACTTGTACCAATATTCCTGGTAATGCTTTGGCTTTGTCCCCAAGACCTATACCTGGGACTCGCCCATTTTCTTCGTCTTCTAATTCAGTCCAAATAATCTTTTTATCTCCCACCTCCCATTCTTTTTCCTTAAGTTTTTCGTAAATGCCGGCAGGCAACAATACCTTTAACATTTTAAGAATGTCGGGATACGTGTAATCCCCCATGAGTAACATGTCTTTTAATTCACGGTGGAAACCTGCTGGATCTTTATCATGACAGGGCACTAATTTCTTCATTTCCAATAGTTCCATTTTGGTCAAGGGAGTGTATACAAATACTCGCTGGAGCGCACCCCCCGTGGTCTGGACTGGATGAACTTCTCGTAAGGGATTCTGTCTGTCTATGTAAAATGGTTGTCTTACTGGGGGTGGAACAGGAACGAAATGTGGAGTCAGGAAAGTTCTGTATTTGTGGCGTTGTTCTAGAATGATATTAATTAAATCGGTACCTAGGCCTCTCCATCTTTTTAGGAGTAATTCTTCCAGTACATTATATAGGGGACCTGGATCAGAATGCTGACTTTCATATAGTGTAATGAGATGCTGGATCATGTACATACCAACTAATCGCTGCTCGTCTGGGGTAAGACTCAAAAATGTTTGCGCTACTGAATCATCTTTATATGTGCTGGTATTTCCAGCCCATTGTACTGCTGACCGTGCTAGTTCCTGATCACGCATTGTACTAAGTTCACTGTAACCTATTCTTTCTTTCAGTATTTTATCGGTGGCTTGCAATACATGTTCAAGAGAACATTGTTCTGGTATGGGAGAAAGGAAACGTTGCTTGTTTTCTAGGCGTATGGGTCTGTCAAAAGGATTCTGTTTAGGAAGTCTCGCTCTTCCTACGTACGCTATTCTGCCTCGGGTTCCGTCTTGTGCTCCTATGTCTATATCTTCGTCCTCAGTGACGTCACTATCTGCTTTCTCATCTTCTCTTGCTGCTTGGTCCCTTTCGTGTATGTCTAGAATTTCTTTATGGATCTTTCTGTACATGGCTTCTATACTACTTTGTTTATCATGTTTACCATCAGCTATATTGTTACTCCAATTTATCAGGGCGTTCATCTCTTCTTTGCTTGTACTTGGCCGATCTCGTTCCCTTATCAAACAATTTATCAAAAACTGTAAGATCATTTTTTGTGTCTCAACCTTGTGATGTGCCATGGCCTCGTGAATACATTCTGGTTTTTCCCCTGTTCTAATAAAATGATATATGTTGTCTAAATGGTCCATCATTTCCGGTAAAAGAACCAAATAGTTTGTAACACGTCGTAAACGTAATGAATATAACATCATCTCGTCTACGCCTGGTACTGGATCATATCTACAATCTGTAATGTACTGTCTAAGGCAGTGGTTCCCAAACTTTTGACTCCTGAGGACCCCCATTGAGTTACCACTGGAAGCCAGGGACCCCCAAGCAATTTGTATGAGTTAAATTTCAAACATTACAAAAGTAATTAAAAAAAAATACAGACGTGTGCACACAAAACAAATACTCAAAACTATCAATCAATCAATCAATCAATGACACTTATAGAGCGCGCTACATACCCGTAGGGTCTCAAGGCGCTGGGGGGGGGGGGGGGTGCCGCTACTGCTCGAACAGCCAGGTCTTCAGCTTCTTCCTGAAGGAGAGGTGGTCTTGGGTCAGGCGCAGGTCAGACGGGAGGGAGTTCCAGGTCTTGGCGGCCAGGTAGGAGAAGGACCTTCCTCCTGTGGTCGCTCTTCGGATGCGGGGGACGGCGGCGAGGGCGTGGTTGGCTGATTGGAGGTGGCGTTTGGGAGCGTAGAAGTTGATCCGGCTGTTGAGGTAGCTCGGGCCTTGGTCGTGTAGGGCTTTGTGTGCGTGGGTGAGGAGGCGGAAGGTGATTCTTTTGTTGACGGGGAGCCAGTGAAGGTCTCTCAGATGTCCGGAGATGTGGCTGGTTCGTGGGATGTCGAGGATGAGTCTGGCTGAGGCGTTCTGGATCCGCTGGAGTCTCTTCTGGAGCTTGGCGGTGGTACCGGCGTAGAGGGCGTTGCCGTAGTCCAGTCGGCTGGTGACGAGGGCCTGGGTGACGGTCTTCCTGGTCTCGGTGGGGATCCACCAGAAGATCTTCCGTAGCATGCGTAGGATGTTGAAGCACGCCGAGGAGACGTTGTTGACTTGCCTGGTCATGGAGAGGGAGGAGTCCAGGATGAAGCCCAGGTTGCGTGCGTGGTCCGTTGGTTTGGGTGCGGTGCCCAGGGCGGGAGGCCACCAGGAGTCGTCCCAGGCGGAGGGTGAAGAGCCCAGGATGAGGACCTCCGTCTTGTCAGAGTTCAGTTTCAGGCGGCTGGTCGTCATCCACTCGGCTACCTCTTTCATCCCTTCGTGCAGGTTGGCTCTGGCGGAGGCGGGGTCGTTGGTCAGGGAGAGGATCAGCTGGGTGTCGTCGGCGTAGGAGATTATGCTGAGGTTGTGTTTGCTTGCGATGGCCGCGAGGGGGCTCATGTAGACGTTGAAGAGGGTGGGGCTCAGAGATGATCCTTGAGGGACGCCGCAGATGACTTCGGAGGCCTCTGACTTGTACGGTGGTAGGCGGACTCTCTGTGTTCTTCCGTCGAGGAAGGAGATGATCCATTCCAGCGCCTTGTCCTGGATTCCGACGTTGCTGAGGCGCTGTACTAGGGTGCGGTGGCAGACAGTGTCGAATGCCGCGGAGAGGTCTAGGAGGATGAGGGCCGCTGTTTCTCCGTTGTCCATCAGGGCTCGGATGTCATCGGTGGCGGCGATGAGGGCGGTCTCGGTGCTGTGATTGGCTCGGAAGCCGGACTGTGAGGGGTCGAGGGATCCATTCGTCTCGAGGAAGGCGGCCATCTGCTTGTTGACGGTCTTCTCGATGACTTTGGCTGGAAACGGGAGGAGCGAGATGGGGCGGTAGTTTTTGAGTTCGGTGGGGTCCGCTGTTGGTTTCTTGAGTAGAGCGCTGAGTTCGGCGTGCTTCCAGCTCTCAGGGAAGGTGGCGGTGTCGAAGGATGTGTTGATGATGTCTCGCAGGTGGGGTGCGATGACAGCGTCGGCCTTGTTGAAGACGTGGTGAGGGCAGGGGTCGGTCGGTGATCCGGAGTGGATGGAGTTCATCGTGCGGATGGTGTCTTCGGTGCTGATCGGGGTCCAGGCGTGGAGGGTGGTGGTGGGGGGTGGTTGTTCGGTCATGGTGTGCGTTGGTTGGTTGTTGAAGCTGTTGTGTATGTCCGCGATCTTGTTGTGGAAGTATGAAGCGAGGGAGTTGCAGAGGTCTTGCGATGGGGTGATGTCGTTGGTTCCTGCGCTGGGGTTGGAAAGCTCTTTCACGATGTTGAAGAGTTCCTTGCAGTTGTGTGCGTTGTTGTCCAACCGGTCCTTGAATGCTGTTTTCTTGGCGGTGCGGATCAGCTGGTGGTGCTTCCGGGTGGCAAGCTTGAAGGAGGTCCTGTTGTCCGGTGTAGGTTCCCTTCTCCAGACTTTCTCGAGGGCTCGGCAGTTCTTCTTGGAGCTCTTGAGTTCGTCGGTGAACCACGGGGCTTTCTTGCTGCCGGGTCTGCTGGGCGGGGTCCTCAGCGGGGCGAGCTCGTCCGCGCAGATGCTGATCCACTTCGTGAGGGTGTCGGCGGCCTGGCTGGGGTTCGCTGAGCTGGCAGGAGGGTGCTGGCTCAGGGAGGTGGCGAGCTGGTCTGCTGTGATCTTGTTCCAGCTTCTGCGGGCGGCCTGTTGCTGGTGGTGGTGGGTCGTCGTTCTCTTGAAGGTGAAGTGGACGCAGCTGTGGTCCGTCCATTGAAGCTCTGTGGCGTGGCTGAAGTCGATGTCTGTGCTGGAAGAGAAGACTGCGTCGAGTGTGTGTCCGGCGAGGTGGGTGGGGGTGGACACCAGTTGCTTGAGTCCGAGATTGGCGAGGTTGTCGAGCAGGGTGCTGGTGTTGTGGTCGTTGTTGTTCTCCAGATGGAAGTTGAGGTCCCCCAGGAGGATGTAGTCAGCGGAGGGGAGGGCATGCGGGCTGACGAAGTCGGCGATGTCCTCGCTGAATTGTGTGCGTGGTCCCGGGGGTCGGTAGATCAGGGTGCCTCTGAGGGTGGGGTTCGGGTTGGTGTGGATCTGGAAATGCAGGTGTTCGGCGCTGGTCAGGGTGTTGTCGGTGCTGGTCGTGAGACGGATGGTGTTCCTGTGGATGATGGCGATGCCTCCTCCCATCTGGTTGGCGTTGCGGTCCTTCCGGACGATCTTGTAGCCCTCTGGGATAGCGATGGCGATGTCGGGAGCTGAAAAGGCGTTCATCCAGGTCTCCGTGAGGAAGGCAACGTCAGGGGCTGTGGCGTCTAGAAGGTTCCAGAGTTCGATGGCGTGTCTGTGGACGGAGCGGGTGTTGAGCAGGATGCACTTGAGGTGGGTGCTGCTGGTGTTCGACTTGGCGGGTGCTGGTGCGAGGCAGGTCCGGATGCAGGTGAATTTGCAGGCGTGGCAGCTGAAAGGTCCGTGGGTGCGTCGTGGAGTGGCTTGGTGGCATTCTGGGAGTCGGCCGGTGTTGAGTGCAGTGAGGGTGGCGGCGGAGTACGACAGTCGGGTAGGTCGGGATCTTCGTGGGCCAGGGGTCCTGGCGCTGGTCGCGATCCGGTCGCGGACGGGCGCAGACGGGCTTACCTTTGGCGCGCCTTCGGCGCACAATCGGCGCGCCCGCTGCGCGTGACCGCTGCACGTTCGCACGGTCGCCATTTAAGGCGAAGTGCACGGGTGGGCGGAGCAGCTGGGAGGCGGGAGCGGGGAGGGTACAGGAGAGAAAAAGGGGCGGGGAAAGCGGCGGTGGCGGGAAGGGAGAGCGGAGGGCGGCGAGGTAGGCGGACAAACAGGAAGGAAACGCACAACACAGGCACAACAATCCCAATAAAAAACAGGCACAAATGGGGGCAAAAACAGGGCAAAAAGCACACAAACCAGCAGCAGTTCAGGAGAACCGGCAGGCGATCACGGACCACGCCGGAGGGGGCGTGGTCAGCGGCAGCGAGGCGGAAGCGGCAGGGCAAAGGGGCACGCGCAGCAGCTGGTGGCCGTGCGGCGCGGGGGTGTCCCACAAGTGGGTCACACTCACCTGCGTCGCACGGTCGCCATTTAAGGCCAAGTGCGCGGGTGGGCGGAGCAGCTGGGAGGCGGGAGCGGGGAGGGTACAGAAGAGAAAAAGGGGCGGGGAAAGCGGCGGTGGCGGGAAGGGAGAGCGGAGGGCGGCGAGGTAGGCGGACAAACAGGAAGGAAACGCACAACACAGGCACAACAATCCCAATAAAAACCAGGCACAAATGGGGGCAAAAACAGGGCAAAAAACACACAAACCAGCAGCAGTTCAGGAGAACCGGCAGGCGATCACGGACCACGCCGGAGGGGGCGTGGTCAGCGGCAGCGAGGCGGAAGCGGCAGGGCAAAGGGGCACACGCAGCAGCTGGTGGCCGTGCGGCGCGGGGGTGTCCCACAACTACTAAGGATTTTGGTGCCAGATGTACGACCATTTCATTTAGCGCCTCGCAATTGGCGACACATTGCAAGTGGCAAATTACGAGTTGCTAAATGAAATGTACAACAGTGTGTTTAACACGGTTTGGGATTCCCAATGGGGTCGCAAATTGCGAGGTTCCTTAATATTATGAGCCTCTCGCAATTTGCAAGCCCATTGGAAATGCCAGCCCTCCCACCGATGGTGGCCTGCTGGGCTCTGCAGGCCACCATGTCTTGGACTGCTTTTAAATAAAGCGTTTTTTAGAAAAAACATGCAGCCTGTTTACCATGCATTTATAAAAAAAAAGAAAATGAAACGTTTTGTTTTTATTTTCTAAGGGCAGGTAGAGGTCCCTGGGACCACTGCCTGCCCTTAAAATATAATTTTGCATGCATTTGCAATGGGGAAGGGGTACCCTGGGGACCCCTTCCCATTTGCGAATGAATTACCATCTACTTGCAGTAGGTGGTAATTGTGACTGTTTTGCCACCGCAAACATTTGTAAAATGGTTTTGAGACTCGCTATTTGGAGGGGAATGCCCTTTCCCAATACCAAGTTGCAAAACCTATTTAGAGAGTCGCAAACAAATTGCGACTCACGAAATGGGCTATGTACATGGCCCAATAGGTTTTTGCATGCGCAAACGGGGTCGTGAACCCGTTTGCGCATATAAAAACAGATCGTACATCTGGCCCTTAGTATTTTATATTGAAGTAATAGCCCCACTGTCACATGTATTGTATTTGTTTTATAGCATCTCTCATACCATTGTAGCATGTCAGAGCACTTTACATAACACACATATAGAGAAATTGAATCATAAATGTAAATCAGTGTGTATATAAAATGGTTAAAGAGTGCTTGGTCTGGAAAAGCACAAACTCAGGATTCAGAACATAACTCAATTGCTAGCATTGACTTTAACATTAAAAATGTATTTCCACCCAAATATATCTTTTTAGCAGCATCAGGATAATTAATAACTGGGGCAAAATATAAGTTATAACGGATACCATGCAGTTTGCAAGCAGCTCTTTGACAGTTTATAGGTCCCTCTGCTAGATTACGATTGTCACTTATAAAGTGCACAGTAACAAAAGAATCTCTGTGACAAAAGCAGTAACCACGAACCTAGGCACATAAAATACTGCTTTTTAAGATGCATGTTACACGTTCTTTGCAGTAGGCACATTAACCCTCTGTGCTACATTAGTTAATTCAAAGCTGCAACTGAACAAAACTCGCTTCACTCTCCAGCGGGTACATTAATCACTGGCATTCTCTTGACACTTTTATTGTTGCTGGAAAGCTGCTAATTATAAAAGAAATGTTTCTGTGCTTTTAAAACTGTTGCCTACGGACCCCCTGGGGGCCTGTTTACCATGCATTTATAAAAAACAAGAAAATGAAACGTTTTGTTTTTATTTTCTAAGGGCAGGTAGAGGTCCCTGGGACCACTGCCTGCCCTTAAAATATAATTTTGCATGCATTTGCAATGGGGAAGGGGTACCCTGGGGACCCCTTCCCATTTGCGAATGAATTACCATCTACTTGCAGTAGGTGGTAATTGTGACTGTTTTGCCACCGCAAACATTTGTAAAATGGTTTTGAGACTCGCTATTTGGAAGGGAATGCCCTTTCCCAATACCAAGTTGCAAAACCTATTTAGAGAGTCGCAAACAAATTGCGACTCACGAAATGGGCTATGTACATGGCCCAATAGGTTTTTGCATGCGCAAACGGGGTCGCGAACCCGTTTGCGCATATAAAAACAGATCGTACATCTGGCCCTTAGTATTTTATATTGAAGTAATAGCCCCACTGTCACATGTATTGTATTTGTTTTATAGCATCTCTCATACCATTGTAGCATGTCAGAGCACTTTACATAACACACATATAGAGAAATTGAATCATAAATGTAAATCAGTGTGTATATAAAATGGTTAAAGAGTGCTTGGTCTGGAAAAGCACAAACTCAGGATTCAGAACATAACTCAATTGCTAGCATTGACTTTAACATTAAAAATGTATTTCCACCCAAATATATCTTTTTAGCAGCATCAGGATAATTAATAACTGGGGCAAAATATAAGTTATAACGGATACCATGCAGTTTGCAAGCAGCTCTTTGACAGTTTATAGGTCCCTCTGCTAGATTACGATTGTCACTTATAAAGTGCACAGTAACAAAAGAATCTCTGTGACAAAAGCAGTAACCACGAACCTAGGCACATAAAATACTGCTTTTTAAGATGCATGTTACACGTTCTTTGCAGTAGGCACATTAACCCTCTGTGCTACATTAGTTAATTCAAAGCTGCAACTGAACAAAACTCTCTTCACTCTCCAGCAGGTACATTAATCACTGGCATTCTCTTGACACTTTTATTGTTGCTGGAAAGCTGCTAATTATAAAAGAAACGTTTCTGTGCTTTTAAAACTGTTGCCTACGGACCCCCTGGGAATGTGTCACGGACCCCTGGGGGTCCGCGGACCACAGTTTGGGAAACACTGGTCTAAGGGATGCGAATGTCGCAGCTCTGGGTGTACGTTGTAATGCTACTTCTCTAAGCGTCATTCGTTTTACTTGAGGCAGGGTGACAGGGGGACCTCCTACGGCGCCTCCTGAAGCGGAAGCGGAACCATCAACTAGCTGTGATGTTGCTGCTGGTGTCATAATTTGAAAAGCAGGTGCAGGTAGTGTAGGCAGACTCTGGGTTGTCGGTGTAGCAAAAGGATTGTAGGGACTGACAGTAGGAGGGACAGTAGTAGTAGTGACAGGAATAGTTGTGACAGGAACAGTTGTGACAGGATGGGAAATGACAACGGATGGGGAAGTCGAGTCTTGAGGGGGTGGAGGTAACGCGTCTTGAACAGACTGAACGGGCTGAGTAGGCTGCTGTATGGTTTGAACAGACTGAATAGGCTGTTGTACATTATTAACAGGTGGTACGCGTACATTGGTATATGCTGGTGCTACATCATCTAAATAGGAAGAAAGGAAAATGTCCGCTGCGGTCTGTTTGTGACGGAGTTTAGTCGGGACCAATGGTGGTGGCAAGTTATGGGGTACTTCCGGGGTCGCCTTGGGCAGGCCCTTGGCAAGAACAGGATACATGCCTGTAATAAGTGCATTTCTCTGTCGGTCTAATTGTTCTATTCTGACCCGTTCTCCTTCTTCTAGTAACTCTCTTTCTCTGGCTCTTTCAGATTCTTCTCTACTTTTCTCTGCTTTCCTGATTTCTTTCTCTGTTCTTCTATGCGCTTCTTTACGCCACAATTCTATGGCATCTTTCTGGGATTGTCTGGCTTTCTTCTTCCATAATGCTTCTTCTACTCTCATGATGCAATCAGCATCCCATGTCCCTGAGACAGGCCATCTATACTTCTCTTCCAGATCTTTAGTATATTCCACCCACAAATCTAGATACAGTATGGCGTCTAAGCCGTGCTTGTGGTACATAAAATGTCCAGGAGTGTCCCTAGGCGGGACGGGAACTGCTTCTTCGAGTATCCCTTTCCTAGTTCCTATCTGACGTAATTTTGAGAACAGTGGCATGATTGGACTGACTTGAACGTGAGCACAGTAAACACAGTAATGACTAGCAAACAATCATTCATACCACGACATCAAAACACATTGAAACATGTCAGACTGATATTACCTGGTACATAGAAAACAACTGCTCGAAAAACAATACTAGAATACTGGATTACTAGATGCACTGCTAAAACAGTACAGACAATACCGGTCCCATAAAGAGACACGTCATACCGCGTTCACCTACGTGAACACTGTAATGTATTGCTTTACTCTTTCTTACTTGGTTCTTCCCAGAATGTAGATCTCTCCTACCACACCATTCTGAGAATGCTTCAGATGTGATTATTCTGTTCTGGCAGTTGCTGTTGGGTTGTTCGTGGATGAGGCAAATAAATCTTACCTGTTCTTCCAACTGAATACGGAGCTTCATTTATCTTAATCATCTATCAATTTTATACTGGCGACGATCTTACCTCTTCGCCTCAACGCGCAACCGTCCCTGACACCTCTCCAGCGGCTGAACATAAAATCACGGAAGCGTAGTCTTCCCAGCGGCCGAATAACGACATCACCATTGGAAACAGACTCGGTGAGGAGCAAGCGGGAGGTGGATTAAAAGAAAGGGACTTAAATTAAAAGGCGGAAAAAGTCATATTTTCGGTGTTCGCGTTTGGCAGCAGCGTATTTCCCTCACGCTCGCTAGGCACTTTCACGAGCCACGCATAGGAAATGGATGTGCGTTTCAGTGACGCGGTGCTTGCGTTTCAATGACGCGGTGCTTGCGTTTCAGTGATGCGGCATTTGGAAAAGCTTAGCCTCATTCTGAAAAAGAACTCAGCCTCACTTTGAGACGAGATTGAAACGCGCTGAACACAAAGAAGGAACTTTGACGAACCAAGGCTTTGTGACGCCTACTTGTTCTAAAGGAAAAAGGAACACTCCATTTCAACAAGAGAGCATTGTGAAGTGCTCAGAAGCCTAATAAAGAATCTCTTCTTTTATATAAAGAAAGGGACAATTGTGAAGTAAACAGGGATTCATTGTATTCATTAGAAGGAAAATTCTTACTAAGAGCATACTAAGAGCATACACTGTACACGTTTTGGACTGTAAGAGAAAGGATAATTTTCCATAAATAACTCTAATATTAGCAAAATAAGTTTAATACACTTTTTGGACTGTAAGAGAAAGGATAATTTTCTATAAATAACTCCAATATTAGCAAAATAAGTTTTAATAAAAAAAAAATAGTTACTAGAACTTATTATACAGGACCTTAAAAAAAAAAAAGGAGTAATTTTTATTTTTTTGGAAAAAAGGAGAAAATGCAGAATGTAACTCAACCTGCTTTCTTTCTAACAAGTCCTGGTGAGCCAAACGTAAAATGGCAGAAATGGAAAAAAATCTTTGCAAATTATGCAAGGGTATGTGGCACGAATTTAAGTGCAGAAAGGAAGCATTCCTTGCTTTTACATTGTCTTGGAGGAGAAGGCCAAGATGTTTTGGAACATTTACCTGATCTCACTGCAGCGGAACAGAGGAATTTAAATGAAAACGAAATAGCTATTGAACAATTAGATCGGCACTATCTTCCTAGACTGAGCACGATAATGGAAAGATATCACTTCGGCTTAAGAGGTCAAAAGAAAGATGAATCAGTTGAAGAATACGTTTCGGCTCTAAGAAAATTGGCTTCATCTTGCAAATTTGGACAGACGTTGGATGAGAGAATAAGAGATCAATTTGTATTGAAGTGTGCTCATGACAGTATTCGGAAGGAACTTTGGTTAAAAGATGAACCACCACTTGAAGAAGTTCTTGTGATAGCGAAACAGGTTGAGCACATGACAAAATGTGTTGATGAGTTAAAGGAGGAAAAACAAAAAATAGATGAATCAGAGAAAAAAAATGAACCTAAAGTAGAAGAAGTTGTGTGCCAAGTCAAGAAAGAAGAAAAATCGTCTGGAGAGAAGAGTGAAAATGGAACGAATAATTCCAATTCTAACTTTAATCCTTCTAACAAATTTTCATGTTTTAGGTGTGGAAATAATGGGCATTTGGCTAACTCATCAAATTGTCCAGCTCTAAGGTCAATATGTAACAACTGTGGTAGAAGAGGTCATTTCTCTAAATGTTGTAGGACAAAAACTAGTAAGAGAGACAATGTGTATAAAAAATGGTCTCAACCACAAGTGAAGACTGTGACTTTCCAAGTGAATAGTGGTCCCCTGGAACACCCCTCACATTTGGTAAAAGTTGATCATGCCATGATTGAGTTTAAATTTGATTCCTGTTCCCAGATCACTATGATTGATCAAGAGTTATTACGCAAAACCTTTGGCGAAAAAGTCAAACTTTTCAAAAGTGACATTATACCCTTAGGTTATGGTGAAAAGCCCATTAAAATATTTGGATATTTCACAGCCACTCTTGAGTTGGGAAGTCGCATCATTCCCGGTAAAATTTATGTGACTAACTTTGGTGATGCGTTAATCAGTTGGAGAGATCAGCGAGATTTAGGAGTAACGCTTGATCCGAATGCTTCACCTCAAGTGCAAATACAACAAGTTGGGAATTTGTCTGATATGTTTTCAGGAAAGTTTTCGAATGTATTTAAAGATCAGCTAGGATGTTTAAAAGGTTATAAGCACTGCATAAGACTAAAAAAGAATGCAATACCTATTGTAGCAAAAGTAAGGAGGATTCCCTTAGCCGAACAAGGAAAAGTACAGAAAGAGTTAGAAAAGTTGATTGATAATAATATAATAGAACCAGTGGAAGCCACAGAATGGTTGGCTCCAATTGTTATAGCTAAGAAGCCCACTGGGGAAATTTGATTATGTATTGATTTGAGGGCATTGAATAAGGAGGTAATTGTAGACAGATTTCCTTTGCCTAACATTGATGAGATCGTAGGAACATTACAGGGTGCAAAATATGTTACTACTTTAGACCTAGCTTCAGCATACCACCAGGTGGAGCTAGATCCAGCATGCCAAGATCTGACTGCTTTTATTACTCCTATGGGAACCTTTAAATTTAAAAGGATGCCATTTGGATTAATATCAGCAGCTTCCGTATTTCAACAAATTATGACTCACATATTAAAAGGTCTCTCTGGAGTAAAATGCTATCAAGATGATTTACTAATTTATGGAGCTAACATGCAAGAACACAATGAACGTGTGTGTGAGGTGTTGAAGAGGTTGTCAGATTCTGGGCTGTCTCTTAAGAAAGAGAAGTGTAAATTTGGTTTGGAGGAAGTCAATTATCTTGGTCACTGTATTAAGAGTCAAGGTGTCTTTCCTAAGTCTGAATTGGTCACATCAATTGATAATATGGTCGAGCCTGTGAGTAAAGATGAGCTGCTATCATTTCTTGGAATGGTTGAGTTCTATGGCAAATTTATTTTACACTTTGCGGACAAGACCAAGAATATGAGGAGACTTACCGCTAAAAATGTGACATTTGAGTGGACAAGTGATTGTAAAAAAGAATTTGAGGGGATAAAAAATGAGTTAAAAAATGCTCCGTGTCTTCAGGCATTTGTTCCTGGTCTGCCTACGTACGTATATACAGATGCTAGTGATAAGGGTCTGGGAGCTGTTCTGGTACAAAACAAAGATGGTTATGACTCCCTTATTGCCTGTGCATCAAGATGTCTTCGTGGTCCAGAGCTCAATTACTCAGTAATTGAAAAAGAGTCGTTAGCTATTTTCTGGGCGCTTAAAAAATTTAAGAACTTAGTTTGGGGCACGAAATTCATTGTAAAGTCTGACCATAAGCCTTTGAAAGAAGTCTTTTGTAAGAAAGGGCTAGATTCCATTTCTTCGAGGATCAGAAGATGGATAATATCCTTACAGGAGTTTGACTTTGAGGTACAATATTTGCCTGGGGTATCAAATAAGGCAGCTGATTGTTTTTCAAGACTAGTCAAAGGAAATGATCTGTGCAATGATGAGCTGAATATAGATGAGGATGATTTTCTTGATGTTTGTGAGGTCACTGAAGGTGTTGTGGGGAAAGATGAATGGAAGGAAGAATTACAAAAGGATGAGGAGCTATGTAAGGTCATATCTTTGATGAGGGAAAATAGGCGTTTAGAGAAACCATGGTCATTGGTTTCACATGAATTATCATTGTCTGATGATCTTCTTACACGAGGTTTGAGGCTAATTCCTCCTAATTCTTTAAGGAAAAAATTGTTGTTACATGCGCACTCTGGACATCAGGGTATAGTTAAAACTAAAGAAATGTTGCGCTCTCAGTTTTGGTGGCCTGGCATGGATTAGGAAACAGAACGGATGGTAAGAGATTGTGTGGAATGTTGTGCAAGTGACAAAATTCTGAAAACTAGACAGATGCCTATGGTGTGTAGAGCCTTGCCCAAACATCCTTGGGATGAGTTGGCTATTGACATCTTGGGTCCTCTCTCTGGCGTTTCTGACACTCCTTATCTTATAGTTCTAGTTGATCTATATTCCCGTTGGATTGAAGTGTGTGCTGTCAGTGAGATAACTTCAGAGTCGGTCATTAAGTTTTTATCTGAGATATTTATGAGAGAAAGCTTCCCTAACAGTGTTTTGTCTGACAATGGCCCTCAGTTTTGTTCTGCACAGTTTGATGCCTATCTCACTAAATGTGGCATCTCACACAAGCTGTCCTCTTTGTATCACCCAGAAACCAATGGGGCAGTAGAGAGAGTAAATAAAACATTAAAGGAATGTATCCAACTTGCCAGAGTCAATGGTTTAAATTGGAAAGAAGCCCTTAGAGAAAGAATTGAGGCCTACTGGAGCTCCCCTCACTCTACCACTGGCAAATCCCCCTTTGAGTTATTCAAAGGAAGGGCACCCAACACATTGTTGTGTCCTGGTTGGATGAATTTAAACAAAGGATTTGTTGATAATCATATTGGTGGATGGAGGGAGAGGGAGTTAGAGAAACAAGCTTGTAGAAAGGCCTATTTTGATAAAAGGAAATGTGTTCGCTTTCAAAAAATCAATGTTGGTGATTTTGTAAAGATAAAGGCACCTGTTGGGAGAAGTTCATGGTCTAAGTATACCAATGTCAGACCTGTTATCAAGGTGTTCGATAATGCCATTAAGACACAAGATGGTCGGCTCTGGAATAAAAGTAGAGTTGTTGTGGTTAAAAAAAGAAATGTTTCTCAAGATGGTTCTGACACTGTGTGTGGATCCTCTCCTTCTTTCAGACTCCCTTTGTCCCGTTTCAACAACGTCACTTCTCCTCGCATGAGAAGTCAGAGACTACGAAGGGCACCTGCTTACATGAAAGACTATGTTTGAACATTTCTGTTTTCATTTTTAAATATGTATTCTGTTTTCTGTATGTTTATCATACTTACCTTCTCTCTTATTTTCTTCATTATATTTATTGTATAAGAGGAAGATCCGTAATGTATTGCTTTACTCTTTCTTACTTGGTTCTTCCCAGAATGTAGATCTCTCCTACCACACCATTCTGAGAATGCTTCAGATGTGATTATTCTGTTCTGGCAGTTGCTGTTGGGTTGTTCGTGGATGAGGCAAATAAATCTTACCTGTTCTTCCAACTGAATACGGAGCTTCATTTATCTTAATCATCTATCAATTTTATAAACACGTCCGGACCAGGTCTGTGTACCCAGACCTGTCTTGACCGGGCACAAATTAATGAACCCGTCTAGATGCGTTCCCAACAACGGTACTCACCGGGAAGCAGAAGCTGAAGGCCTCGGAAACTGGACTGGACTGGACTGCTACGGCGTCTGGCTGCTACGCTACCACGCATGCGCTTCGGAACAGGTGGGCCTCCGGATACCTCGGACCTTGCTCTCTCGACTCGGGGCTCTGGTCGGGATCCTCCGCATTCCTCACCGCCTTGTCTGGATGCCGGACCGCAGTCTCCGTCTCCTCCGTGGGCCTGAGGGAGATAGCAGGAAAACCCGCAGGTGTGCACTGGTTCCTTCACGGCTGTAGAAGGGGTCAAGGCCTGCGTAACATCGCCGGCGAGTGGGGAAGGGGGGGTCCCTGTTCGGGCGCCAGAATTATGTGGTAAATAAAATTACCGAACTATTTTTCCATACATTAAATATCAATAAGGATAGCTCAATCAAATGAGAGGCAGAGTCCGTGGTATCTGAGTCATACGGGCTTTAATTATGCTCCTCGATGAACAGGACATCATGTTCCATCACCACTAAGGTTCAGGAAGGGATATTCAACGTTTTATTAGCATCACACATTATATATAGTAAAACAGAATAATTGAAATGAATGCAGTAGGCGTAACAGGTGAAAAGAGAGAGATAAGAACACATGTGCGTAACAGGAGGCGTGTAAAAGGGCGTGCACGTGGGCGTGCACTTGACATGTCAGAGAAACGTCACAAGAAACGTCACAAGTGGGTGGATGCATAGAGAAAGTTTGCAGGATCAGCAGAAACATTTGACCTAGATGCGCGCGCAACTGAGCATGACGTGTAACTGGGGAGAACTGGGGGCTTTGACTTTAGCACTAGTAGAGGAGACTGGTGTCTGGGATGTCAGAACGACCTGTACCTATGACATATCTGGTATCTCATGTTTGGAGGATGTAGTGTCTGAAGTAAAAGGTCTCTCGGACAGAGGCCGTTCAATACTGAATGCTAGTGCGTGCATACGTGTCTTGGCGCATCGCGCGGGGCCATGGGCCTACCATGGTAATGGTTTCTGTAAATCACTTGCAAGGAGGACAGGAAGGCCGGGCCCTTTGCTCTGCAGCCGGGAATATGTTTACCTATTTCACTAGACTGGAATGTGTTTTCGAGGGGGCTGAGCAGATAACTTGTAGGCAAAATACTGTTTTGGCAGGCAGGCCAGGCTGAGCCAGGCACCGCTTCGCTGGGCAGGAAGTAAGGCAGAGGTCAGGGATGCATACAGCTTTCGGAGACAGAAGAGACTCGGAGCCTCAATTAAGGGCCTAGCTCGACGGAGCCAGGAAACATGGAGAAAACGTGTGTGAGATTCGAAAGTGTACCATGTAAAGACGTTGGCACCATAGGCCTAGAAGCCTAATTAACGTGATTTTCTTGGAGAACTATATAACTGACATGTTAACGTTGGACGCAAATGCATATGCGTCTTTCTAGCATGTACGGGAAGGAAGTGACATGACATACAAGGAACATGGGTGCATGGATGGGGTGCGAGTGGGGGACACATTGGCTACCTAAAAATTTCTATTTCCTCAATGCCAATCTTAATAAATTTAGATCTGTGTTGTTTTTCCCCCTACATAAGGCAGCACAGCAAATTCGGTTGTGTCCATGCGTAGCATGAAAAATAACAAATCGGGACCCTTGTTTTTTGGTAAACTGTTCACCACTTTTGTGGCTGCATTGAGTTAAAATCAATAAAATACTGTTCAAAAAAAGAAAACGTAAGGCTTAGATGTCTTAAGATCAATTGATTGTGTTGGCTTAAACATTGATACAGCAAAAATGGCTTGTTTATATTAGGAAAAGTAAGAAGAAATAGTCAGGCAAATGTACAGTCCAAACAGCTTCTTATTACTTGGTTTGAAGTTTTGTTTGCATAAAATCTAAAAACAGCTTTGCCGCTTATTACACCAACTTAACTATTGGTGAACATAGTCCTCCCAAGCTTTTCACACTCAGACAGGGCGCTCCTGGAAAGGAAGCTCACCAAAGCGGAAATCGTGCGGGCAATCCGTGACTTAAACTCTGGCAAAGCAGTGGGTCCTAATGGCGTGCCTATTGAACTTTACAAGCTTACGGACTCTGACTTTGCCTGCTATCAGCTGCAAAAGTTCAAGGAAAGCTGCAATTCGAGCTCCCTCCCTAGAGATCAAAGGTTGGCCAATATTGTGGTCAAACACAAAGATAGTAAACCGCCAGAGGAGTGTGCCTCATATAGGCTGATTTCGCTTTTGAACGCCAAAATCAAAATATTAGCAAAAGTATTGGCCTCCCGTTTGATCCAGGTGATTACGACTCTTATCCATCTGACCAGTCTGGCTTTATGATGGGGCGGAGCACCGTTCTCAACCTACATCATCTCCATGGTATTTCTCGCTTTATGCCAGAATGGAATTTGACAATACAACCAGGGCACTGACCATATCTATGATATCACGCTATACATGGTGAACCCCAAAGAAAAATTGTCGCCCATGATACGTGAAGTAGTGGGATATGCCAGACTGTTGGGTGTAAACATCAATTGGAGCAAGTTGGTGGCTCTCCCACTCACTTCCGGAACTCAGGCCTTTGAAACGGATTACCCGCTGCCATGGGTGTCAGGCCCAATTCGGTATTTGGGCATCTGGTTCAGTAATAACATGCATGAATTATGGACCGAGAATTACAGTAGGGTGGTGGCATGGATTGAAGACAGGGTTGGACAGTATAAGACACTCCCCCTCTCTCTGGTGGGCCGCATAGCGGTGGCTAAGATGATTATACTACCAAAACTATTGTACCTCTTTGTCAACATCCCTATACAATTCCCAATGTACTTTTTTAACCGTATCCGGTCGCTCATGATCGAATTAGTGTGGGCTGGGAAACAACCGAGGATAGCCTGGGAGATACTGACACTGCCACAGGAGCAGGGGGAATGGCATCTACGGACTTTGTTCTATATGCATACAGTGCACAGGCACAATTACTGCACTACTGAGCACACCCTACACCATTTCAGCCTCACATGGCAATAGAAGTAGACAGGGTGGCACCACTCCCACTGTACACGCCCTATATCAACCATACAAACATCCCTGTGATGAAATAGACACGGTGCAAGCCATGAGGTGGGCGTGGGAGGGTCTCCGCAAACAGGCAGGCTTGAACTTATTGTATGCCCCAAATATGCCACTTCTCCACAACCCGCAGTACCCACCCCTCATGGACCGCAAATCGAGGAATCGCGCTTCTAGCCATAACCTACAAGTGGGTGGAGAACTGTACCCGAGGAAACTTTCCTTATGCTACAGCAGATGTGCGACCCAGAAACACCCGCAGTGCTAGATATGCTCATACATTATCAGCCCCGGGCATCCTGTAACAGTAAATTCACCACATTCCCAGACCCGCTGCCGACACTGTCAGCACTCGAAAACTTGTTGGCGGTTAAGTCAGGGCACAAACTCATCTCATGCATCTACAAAATTACACAAAAGACATCCCCGATCACTAGCCCAGCTGCGCTTAGAACCTGGGAGGAAGAGTTAGGGCTGGACCTTACAGATGAGCAGTGGAGTCTTGGTTGTAAGCAGTTGGACCGCTTATTGTCTAATTACTGTCTCCGGCTCATACATATCAAATATTTACATTGCCTGTATCGCACCCCTTGACAGTTGCATAAAATGGGGCTTTGGGATGATGATTGCTGCTGGCGATGTGGTGTTCCCCGAGCAACCTTTTTGCACATGGCGTGGGAGTGTAGACCCATTGCCAACTTCTGGCTCACCATACTGCGCCACATAAAAGATATTACGGGGCAGGATCTTCCCCACACACCACTAATGTCTATGCAGGGTGTCCTTGACTCAGTTCCACCTAAGGCTCGTAAACTTCCGGAATTCCTACTTCTAATGGCAAAGCGACAAGTAACTATAAAGTGGGGGGTAATCAGGCCTCCAACGGCCCAGGAGTGGTCTAGGAATGTGACCTACTGTAGAGAACAGTTGACCAACTACTGGGAGCTAATGCCGGCCAGATCATGTCCGAAAGATATATGGGAGCCTTATGTGATATGGCTCAACTCTGCTGTCCTAGATGACTGAGATAACAACATGGTTGCGCCACATGAGTCTAGAAATTATTTTTAAAATTGTGTAGTACTGTGTTTCTCCCATAATGCACATGATTATAATGTCTTCCTCAATGTACTGGTGAGTCAACATTTTGCATCCTAGTAACAGGGTGTGTACTTACGATAGATGGTAAATGCAATGGTATTCTGTTTCATTAAGCAGATTAATTAATGAATACTGCAATGCCATTTTGGTTGTTGTTGTACATATTATTAAAATTCAAATTAAAAAATAAAATTAAAAAAAATGGCATTTGACAACATTGAGTGGCCATACATGTTTGAGGTGTTGGCCAGAGAGAAAAACATGAAAAGGGTGTTCCCTAAGTACCAGGAGAACAAATTTCTATTTTCACATTCAGCTAGCCCACACAACCACAACAGAAATAAATTTGTTCAAAAGATTTTTAATTTTATTTGTTATATATGTATATATATAAATCGTTTTAATAGAAAAATAATTTCATTTAGACAGTGTAATAACATCTGAGAAACATTTCGTAATCATATACAAAGCTACAGTATAAAAACTAGGACACACAATAATAATTCAAGAAGGCACAAAGTACATTCACTCATCCACTCAAACACACCTTTTGTACCATCAGATACATACACAGAGAATCGTCACAGATGGGTTACGATATCTAGGGATACACAGCACTACAGACCCTAGCATGTTTTACAACAATAATGTGTTACCACCCCTGGCATTCTGAGGCGCGATGTCCAACACTGGAGGTCCCTACCCCTGTTAATACTTGGCAGGGCTGCACTTTACAAAATGATGGCCTTGCCCCGCTTTCTTTATTCGCTGCACAGCACACCCTACCCACTCCCTGTTTCCTACTTTAGTGCAATCAAGAGGGAAACTCTGACACTGCTCTGGGGTGGTTGCCCTGCGCGTTTAGCCATCAAAAAGCTGATGAGAGGCTGGTACAATGGCAGAATTACCCGGCCTGATCTACAAAAATATTTTTGGGCGGCAAAACTAACTGCTGTTAACCACTGGGTTCACCTCCACATAGAAGATCCTGCCTTTCGCATGGATAGACACATCTTGCAACTGGGGGGGGCTATCTCAGGGCCATCTATGGTGGGTCATGCTGCACAACCTTTAAAGGTCCAACAGCAGTAACACTCAGCCTCTGGCAAAAAAGGTTTCATGTAATTGGCTAGTGGGACAAGATAACACAAGCCACTCCCGAGTGGGATGCAGCGAAACTAGGCACACTAGGGCACAGCCTGGATTTGAGAAATCAAACCTCATCGGTCTATCTAAGGTGTGAGACCTCTTGGTACAGGAGGTCATCCCTTTCGCTGAATTGCAACACGAGTACCAACTAGCACCGACTGAAATGTATTGCTATTTGCAGATACACCATGCACTACAGACCACATGGCCGAAAGGAGCAGTGCTCTACAAGTCCTCACCACTAGAGGGCAGATTGTTAGATGGCCCCATGCCCAGCAAGGCAATCTCCCTCACACACCAAAAATGTTAATGCGGTGAGTTGCTCATACATTTTTGGTGTGTGAGGGAGATTGCCTTGCTGGGCATGGGATCATCTAACAATCGTCCTCGAGACCCTCCAGTTCATGCTCCCACTGCTGGACGATGAGTGGCGTGAGGCTCTGGCGTCCCAAAGAGAGGCGCTATCATTGTAAAAATGGGCAAGGCAATGGAAGCACAGTGTCACAGGCAGTGCGGCCAAATAGATTCTTTCACACTATATGGAGCTGCCCTGAGATACAACAATATTGGGAGTCTGTGGTCACCTGTATGAATAACCTTTGTGGGAGCAACATGGGTGTCCAAGCAAAATGGTGTCTCTTAAATGACTGAGATGCAACAGATTTAAGTCGCATGGAGCAGATTTGGATGTCACTGGGGCTGGCGGTAGCCAAATTAAATTTTGCACGTTTATGGGAGGGTGGAGCAAGCACCACAACCGGGATACTAGAAACGGGACACGGACTGGTGCATGATGGCTGAGAAAGTAGTATATGAGGGCCAGAGCTGTCACCAGAAATGGGCAAAAATATGGGGAAAATGGTACAATTATAGAGGAAATCCCTGCACTTCCCTCGTTGGTGCTAGTTCCGATATATCACTGGCTAATCACTCCAAATCAAACATCCTTTTTAGGTCTTGCACCTAGCGTTGCAGTGCGCAGCACTGCCTGTGCAGCGTGAGACCTTTAGTAGGTGAAAAACGGGGTTTGGAAGCTGACCTAGGAATTGCACATGCTTGTGCGTGTGCTTTTCCTTCTGTCGCCTGCTATTGTCCTTTGTGTGTGTCTTTTTATAAAAGACTGCACGCAATTGGCCAAAGGCGGGCGAATAGTTCCACCCATGGCCTATTGGTGTCTATTACGCGCTTGGTGCGCGTAATAGACACCAATAGACCATGTGGTTTCAATTATCGTGCCCAGACACAGGTGCGATAATTGAAACCACAGCTCACTGTGGAGCGCGCGCGCGCACCACTCGCAGGCTTCTGCTTTTTTGGATCCATTTTACAGCGAAGCAACTAAAGAAGGCAAGAGAGGTGGGCTGCTTGTTAGTAATAAGTCTCTCTCTTGTACTGAAAGGAAAACAAGCTTGGTGAACAGCCCTTCCACACGACTACGCAGATGCTTGTTTTTTACTGATATTTTGCTGGATGGTCTTGCTCGTATATTATTCTAAAACAAAATTTAAAAAAAAACATGATTTAAGGTGCTGTTGCAAGATGCCATTGCACAAGTCTTGCTCAAAACATTAGAAAAACACTGTAAAGTTCAACAGCCTTTTTTCCTTCCCTGTGGATGGGTTAGCAGTGGTTCAGTACAGATTACGTTATCAGGAGATCTGTTTGGGTAGAGTAAATCATTGTCCGTGTAGCGGGAGACAGAAAGTAAACTTTATGTGGGCTTTACTTCTTGGTTAGTAGACTGGACATTATGAGCCATACACAGTAAGTTGCATTGCAGCAGTGTCGCCTTTGTTACTTGTATTGTAGTGTCGTGAGACTATGTGCAGAAGGTTACTTGCAGTTCTGGGCGGACTCAACGAGGGATTAAGGAGTGTGTTAAGCTATGGTTAACGGTTATGACGAAATATTAAAAACTCAGCACTACAGGAAATGGTTTTGTCATTATTGCTTCAGGTGGATGTTCCTAAAAGCAGGAAGTAATGTAACAATTCAGGCTTTTGTAGATCAATTCCTATAGCTAGAATTTGAAGTAGCATTAAAAAAAGTCTCTTGACTCCTCAGCCAATCTTCATATAACCTCTAGCGCAATCGTGGAAGTGCAACCGATTTTGTGTTCTGGCAAGCACAAGCTTGCTTAGCAACCCCTGGGCAGCATTATTCCTCAAAACAAAATTCAGCCAGGCCGGTTATGGGTGCATGTATTCTTGTGGTGGGCTATTCTACCTTCCTCAAAGCAACAGAAGCATTTTATACCAAAAGTTGAAACACCAAACCCCAAATACTTAATTGCTTGCAGTCATGAATGTCCAACGAAAGACAAGTGACTCAACTTCAAGATTTGGTAAAGTAACACATTTTATTGCTCGATCGTCAATCAGGATCCCACTAAGCCCGGGGAATACCACGCTGCACCCACATATATCAAATAAGAGCTTGTGTCCACCCTGGATGCAGACTGCCAGACAGCTTCAGCCCTCTTTAACCACTCTTTAACCAATTACTCTTTTCTGTAGAATATTCCAACTACCAGATGGTGAGCACTGAAATGAGTCCACTCGCTGCTCTGAGTTGTATTATTGAAATTCTGAAGGAAGATAGTGCCTATGTCATCGCCCTTAGTTTTCAACTTATACGCACTCCCACCTTCACATCACTTGCAATTCTAAATGTATGTGGATGACACATATATTTTGTGATTGGATAGGAAGCCAAACACAAATACTTAAACTCTTGTATCATATGATGTTGGATGAATGATGATCACCTTTATCTCAACCGATTCTTCTCTAGTTGGAACAGCGCTGAATTTAATCTGGGAGCCTTTGAACAAAGCTGATGTGACATAAAAATACAGATAAAACGTGCCCTGTGTTAACCAACCTTTTCTTGCAAGGCTTCCCATGCGAATTCAGCAGCTTTTTATCACGGTCAAATGACATGGTGTTGGGGCGATAGCTCTTGTGTGCGCCTTGATTGGGGGGGTGAAGCGCAGCTGCCAAGGGCTTTCATGTTAAGTGTGACGCCTTCCGTCCTACTAGCGTTTTACCCAACAGCAGCTTGCATTCTGGGACTTAGAGTTTGTACTTTAATATTGCAATCAGATGCCCAACAATGTCAACCCCACAAAGTGCTGTTGAGTGAAAGGCCAGAAATGCCTGAAGTTAAAAGCACGAGTCGAGGTAGAGAGAAGCTCTCGGAGGTCGGTGAGGGAACATGGAAGCGAATTCACAAATGTTTTGGTGGGGTCTGCGTCACGTGACTCAAATCTGAATATAAATCCGGGAGAAATTGCTGGTAGGGCCTAAGTGTGTGGCGCGCTCGTCCACTTGTGAACTGTAAGGAATTGGCAATACTGCTCATTTGAGTGACTAATATCTGCACACTGAGCCCACATACACTGCCCTCTGTGTCACTTCCTTTAATCAGTGGTGGGGGGGATCCTGATCCCGCTCAGTCGCTCTGTCAGGATATTATCCATGCTCTGAGGTGGGGGGAAGGCAGAGACAGGTGGTCCTGCTGAGCCTAAAGCGCCTGCATTACCTCCTCGTCCATCTTCCTCGCCACAGTATAGTTTCATGGGTAATTACTGTGGCGAGGAAGACAAGGACTCAGAATAATGAAGATTACCAGTAAGTAACCGGGCATTACCTCCTCGTCCGTCTTCCTCGCCACAGTAATGACCTATGAAACTATACTGTGGCGAGGAAGACAAGGACTCGGAGTAATGAAGATTACCGGTAAGTAACCGGGGCATTACCTCCTCGTCCGTCTTCCTCGCCACAGTAATTACCCACAAAACTATACTGTGGCGAGGAAGACAAGGGCTCGGAGTAATGAAGATTACCGGTAAGTAACCATGGCATTACCTCCTCGTCCGTCTTCCTCACCACAGTAATTACCCATGAAACTATACTGTGGTGAGGAAGACAAGGACTCGGAGTAATGAAGATTACCGGTAAGTAACCGGGGCATGAGCGCTGCTGATCCCAAGAGCATGCAGTGGGCCACACTCTCTGCTTTCTAGCAGCAGCAACAGTGTTGTTCAGTCTCCCTCCTAGGCTGCGCACCTGCACTACAGGCCTGAAGTATTCAAAACCAGAAACCACACCCTGAACTCGGCCCTCTGTCCCGACTTGTCCTCTCACTCACTGTTGCTCCTCGACGGAATGCTCTGGCTTCTTCAGCCGATGGAGCTGTAGCCGTGAACAGAGAGGATGGTCCATAAGGAATCTATGTTATTCTGCGCAAGAGCGACGTGTCCTCAGGCCTTTCTGGGGGACAGGAAATGAAGTTAAGATAAGAAGAAACACCTCATGCCTGGGAGTGAATGAAAACCACCACAGGTGCCAACATTTTGGTGAATATGTGAGTTGCTGAGTGAAGACCAAACTGTAGAACTCAGTGCTGGATGACCCTCTAGAAGAACCAAGACGAGAAATCTCTGATGTTGGGCTGTCACCTGGATGCACAAGAATGCATCAAGAAGGTCTGCCATGCCCACAAAGTAGTCTGCTCTTACCAGTGGAGTAGTGTGCTGTAAAATCTTCATTGTGAGCTAGAATGCATGATGTGATTTCTCGCCACTCCCTCATTGCTCCCCTCTCCCTCCAAGCCTCTTGTCCCTCCCTCAATGCTCTCCTCTCACTCCCGGCTTCTCGTACTTCCCTCATTGCTTTCCTCTCCCTCCAAGCTTCTCGTCCCTCGCTCATTGCTCCAATCTCCCTCCAGGCTTCTTATCCTCCCATGCTGCTTTCCTCTCCCTCCAGGCATCTCATACCTTCCCTCTCCCTCCAGGCTTCTAATCCCTCCCTCCAGGGCTTTAAGTGGGATGAAAAAACTGGGGGAGGTCTCTCAAGGGGGTGTGACCAGTGTAATTAAGGGCATGGCTTAAAACACACAAGCTAAAAATCTGTGCTTAGCATAGTGTGCCGCCTGACTTGTATTTTGTAGTTTCTGTCATTGCATCCAGATATATATGATACAACAAGTAACATCATACCTACAACAAGTCAGGACTATTGGCTTTGTCAATGGTTGTTAGTTGCATGAGATAAATAAGCAGCTACTGTGGCTTGTATATAATATTGAAAAAGATCCACATAAAGCCCTGGTGACACCACGTTGCTGCCCCTATCTCCGAAAAGAGAAGAGAAATCCAGAGAGAAACTGACTCTTTAAAAGGATTTCCCTTCCCCTCGAAAAAAACCGGACCCCCTGTGCCAGGGCACAAAACAGAGCCCGATAGAGACCCGTTTCAAGGCCTCCTTAAAAGAAACTGCCGGAACTCAGACCCGGTGAGACCCGGCCCACTTAAAGCCCTGCCTGCCTCGTTGCTACCCTCTCCCTCCAGGATTCTCGTCCCTCCATCATTGCTCCCCTCTCCCTCTGCTTAATTTGAGCCAGTGGTGGCAGCACCCACGATAGGTGTAAATTACTATCACTTGATATAGGTGTGACATAAAATCACTGTTGATATAGGTGTGAAATTAATATTGCTGTTGATATAGGTGTGTAATTTGTATTACTGTAAATACTGGTGTGAGATTGTTATTACTATAAATATTCGTATACTATTACAATCACAGCACTTAGACATGAATTCACTGTCCTTGTGCAATAGATCTCGCATTACTGAATGTTTGAGCTATTGCTGTTGCATTATTATTATCAATGCCAATAGCTCAAACTTTAATAATGTGAGACCTATTGCATTGCAAATGCTTGTTTGGTGATGTGATGGGGGAGGGGGAAGGAACACACAAGCAAGTGGCTGAGAGGAAAATAGTTTTAGGAAGGCAAGATGGCCGCTGTAGAGTTGTGCTGAGCAGTCGCACTTTTTCCCTCTCCTGCCTAGTGCTGGATTAAGGAATGAGCAGGATGCTGTGGATCCATGATGGCCTTTGAACACTGGTGGCAAGGAGGACTGAAGGAGTACATTCATATTAGGAAGCAGTTTCCTTGGATCAGACCAAGTTGGGTCTGGCTAAAGGGGAAAGTCCTAAGGCTCGCGAGCGTGGTAGGCGGTAAAAAGAAGCAAGATATGGCGCCTAAGATGCCCCCTCAGCCGCCAAAGCAGGACAAGGCAAAGGAGCTGAGAAGGCTTCCGGGGCGATCCGTAAAGTGACGGCCCTGCCGGCAAAGAAGAAGATAGAGCTTCGTGGGAAGGCAGCCGTCTCCGCTAAAAATGCTTCTGACAACCACACAGAGTCGCGGTGCTCGATTATGGACAAATCATTAAAGAGAGCGGATACGTTGAAAAGTAAAGATCCAGGACTACGGCAGCCTACCTTGAGTGAAGTTTTCGCCCCGAAGGTTACTGGGCAGTCCGATGGCTTGCATGAGAAGCTGGAATCTGGGAAGAGCATCCTCGAGGACGCTGCCGAGGCGGCGGCGGACGCAGAGAATCTGGTTGCCAGGCAACAGCCTGAACTCAGGCGAGGCTCAGAAGCGGCGATGGCGGCAGAGGCTCACACAGCAGGAGCGATTCTCGAGCCGGTGCAAATCATGGTAGGAGGAGGCAACATGAGTCATGTCGACACAGCCCTGGGGAATGCGGATATGCTGGAGGCTTTGATGCTAATGGAAGCAGAAATGAACTCCCAAAAGAAGCCAGTTAGTACCTGGGGAAGCAGGGATAGCCTGGCTGATAGAGGCAACTCGGGAAAAAGCAAATCTAAGCAAAAAATAGAAAAGGGTGAGGGTGGCTCAATAGAGGGGGAGTGCTTTTTTTCACTGAATGAAGACTCAGAATCGATAATTTCTACTGAAGGAAGCTTAGAGGAGGAGGAGGAGGGATCAGACTCAGGGTCTGGCACCTCTGGTAAAGAGTCCACGCAGAGGAAGAGAGCTTCAAGATCAAGGAGGCACGCCTCTGGATCCCCCTCCCACCCTGAAAGGCGACTAGTATGGGATTACTCGGCTACGTCACAGGTTTATCAGGATAATGTCAGTGATGGGGCTGCCCCACCCGAGGCCTCGGCCGACGAGACTCCTTTGAAATTCTATTCAGTACTCTTAAGCAGATGCAAGCAGAAGCAAGATCGGAAAGCGGCAGAGAAAGGCAGGCCTCAAAGAAAATTCAGTGTTCTCTGAAGAAAGTGAATAAACTGTATAATGAAGTCGTGGATAGAGTAACAGAGGTCGAGGAACGAACAGGCAAACTGGAGGATGACGTTGGGAATTGGCAATCATTTAAGTCGGAGCAAGAGAAGTTGGCAGAAGATATGCGCTGGAAGATGGAATACTTTGAAAACAGGTAGAGACGGAACAATGTCAGGCTTTTGGGTGTGGCAGAAAGGACAGAAGGGCAAGACATTAGGCAGTTTGTGGTAAATCTTATAAGGGGGGCCTTTCCAGAATCTCAGTGGCAGTGGGAAAGAGAGGTACAGAGGGCGCACCGGTTCCCTTTTACACAGAAGAAAGGTCAAGCTTCGGGGGTGTAGGGGGTGAGGGTCAGGGCGCACTACCTAGGGCAATTCTTGTCAATATAGGGAATTTCCTACTGAGACAAGAGATTATAGACAAAGAAAGACCAGACAGCAGGCGATCATTTGAAGGTACCACGTTCCTTGCTAGACCCGATTTCTGTCATGTTACTGTTGAGCAGAGATGGAAACTTAGACAGATGATAGCACCCATCCAGGCCCTTGGCTTAGAGGCATATCTCCTCTTTCCTGCAAGGCTCAAGGTAGTGGTAAAAAGGAAAGTATGGATGTTTTCCTCAGAAATCAAAGCCCGGCAATTTTTGGAAGAAATTAAGAAACAGAAAGGCGGGTAAGGGGCAGGTTCTACAGATGCTCTGATTTCTGTTCAAAATACTATGAAGTATATAGGTATATAGGAATAAGAATCTGGGGTAGCACAGCACAGCACTGGATGGTGGAAGGTGGGAGAGGGAAGCGATTTGCACAACTTAAGGCGACCACACATAGGTCTCGCGACCTATTTGCCTGTAAGGGGGAGGGGGAGGGGGGGAGCTAGGAGGGTGGGCATGGTTGGGGAGGCACAGGGGGGAAAGAGGGAGGAAACGGTACACAAAGTTATGGTGTCTGTTTGATGGCACAGCGCACTTGGATAGGTAACATGGTACAAGATATACAGTACATGAAAGGTAATGCACGGTATCAACAGTTGCGGTTGTTCCTCAATGAGCTAGTAGTATTATCTGTTGGATATAGGATGTATTTAGATGGCATGTAGAATAGCCTCGATAAATGTTTGTGGGCTTAATGAAATAAATAAGAGACTTAGAGTCACTGCACTTCTTAAAACACTGCGTTTGGACTTGGTTTGTCTACAAGAAACCCATATAGAGGGTACCAAAGCATATCTTCTGGAGCAGATAGGGTTTTCAGTTTTAGCGAAAACTAACCAAGGGACCAAAACTAGAGGGGTGGAAGTGCTGGGTAGGAATAGAGATACAATAGTCAAAAGGAAAAAAGAAGATCAATGGGGGAGATGGGTGTTGTTGGAAATAATTTTTAAAGGGGAGACAATCACATTGGTTTCAATCTATGGGTCCACAGAGGACGACCCGGATGTCTTTCAGTATCTGGATGTTGAATTGGCACAGTGGCCTGAACCAATTATCTGTTGTGGTGATTTTAACTTGCATGGTCCAGATAGTTCATTCTTGCAACCTGGGAGACAGTATCTAGGGAGGAAAAAGAAAACCTATAGAGCACTCTCAGATATGGCGTCTCATAACTCCTTGGAAGACCCATGGGTAAAGGGGCACCCAAATCTAGACTGTAGTACCTATTTTTCAGCCCCCCACCAGGTATTGGTTAGACTCGATTATTTTTTATTCTCAAATAGTTTGATTGCTGGGTCAAAAATTGAAAGGCATCCTCGTATTATATCGGATCATAGCCCGTTAGTTTTGACACTAAGTTTGGGGCAGGCTCAAAGAAAAGAGGTGCAATGGACTTTTGAAAGGGCGCTGCTACGGGATCAGGAATATCTGGCATATATGTCGAAATGGATAAAGGATTTTTGGAATATAAATAGAGGGACAGCACCTCCAGGGGTAGTTTGGGACACTTTCAAGGCTGGGGTCAGAGGGGAGACACTGAGTCTTGTACTGTCCACTCAAAAGAAGGAGAAGCTGAAGGCAGAAGAATTACGTAAAAATCTGATGAGAGCTGAGGAAGATTTAGCAGCAGCTATTCGACAGCATTCCCGGCTAGATCAGAATATGCTTAGGGTTATTGCGCTTAGAGCAGATGCCCTGGAAGGAATTGCCAAAAAACCAACTGAGAAATACCTGGCTAAAAAGGAGAATGCATGCGAGCTTAGCAAAAGAGTGGGCCATATTCTAGCCATTCGGACCAGGCAGAAGTGAGCGACATCTGATATTAAGGAAATCATAGATGCTCAGGGCAATTCTGTTACAGAAACAGATCAGGTAAGGGAAGTTTTCAGACATTTCTACTCAGATCTCTATACTTCCGATAATACTGGGGGTGTTGTGGAGATAGAAGGATATTTGAGGGAGGTGTTGCCCTCAGAGCTCCCTTTGGATGACAAGATGGGGTTAGAAGCTACATTTCAACTAGAGGAGCTGGTCTCGGCTCTGGGCAGCCTTCCCTCGGGGAAGGCGGCTGGTCCGGATCAGATTCCGGTGGAATTTTTTTAAGTATTCCAAACAGCGCTCATTGGCGATATGTTTAACATCATGATGCTGGCACAGAAGGGTGAATCGGTTCCCGAGTCCTGGGGAGGGGCTGACATCATTGTAATGTAAACTTCTTATGGGGCAACCCAGTATCCCTCAGAACCTGGGCAATACAATGATATTATCAACAGTGGTCCTGTCGGGTATGAACAAAATTGCTTCAAATTCTGTACGTATCTCAAAACATATTTACGGCATAATAGTACTACTTATTATGACATCTAGATTAAATCATTAAGTGCAAACCAAACAAGAGGAAGGGTCAGAGCATGTTTTAATCAACAAATTATTTTTCATTCATGTTTTGTCTTTTAGTTTTCAACTGACTCCTATAGAAATTATTTACAAATACGGAGCATCAATTCAAATCAGTGAAAGTTGTGACATAAAGTGAAATATTGTGACTGAGTGACAAAACAATTAGTGACCTATATACATGTGGATGGGGGATATTGAGGGGGAAAGAAGTTAGAAAGCCAATCTCTGGTTTAATAATTCTCAAATCCAACACGCTATACTAGTTAGCTATGATATGCTGGACTCGGTTGACTGGTCCTTGTGGTATTTTGTCGACGTTTCGACCCTATAGACGCCTTAGTTATGGGTCTCTGGCGGGTCTTCTTCAGGACGGGGGCAGGGAGAGTGATATCGCGCCGGATATTTTGGCACCAGCCTGGGTTCCCTCATGGGTTGGACACCTTGGAGTTATGCTGGTTAGAGTATCCTCTTCTGTGATGTTTAATCAAATGAGAACAGATATATGCCTCTCCTAATGATTCAATCCTGTTGACCTAGGCGTTTCCTCGTTTTATGTAAATCGTCTGTCAATTATTTCCTACGATCATTGGATTGCCTCCGTTAGTCTAGGAGACGACTCAGTGCCTTAATCTTGCTGCAATCAGAGTCTCCATTAATTATTTGCAGCAATCATAGCTTAGATTCTCGTTGTTGCTCAGGGAGTCTAGAAATGGCCACCATCCGTTCTGCTCTATCAGCAGAACGGATGCAGCAAGATTAAGGCACTGAGTCGTCTCCTAGACTAACGGAGGCAATCCAATGATCGTCGGAAATAATTGACAGACGATTTACATAAAATGAGGAAACGCCTAGGTCAACAGGATTGAATCATTAGGAGAGGCAGATATCTGTTCTCATTTGATTAAACATCACAGAAGAGGAGACCCTAACCAGCATAACTCCAAGGTGTCCAACCCATGAGGGGACCCAGGCTGGTGCCAAAATATCAAGCGCGATATCACTCTCTCATTGCCCTCGTCCTGAAGAAGACCCGCCAGAGACCCATAACTAAGGCGTCTATAGGGTCGAAACGTCGACAAAATACCACAAGGACCAGTCAACCGAGTCCAGCATATCATAGCTAACTAGTATAGCGTGTTGGATTTGAGAATTATTAAACCAGAGATTGGCTTTCTAACTTCTTTCCCCCTCAATATCCCCCATCCACATATATATAGGTCACTAATTGTTTTGTCACTCAGTCACAATATTTCACTTTATGTCACAACTTTCACTGATTTGAATTGATGCGCCGTATTTGTAAATAATTTCTATAGGAGTCAGTTGAAAACTAAAAGACAAAACATGAATGAAAAATAATTTGTTGAATAAATCATGCTCTGACCCTTCCTCTTGTTTGGTTTGCACTTAATGATTTAATCTAGATGTCATAATAAGTAGTACTATTATGCCGTAAATATGTTTTGAGATACGTACAGTATTTGAAGCAATTTTGTTAATACCCGACAGGACCACTGTTGACATCATTGTAATAGCAAAGAAAGGTAAACCTCTAACCGCTCCAGGCTCATACTGCCGATTACATTGATGAATGCCGATGTAAAGGTGTACTCTAAAATGCTTGCTAAAAGATTATCAAGGGTCGTTGAGAGTCTGATAAGCCCCTCCCAGCATGGGTTTATCCCAGGAAAAGGGACGACACAGCATGTCAGGCAGGTGATTACTATGTTTGATGCAGCAGGTACCCTGGGAGACCCCATGGCAGTGCTATTTTTAGACGCAGAGAAGGCGTTTGACAGGGTCTCCTGGGGCTACTTATGGTCGGTTATGAGGTGGAGTGGCATAGGGGAGGGCTTCATAAAGGCCATACAGACTCTATATAAAAATCAGACGACTAAGATTAGGGTCAACAGGGGACTTTCGACAGCAGTTAAGATCAGCAGAGGGACCAGGCAGGGCTGTCCGTCATCTCCCCTGTTATTCGCGCTGTATTTGGATCCGTATCTGCGCAGGTTAGAAAGGAACCCAGAGATTCCGGCAATGAATATAAATGGTTGCTTAATAAAAACGCTGGCATACGCGGATGATGTGGCCATTTTGACATCCAACCCCACAGTCGCTATTAGGGCAACGGAAATAGAGGCTCAATGTTTTGGACAGGTTTCGGGGTACAGTCTGAATAGTTCTAAAACACAGATTGTGAAAAACGGTTACCCTAGATGTAATGATGCTAGGGTTGTTGGGTCGGCGATATACTTGGGGGTGGCAATATCAGCAAATTTGGATGCGGTGGTAGGAAGTAATATGGCTCCACTAATATCACGGGTAAAAGTAGATTTAGAGAGGATGAACAATTTACATTTGTCGCTGGTGGGCTGTACAAATATGATCAACATGATGATTCTCCCCAAGTTTCTTTATTTTTTTAGATCCATACCTTTATTTTTTTAAGCCAGTTGGTTTAACGCACTGGAGGCAATCTGCAATAGGTTCATTTGGGCGCAGGGCAAGACTCGCAGGGCTTACAGGTTTATTTCCCTCCCGAGAGAGAGGGGTGGGTGGGGAGCCCCTGACTTCAGACTCTATTACATGGCAGCAGCGTTGCAATATATGCAGGGGTTAATAGGAGGGACTGACCTTGATCAAAGAGCTAACAATTTTTCTACGGAAGTATATGCAGCAGTATTAGGGACAGAGGTGGGAAACTGTTTTTTAAACTGTATTGATTTTGGATATTTTAAAAGAACAAGGTTCAAGACAATTACGGCCGCTGTCAAGGTCTGGAAGGCTTTCTTGAAGAAATCTAAGTTGGGGAGATACAATAGATATATCAGACTGTATAAAAACAGGTCATTCCCTCCAGCAATATTTGCAGATCAAACAATGTCAGAATGGGCGGTAAGGGAGATTGCACACATTGGTGATTTATTTAATTCTGAGGGGCTGGTACAGTTTACAGATTTAAGAAATAAATATGGTATTGGTAATAGAGGTTTCTTTAAGTACCTCCAGGTTAGGAGTTTTTTAAACAACAAACAGGGAGGGCCAGCTGGATTTAATAGGAATGAGATTTTGGAGAAAATAAGACTAACGGGGGATCGTACAATCCGGTCTTTCTATGCAAGTTTGGTAAAAGGGAAACCTGATGATTTGGAAAAATATGGTAACAAATGGGTGGAGAAACTGGGTGGGGAAACAACCTGGTTTCAGGAATCATTACACTTAGGCCAAACAATTCTGTGCTCATCCCCCCTGCAGTCTCAACACTATAAAACCTTATACTCACTCTATTTTACTCCAGCCAGGATAGCAAATTGGGGCGGTACTACGGGTATCACCTGCCCCCGCTGTAATGCTTTTGAAGCTGATAGTGTGCACATTTTTGCTACTTGTCCTCAATTGCATACACTGGTCAGAGATATAGAGGGCTTTTTCGGTAGGTCATTGGGGATCCAAACTAAACTCACTCCATCTTGGATCCTTCTAGGGGTTGGGTTGGACGGGCAAGACACACAGCGGGAATTCATGTTTGTAGCAATGGCAGTGTACAGACTAACTATAGCTAGAGCTTGGCTGGATAAAAACCCGCTGGCATTACAAACCTGGCTGGCTAATTTGCTGGCTCTATATAATATGGAGAAGAATATTTATGCACGGAAAGGTAGAAGAGGAAGGATCCTAAGTTTGAGAATATGGGATCCCATAAAGAGATGTAAGCTGGGACTGGGGTTATATAGAACTTGATGGCAGGAATGTATGTCTTTAATGAAATTATTATAATTTAGTTTGTTGGACTGTGTAATGAAATGTACTGTATATATATAAAGGATATGAATTAATGGAATATGAAGTAATCAATGATGAATAATGTACAATGTATAAAGTGCGCATAATTTAGAAAATAAAAATATATTTAAAAAAAGAGAGAGGAAAATAGTTTTAATTGACTGTCAATGTAGAGCATTGAGTTTTTTCTTTATTATTTTTTGTCATGTTTATATTAAAAAGACTTATTTAAAAACAAACCAAAAGCAGGATTTTCTACAAAAAAGAGTAAAAGAAAGTGATTAAAGAACAGCACAGATAGGTGGCTGGACACAACCCTGTGATCTGCTATTAGAAATATGAATTGTGAATGAACAGAGCTAAAAAAAAGTTGTCCTGTTTCTCGCGCCCATCCCTTGGGCCTGTGTATGACTTCCGGAAGCCTCCTGACAAACAGATTCTGCTAAAAAAAAAAAAAGCCTGAGTCAAATACCCAGAGCTGATGGATATGGCCAGGAAGTAGGTCTCTTCGGGCTTTTAAAAACAGGATAGAAAAGACGCAGAGGGAATCTGCAGCCTGACCAGAGACCGAACTCCATCAGGGCATTTCAACTCCTACCGGAAGTTAAAGAAGCTGAGCACGGAAGAAACCCGGATGTCAGCAAACAATTGCTCAAGTATTATGAGGCTTTCCTGGGCTCGTACAATTTACAACACTGGTCTAGGGATGACAATCCTGGCCAGCTAATCAGTGTTTCCTTCGCCACTAAAGCACGTTATGAAACATCAGTCTGAGGGGTGAGCTGCAATGCGTATATTGCCTTCTTGGAAACTGTATTTTTCCAAGCTTTATTGCCTGAAACTATCTCCACATGTGAAACAGTAAACCGTTATCATCTTTTCCATATGCGCTCACAATCACAGTGAGACCCGGTGCCTAGTAGTACGTTTCTAGAATGCATTACTTAAGTCGGATTTCAGACATTTGTATTTTACTTTCTTGCGTGATCTTTGCTTATGTTATGTAAAAACTCTTTATTTGGTAATATGACCTTAAAAAGAGTAACATAAATTAAAACCATGCAATGCCGTAGCAAGGATGCCATGGGCCCAAGAGCAGGTAAGGAAAGTAGGGCCCCCCTATCTGCTACTTGGTTGGTATAGTACTTCAGTGAAGTAGTAGTAAAAATACTTTATTGTATTAATCATTTGTTACAATAAAAAATGCAAGCATTGAAGAAAAGTTGTCAATAATTAAAAATGTCAATAATAAAATGTTACTATAAAGCCAATACACACTTCATAATACAACGATTCTGCAATAATCGGGCTTCAGTGGCCCCACAGGCCTCTGGGACTTGGACACCAGCTGTACCCTTGACAGAAAAGCTCCTGAAATCATACCAGGTAGACCTGAGATCTTTTTCTCACATGAATAGATGGGTTATACCTAGGGCTGTGCTATGACTTCCGCTGTAATCCCGATGGGGCGAGTAAAAGGTTTTAGTGGTCTCATCGGAATTATGAGAACCTCTGTATCTCTGGCTCAGGAGAATTCCATCCAGTGGCTTTGCCTGCTGCAAGCTGGTGACACCTCTAGGTGAAATACCCGGCAAAAAATTGCGTGGAATACTGCAGGAGCATAGATTCCCACTTTTTTGTTGTTGCAAAAACGTTGACAGGCCTCCAACAGGGGCAGTGCTTCCACCACGCCAGCCGCAGACTGTCCTGCTGCTTGTGATGTGGGTAGTGCTTAATTTGTATAAAAAAAAAATAAGTGCCAAAGCCCATCTATGGAGGGGACTGCACCCTGCCCCGCCCCTTGCCACTGCCAGCGCTGCAACTGACATAATCAACACAAGTACTAACCACGGGACTCCTACACATATGACAATTCAAACTATTCCAGGCCACCAAAAGCTATAATAATGGTGTAAGCAACAGGTGTTATTCATTTTTAATGTATATTAACATATTAAACACTGTTGTTGTGCTTATCTCAAAAGTTGACAGACAGTGCCGCCATGTGGTGCACTGTTATTAGAGCTGGAGTAGAGAATTAAGTGCTGGTGCTGAGCACAGGAAACCACCAACTCAAATTAAGCACTGGTTGTAGGCTTTTAAAACAAAAGTATTTCTGGCAATACAGCAGTAGAAATCGCACAATACCATCCTGATGACCTGCAATGTCATGACAGATTAGTCGGGATTGTTTTTAAACATAAGCGCCAGATCGTGAGCTTGTTTTTGAAAAATTAAAAAACGAATGCCCTTGATGTGCTCCCAGCATTCAAGGTACATAGCTCATATTTTCCACTTCTGAAAAAAGGAGCATTAGAACACCTGCCCTAAAGAGAGAGCCTTTTAACAACATAGAGGTGTAGATGGCTGTCCTGCAGAGGCTTCCAGCTGAGAATAGGGCTCTGGCGGTGGAGCAGGCTGAGGCCCCCCTGGGTGAAATGAAGATGCCCCCCCTCCTCTAAATGAAGCAGTTAACCATGAAAAGAGGTCGGACAAACATCTACTGATTTTTGACACGTTTTTTGATAACGGAAGAAGTGAGAAAGATGCACTCACTTGCTTGACACACACAATGGAGACCAAGTGTGGAGCGGCATGGTTCCACCACATGTCTGTGCAGGGTGCTCAAACAAATACCAAGTACAGCATTTGTTGGTGTGGATATAGGGGAGGTATGACACAATCGCACATGCTTTTACAACACATGCCATTACAACGTGAGCAATACAGCGAACTCGTTGTTACCATGCATTCCATTATCACGCAAGTGTACAACCGCTTGCCTTAGGGAAGCGCCTGGCTTTCAAATAGTATATATTACTATTCGAACTCCAGTCATGCAACAGTAGGGAAGATGTTGCAACACGTTTCCTAATGCAAGTCACTGTAATGACTTGCATGGTAATGGAACACGTGGTAACAATGCGTTCGTTGTATTGCCCGCGTTGTAATGGTAGTGCGTAGTTCTGGCTGCGTCATAAAGGCTGTTTCCCATATATAGGATGCGAAGGGGCCATTGTATGTGGATGGATTCCTCAGTACAGTTTTTCCTCATTCTTTGAGTGGATGTTTACTGCTACAAACAAAGCGATAGAAAGAATGCTTGAATTTATCTCAGCCATGGGCAAATATTCAGGGCCACATTCCAGTGCATTGTTTTTCACCCACTATGCCACGCTAGCCAGATATATGCCATAAGCAAATCACCCTCGGTCCTGCTCCAATAGAAACACTCCGGTCTGAACTGCCTGGTCTGGTTCCTTCCAGACGAGAATATATGTAACACCAGACTGGTTCTTACCTAAATATGTCTAATCACCGAGGTATAGCATGAGTCGGACCCACATCTTGGCACATTCGTTGCACTTATGGCGTCTGCTGCATCTTAGGACATTTACTGCAAAAAGCAGCAAGTGATGGAAGAAATACTTGAATTAATCTCAGCCTCGGGCAATTGCTCAGGGACACGTTCAAGTCCATCATTTTCCAGCCACTTAGCCACACTAAAGACCTGATACAGACAAATTAATATTGATTCTGCTCCATTGGGAACAATCCAGTCTGAATTGCCAGGACAGGTCATTTCCAGACAGGAACACAAGCAATCCCAGACTGTTCCAACCAACTTAGGTCTCACCAGTGATATATAACTTGAGTCATGTGACACAGTGAGCACGAGGCCCACATCGGGCCATACCTGCTGCACATAAGGCATCCACCACAACATACAATAAGGTGATGGAAGGAATGCTTGAATACATTTCAGCCTATGGAAAACAACTGGGCTGCATTCCAGTCCGTTAATTCTATTCTTTTAATAAGCAATGTTATTAGCATTTCAAAATAAATAAAACAGTAAGAAATAAGCACCAGGCCATTAAAAGATAGCACAGTTAAAGGCAACTATAATCTGAAGCTTTGGGATGGCTATTTCTAGGACAAGGTAACGGCTACACCATCTGGAACGACTATCCAAAGGGAAGTGGTTCCACCAGTGCTCCCATAACTCTACAGGTTTTTGAGTGGATTCACGAGCTTCATATATGAGGCTCTCAAGCAACATACATCTATGCATTCCTCTGAGACAGCACCTCAAGGAAAGGAGATCTGTGGCTTTCCACTATTGAGTACAAACCAACCCATGGTTTATGCATAGGGGTTGGCATTCAAGTCTTCCAACACTTGTAAAAGAGCCTGCTAAGGAGGGGGTGGGACTGGCCATCAAAAAGAAAGCCTTCACTAAGGAAACCTAAAATAGGGAACCTAGAGTATGATCTGAAAAGAGGTGAACGGGGCACAGGAAAAGACCACTGAGTTGTGGAATATTTGACAAAAACAATGCTTATTAATAGCAGAGCTAAAAAAAAAAGAAGGCTGAGGCCTTGTGCCAGAGGTGAGGCTTTTGCGGTTGTAAGGATGCAGCTGACTTCCCCTTGCATCATTGTTCCACATGAACTCATCATGGGGAAACAGACGGAACAATGAGAACATGCTTGAGGTGAGGGGAGAGGGTGGAACGCAGAGCATGCAGCCAACCCATACATAACTCCTATACCTCACATTTGGCGCGTTTTTGACAATTCTGTCCATTAGAATTGCACAAGTGATTTGTGGCGCGTGGTCAGTTTTATCCACTCACGTATCGAACACCGCAAAGATCATACATAAACAACTTACACGTACGTTTGTCTTACTGGAAGCAAAAGTAAGTGAATGTGCCAAAGCACTGTGCATTGTCTGAAACCCACAAGAAGAATCATTTGTTTCCCTTAGCCAAGACTGGCTTGCATTGCTGTACTACAAAAAATAACTAGCACCTACTTATCACAATTCAGCACTCAACCTGAGCTTTATCTCATCCATGTTATTACGGAAAGCAGACAGGCAGTGTTTGTATTTTAAGCCCTTAGCTACTGAAGCTTTTCTGGCCTAAAAGCTGAGCCTTTTTGTGATGCTTGGGGTGCTTTGCACTTACCCCATCATAACTATTTTTCTACAAAAGGTATCCACACCAAATTTGCATCCTTTTTTCTCACATCTTGGGGATTCTAAAGGTACCCACGGTTTGTGGACTCCTCTGCGGAGAACTGAGAAAATAGCCAAACTATGGCAACACTTACTTTTTGATTAAGACGTACTGTGCAAGAAAGTGTACTTTGTTTCTGAAAAGTGGCATCAATGAAAGGTTTGCCGTGCTAAGATCACCATCGTCCCATTGTTTAGGAGTAGGGAGAGTTATAATATATTACCAATGTTTTGCGGTAGCTGGTTGTTCCTATTTTTATCTGGTTCCCACCTGATTTCAATTTGTGGTGTGAACAGACGTGAAATCCATAGGTGACTCCCGAAAACTATACATTTCTTAGATGAAACTCTGAATTCAGTAAAGGGTCATTTATGTTGATCACTCTTGAATTTAAAAAAGTGATGAAAATAAGTTGGAAATGTGCCAACATTTTAATCTATGTTTTGTTTCAATGGCTGATTTACATAAGTAATACATCGTTAGGTTCTTCAGACCCTTCTGTTCAATGCAATATAAGTTTGTTGTCCAAAATTTTTTTTATATCCAGACCCAACAACTAAGCTGCAGCTTGTAATGCTTTTTAATTTTGTAAATACTATGCTTCAATTTGTATGGTAAAACATAATGAATGAAAAATGGGCATAATGCAAACCAGTGCCTTTTTCAAATGTGACCACGATTCTGAATTTAGGAAAAGTTGTTATTTGTACAGCTCTGAATTTTGGTTCACCCATACTATCAAGTGATTCAGAGGGCATTTTGAAAAATGTGTCCTTTTTGCATACTGGGTTACATTTAGAAGCCAACAAGGGAAAAAAGTTAAAGTGATAATAGCAAATATTAAATTATTCTGTGTTCCCACACTTCTCCTGATAAAAAAAATGGTACTCCACTTGAACAGGTGGGCCCATCTGTGAGAAGTTGGCCTGGTATATGATGATCACTAATTCTAGTGAGCACCTTGCACCAGTCCAAACGACTCTTATGATGATTGGTTGTTAGTCAACCTTATAGACCAGCTATCCTAGGGGTAGCATGGACAAAAGCAGTCTTAGGCTAAACTCAAGAGGGCATGTGAAGCAAGCTGTTTTACCATATGCAATCCTTTTAACATCAAATGAAAGAACACCACACAAGTTATATATTATAACATATATGTATTTATTTCTAGAATAATCCCCTATACTCTTTATGAGCACAGAAGCACAAGCGCTAAACAAAGAACTTAATATAACATACAATAAGCTGCACAATTATGGACAGACAGGGTGGCCACTCCTTGACCACAAGGGAGATTCTTCAGTCTTCTACGTCGAGTAGGATGTCGAAGGGTCCAGAGTTTCGTTTCAAAGTTTCAGTCAGGATGATCTGATGTGCCATGGCACAGCTCCTACCTTTATTCCAAATCAAGGGGCTGGATCACCTGCTAGGTCCCTCCTATGGGTGGGACCCAGGAAGGGGGTCGTTACACCCCTTTCCCTTTGTCCAGTTTCGTGCCAGAGCTGGGGCTGAAGTGCCCCAGCACCAGTTCGAACTGGACTTTGCATGGGACACCTTGTGTGCCCCAGGCAGTGTCTAGTTTCATTCAGCCATCCCTGCCCCAATCCACTATCTCCTGTCTGGGTTGGTGTAACACCTCCCTGTGACAGGAAACCTATTGTCCAGGCTTCCCCTGCTGGAGTTTTGGTCAGCAGCAGGAGGCCAAACTCGTGTCTGTGGCAGCAGCATCCATTTTGTGATGCTGAGGCTCTGGTTAGATTTAACCGCATTTAAGGAAAGTAACATGTTTTCTCCCTCTAGAAGGGTGGAGTGCTACCCCCGTCGCCAGGACTGGCGAGGGGGTAGTATTCCAAAGCGTATGACACCTTACACGACACGTTTTGATAATGCCAAACCAGAGATAGCATTTAACTGCGAGGTTCATAATGCACTTAGGAGTATATGATATGGCAATTTCCCAGAACAGCTATAACGACATGGTTCCAAAAGCTGCAGACAGGCTCAGCTCATGCTAGCGCACCATCTCACATAAAACCAAGCACTCTGCCTCCAGGATTGTTAAGGCCTGCCATAGGAGTGACTTATAGGTGTATATGTGTCCAGATATAGGTTTAGATATAGGTATACTATATCGAAGCAAGGGGTGATTACACCACCTTTCCCCAGCTGAGTGATCAGCCAGTTGTGTCAGTTTGGATGGCCAGCTGTGGTATTGGGTTCTCCAGGCCTACATACTCCGCAGAATATCCTCTACACCATAAGAACTGTTGGCACGGAAACTAGAAAATGCAAAAGACAAGTTTATTAAGACCCCATGGGGTGGTGGTACATTCCTACAGCACCCTTTGGTAATGCAAGAAGTATCACACCGAACATCTGTGCAAGTCCTTCTTTTATACAGTTTTACAATAATAAAAAGGTAGGCGGGGGGCGTGGCCAAGATGGCGTCGGAGTAGGACGCTTTCTCGAGCCTCTCCGACGCCGATCCTACACAGCGGCTGATTGCGGGGTCCCGAGGCATCCTACCTGCGCTGTTTGATCGGCGGGGGCTGCCGATAGCTGGCGGTGTGTGCCGGTATCCTCCAGTCGTCGGAGGGAGTCCGGTGGAAAGCGGGAGCTGGGTACTGAGCGGCGGCCTGCACGGCGGCGGCCTCGCGTGATTTGGTGACCGGAGGAGGCGGAGCAGTCCCGGACCTTGCCGCGCCACCAACGCGGGGTCCGTCGCGCTGAGCGGAGGCAGCGAGGGTCCGAGCCCGTCGGCGGAAGGAGCGTCCTCTGCAGGACACTGGTAGGAGCGATCGAAGGCCCGGGCTCGGGCCGGTGCTAGACGACACCTGAGACCAGCGGAGGTCCGAGGGGCGGCCCCCGGAACCTCGGAGCCGGCCCGAGCACTACAACGTCGGCCCAGCGGAGGTAGAGCAGGGGGATTCCTCACCCCAGGGAGCAGCAGACAGGCGAGCCTGCCGGCGGAGGAAGGCTAGCGGGGTGACGAAGTGGCGAAGCCCCGTCTCGGCGCATGATCGCGCGCCTCATTGGTGATTGCCAGATTTGGGCCTGATCGGTGCAGGAGGCCGGAGGGCCGCAGCGTGGACTAGCAGACCCCTGCACACAACGAGGTGAGACGCGTAGAGCCGGCGGCCGTTCCAAGGCAGCGGCTGCGCCTGGGATACCGTCGGGGGCCCTGGGCACTGGTGATAAGACTGTGGAGTGGCTTGCCGATACCCTGGAGGTGGGCTTTTACGGCGGCGCCTAGAGAGAGCGGGACATTCGCGCCTTGCCGGTACGGATCTGGAGAGTGGCGCGCTGTGCCTGCCGCCATTTGAATGCTGGGCCCTTGTGGCGGCCGAGTGCTTGGAGCCACTTTGGAGGCACCCTAACGCTGGCTGCCCGATCTGGAAGATCCCTGCTTGGCTGTTGGAGGGGACGCGTGCCATATTGGGGTCCCGTAGGCCCTAAGCCTAGTAGTCTGCCTTGAGGTGCAGGCCTCTCCGGCCGCCTTCTGCCCCTGGGTTGACTCTGGGGCACTGGCACCCCGGCGATTCGAAGTGGCCTGGAAGGAGCGAGGCCGCACTGCCGTAGGAGGGTACCCGTCTGTCCACTGGAGTGGACGAACAGCATCTTTGGGGTCGCCTTGACGCAGTGAGTTGCCGTCCCGTCTCTCGCCCTCCGAGTGCGGTGATCTGGAGCCTGAGTGCAGGAGTGGAGCAGAGACTGACCACCATGTCCAACTCGCAGCGCAGAGGGGGCAAGCCGGGGAAGGAAGTAGTCCCCAAACCGTCACAGCAACCGGCTTCGCCTGGGGCCAGTGGCTCCTCCAGACAGTCAGATGATGAAGCGCCGGCGACCAAAGCCTTCATGAAAGAACTCTTCGCCACTATCAAAGACGATATTTCCGAACTCCGTACGCAGTTAGCCTCGGACCTCAGAGAAGTGCGGAGAGACGTGGATGGGATCGGCGAAAGGGTGGCGACGCTGGAGGACCATGATCTTAGCATGGCGAATGATGTCCATCAACTCCAACAGGACATCATACGCCTTACGGAGCAACATCTGGATTTACAAACCCACGCGGAAGACTTGGAGAACCGCTCCAGGAGAAATAACATTCGTATTAAAGCGGTGCCGTGGGACGGCGAGGCAGGGGACCTACGTGGGTACGTCCTGGCCCTGTTTCTCCAGATCTTGGAGGATGAGGAGGTGCGTGACATCCAGATGGACAGAGTGCACAGGGTTGGCCTACCCAGGAGGGGCGGTGGGCCACCTCCTGACATCCTCGTTTGTGTCCACGACTTCCAGTTGAAGGAGAAGATTTTACGAAAAGCGAGAACCACGACCTCGTTGCAATTTAGGGGCCACCGCCCCCAGCTTTTCCAGGACCTGGCTGCGACGACCTTACAGAAGCGGAGGGACTTCCGCCCTGTGACCGCCTTCCTCAAGGAACGCGGAATATCCTACTCCTGGGGCCATCCCTTCCGGATCATCTTCCGTTGGGAAAATCGATTGCGACAGATCAACTCCCTGCGGGAAGCGAAGGATCTCCTAGGTATCGAAGAGACAGACCCGACGCAAGAGGCGCGTGGCTCCCCGTTTCGGAGGCGGCGGCGCTCTTCATCATGGCATAATGTGGGCCCAACCACGGAACGACGACGGCCGGATTCAGCGACTAGTGAGCAGGAGCGAGGAGCTGCAGTGGCTTCAGTGGCCTCCGCCACCATGACGGATTCCCAGATGAGCTCTGGTGCAGCGTGACCCCGAACTCGCGGATTGGCGTCGGAGGGGCTCTTGGCTTGAGGTCCCCGGGGTACAATGGTACTTTTGGAGAAGACACCCCGAACTATGGACCTGGGGGTCCCCAGGTGGACCCCCCCGCCCCAACCCCAGTCCAGTGGGAGACTTCTGAACCACGACCTACTGGAACTGAAGACTGCGAGGTTCAGGTTCAGTGCCTTGAGTTGTCTTTTGTTGTTTCTTGTTCTTGAGGGGGGGGAGGGTGGGACTCTTGGAGCTCTACGTATGAGTGTCATGGCGGGGTGGTTTGGTCTGGGACTGGGGGTAAGGGGGGTGGCGGCGGCGAGGTGTGTTGTGTGTATGCTGAGGATATTTTCGATGACATTCTCCTCTATGTTTGTAAGTTGCTTCGAGATGTGCCCTTTCATGACCCTTGTGTACCTTCGGAACATGAATGCCGGGCGCGGCCTGCGGTATAACCATGTGGGCCTCTCGGAGTGGTTGTGGTCGGGCTGCTTCCCTCGACTCTTTCCGTGGGCTTGGGTCCTGCTGCATGTATGGGGACGGTGCAGGCGCCGTGGCTGTCTGGCTGTGAGCATGGCGTGGACTCTGTATTGCCTCTTATGCCTGTCTGCATAGGAACCTGGAATGTAAAGGGCCTTAACTCTCCGCAGAAACGGCAGAAGCTCTGGAAGTACATCATAGACCATCATTTAGATGTGGTGGCCCTCCAGGAGACTCATCTGGCTAGGAGGGATGAGTTGAGGCTTCGTCATAGGCAGTTCCCCCTTATCTACAGGGCGTCTGCGGCCACGAAGCATAGAGGGGTGGCCCTGCTATTCCGAGCCTCCCTGCATTTTCAACCCATGGGCGTCAGTGTGGATAAGGATGGTCGTTGGCTGCTGGTGAAGGGATTGTTGCGTGGCCGCCTGTGTACTTTTGCGGTGCTGTATGCTCCTAATACGGGACAGAATGGTTTTCTGCAGGATTTGCTGGACAAGATGGGGGACTTTGTAGAGGGCCACTTACTCTTATTAGGGGATTTCAATATGGTCTGGGACAGGGGTCTAGATAGTTCTGGGGGCCGCAGGGCAGACACTGGAGTTTTTTCAGATGAAACTAAACGTCAGATAGGGGACATGGGACTGATTGATAGTTGGCGCTCTCTCCACTCTCAGACCAGGGACTACACCTTTTTCTCCAACGTACATCACTCGTACTCCCGCATTGACTATGTTTTGGTTAGTCAGGCCCTCCGGGGGGATATACAATTAGCTGACATTCTTCCGCTCTCACTCTCGGACCATAGCCTCGTGGTTCTGGGACTGCACTGGGCCACCGGGGGGGATGGTTGGCGCAAGTGGTATTTCCCAGCGGCTCTAGTGCGCGACGAGGAGTCGTGTAAAGCTCTGCGCAAGGCGATTGGTGACTTCTTCCTACTCAACCCACCTGCGGACACGTCGGTGTATACCACGTGGGACGCATGTAAGGCCTCTATACGGGGCACGTGCCTCGCCCTCAATGCTAATTTGAATAAGCTGAGGCGCATGGAACGGGAGGCTCTGGAATTGGAACTGGCCTCCTTAGAGCAGGCTCACAAGGCGAACCCCTCCAGAGTGACTCTACGCCCCCTGACGGCGGTGCGAGGGAAACTGAGGGCCCATTACAATAACAGGGCGGAGTTTACTCTTCTGCGTCTTAGGCGCACCTCCTATTCCCAGGGCAACAAGATCGGGCGCCATCTTGCCCGACAACTCAGGGACAAGCGTGAGAAAGAGTATATAGGGGGCATTCGCGACCACATGGGCTCTGTTCAGCACGGAGATGCTGACAAAGCGACCATATTCGGGCGCTTTTATGCGGCACTCTACTCGAGGGACATCCTTGACTCAGACGCACAATCCAAATTCCTGGAGGGTCTGTCTCTCCCGAAAGTCTCTGCGGACTGGAATGATTCACTGTCCTCCCCCATCACCCGGGAAGAGGTCTTAGACGCCATTAAAGGCCTGAAGCTGCACAAGGCCCCAGGGCCTGACGGCTACACGGCCCTCTTCTACAAAACGTTCGCTTCTGAGGTGTGTGACTACCTAGTCTCCCTTTTCAACGCGATGGCGTTTGATGGCAGAACCACGGATTCTATGGCCGAAGCACTAATCACTGTTATTCCCAAGCCGGGGAAGGATCCTACTCTCTGTACATCCTACCGGCCGATCGCGCTTCTCAACTTGGACGCCAAGCTGTATTCCTCTATCCTGGCGAGTAGACTGCAAGATTTGATGCCTACTCTGATCCATCCCGATCAATCGGGGTTTATTAAAGGCAGGCAGACCCATGATAACCTGCGCCGCGTCATACACCTCATCGAAAAGGCGGAACGTTTTCGCATGCCTGCGGTACTAGTGGGGCTTGACGCGGAGAAGGCTTTCGACCGCGTCGACTGGGGGTTTTTGCACAAGACACTGATAGCCTTCGGTTTCTCGCCCTCCTTCGTGAGGATGATTGAGGCCAACTACAGCGGCCCTTCATCTCGAGTGTTGATCAACGGCCATAGATCGTTGAATTTCCGTCACTCCCGAGGGACGCGTCAGGGATGTCCCCTCTCGCCCCTTCTATTTGCTCTTAGTATTGAGCCGTTGGCTGTGGCGGTGCGGGACAATGAGAGGATTTTGGGTCTTCCCTTTACGGGCGAACAGCACAAGATCTCGCTCTTTGCGGACGACGTCCTGTTGTCTCTCAGGGAGCCGGCGCTGTCGCTCCCGCATGTCCACTCGGTGCTCGCCGCCTACGAAGAGGTGGCGGGCTTCAAGGTCAATTTCGACAAATCCTACATCCTGAATCTGACCCTGTCGGCGGGGGAGGTTCAGCTGACCCGGCCACTCACCCCGCTCACCTGGGCGTCGGAGTCCTTGCTTTACCTGGGCGTGCGGTTGACCCCCTCTGTGAATGCCCTGTTCCAGGCTAACTTCTCTTCGATGTTCTCTTCTATTAGGGCGGAGCTGGAACGATGGAAGCCTAAATTCATCTCGTGGCTAGGCAGGATACACGCTCTTAAAATGGTGCTCCTACCCAAACTGTTATACCTCTTTCAGGCTTTGCCTATTCCGATAGGGTTAGATTACTTCCGCAGACTGAAGACTATGATGCTGAAATACGTCTGGCAGGGCGGCCGTGCAAGGCTTCCGTTCTCGGTCCTGCGGCGCCCACGCTTAGAGGGAGGGGTTGGCTTTCCGGACATGCATTTGTACTACAAAGCCGCCCAACTGAGGGTCATCGTGGAATGGTCACAACAGCTATCGGAAAAGCACTGGCTCCACATGGATCAGAGTGTTGCGGGTCGATCCATCTGGGATTTAGCCTGGAAGCCTAAAGCAGACCGGCCCAAAAATGCCTACATTAGTACTCCCACGAGTACGGTATTGAAGGTTTGGGACACGGTGAGCGGTGACGACCGCTGGACCACATTCCCGTCCCCATTCACCCCGATTCACTTCAATCCGGCTTTTACCCCGGCCCTGGAGGAAGGTCCCTTTGACGCTTGGAGGGAGGGTGGATGTAGATCCCTCACCCATTTATTCCACGGCGCCGAACCCCTCACTTTCCACAACTGCATGAGGGACTATGGCGTCCTTCCGACAGAACGCTACAGACATCTCCAACTCCTACATTGGGCGACGTCGCCCGCCGTAGTAGACGCGGCTACCAGACCCTTGTCGAAGTTCGAGTCCTTCATTCTTCACACCTCCACCATGAAGGGAACGATCTCCTTCCTGTACAAATTGTTGTTAGACTCTACCGTGGCACCACGACCGCGCTATCAGGACCATTGGGAATCCACACTGGGGAGGGACATATCTACGACTGAATGGCAGGCCCTATGGAGAGATGTGACGACGCATAATCACTCTACTGACCTCAGAGAAGCGCACATGAAACTCGTTTTTGACTGGTACCTGTATCCCTCTAAATTACACCATATATTTCCTACTGCTTCAGATAGGTGTTGGCGGGGCTGTGGGATGCTTGGTGACTTTAGCCATATATGGTGGGATTGTCCCGCCATCAAACCATTCTGGGCTGAGATCCTCTCCCACGTGAAGGATATCCTGGGCTACCCGATCCCAGACACCATGGCCTTTGTTCTCCTAGGGCTTAGGGACCCACTGCTTGAACATCAGACTAGAGCGGACAAGCGTGTTCTGTGGTTATGTTTGGGTGCGGCCAAGATGACTCTGGCGGCTGCGTGGAAGTCCCCAACTGCCCCAGCTCTTTCCTTGTGGCATGCCCGATTGTGGCGTCTGTTGAGCATGGAAAGCCTTTCTGACATCTTCCTGGGGAAATTTAAAAATTTTATGTACAACTGGGGCTCACTTGTGAGATTTCTGTCCCGAGGCTTGCCTTCGGCTGTGTGCCCGCCAACGCTGCGGTCTCTTCATCTTTTCCAAATTTGATTACGAGAATGTCTGCATTGCACTGTGTGCTTGTTGGTCGCCGCCACCAGGGGGAGGGTGATGTTGGGGAGGGCTGAGGGTGGAGGGATAGTTGGGGTACTTATCTTGTGTTCTTCCTTTCTTTCTTCTCTCTCTTGCTGCGACTGGCTATAACTAGGGAGGGTTGCTGGACTATGGGCGGAGCTGGGGTTCTACGGATACCTGTTCTGGACTGGAAGCTGCACCGGGTGGGGACTCCCCCATTGCTTGTCGGACTGTAGTTGGCTACCTATGAACTGTGGAGCTCTATCGCCCTTCTTTATTGAATGCACCCTCCCTCCTTTTTTGCACCCCCTGTGTGGGGCTGAGTGGCGGTATGTCGCCTGTCTTTCCCCCCCTTTCTGGTTCCCCTCTTCCTGTTTCCCTCCCCCTTTCCGTTTCAACTGATATACTGCAAAATAAAAATTTTACAAAAAAAAAAGGTAGGCGGTACACAGTTACAGAGTTTTAGGTACATATATGGTCCTTTTTGGAACACAGCCAACTCATGGGAGGAGCTATAACACCACTGGTCAGTTTGGTGGAACATTCCTAAGTGATGACTGGTCAATCTAAACTGCGCATGTGTGAGCTTGACCACTACTAAAAATAGCCTGTTGCTGGGCAAACTCGAATGGTCAGTGGTACAGAGGAAGGACAAAGGACATGCTGACCACGAGGCAACGCATTCAACTAAAATGGCCGCCGTTACATACAAAATGGCGTCCAACAACTATAGTCAAGATAAGGGGAAAACACGTGTAGCAAAGCTTAACGCTAACCCGATCACCGTCAAATTACGACAGACGACCCTTTTAGCGTTTAGCTGAAGCTACCTCATAGTGGACATAATCGGGGTACTCATCTTCAATATCAATAGACATGATTTGTGCTACTTCTTTATGAATCATTTGTTCATGTTTAGCGAAGGCTCATTTGGATGGAATACAAGCGGAAAGACACATGGAGCATAATACAGGGCCACACTGGATACAAAGGCATAAAAAGAATAATATCCCAATTATTACACATAGGATCGTCAGCAACTTCCAACCCCAGGTACTAAGTATTGACCAAAACCACCCCGAAAATGTCCATGTACCATTATCAGGATGTATCTCAGCAGCAATTTTATGTAATTTGGATATTGCATCGTACACAGAAGGTGAATTATCTGGCACATATACACAACAACTACTTCCGATAATGCGGCATGCTCCTCCACGATCAGCTAATACTACATCTAATACCATCCTGTTCTGAAGTGTTACAATTCTGGTAACCTGAAGTTCCTCCGTTAAGTTTCCTAAGACAAAAGCGGTGTCATTAGCAACAGCTTCTACAACACGAGTTAACCGTCTTATTTTTTGACTATTCAGAGCAGCTCCGACAAATGAAAAGAGACCCAAATTAAAATCGACATCTTGTTGCAATGCAGTGTCAGTTTGGTCTATGTCTTCAAGGACTAACGCTCTCTTTGCCCTATTCAATATAAAGTCATGATAAAGGATGTAATTGTTATGATACATAGGTGGGGCAATGAACACAGGGGGTAATACAAAAGATATATAACATGTTCCTAACCATCCTATAGGGAGATGATGATAGCCTTTATTTCCACATATAAAGTACGTGTTTCGGGAGGCCACAAATGAAATGCCATTTGGAGTATCAAAAGTAAGAGTGGTGTTACATTCACTTCTGCCAACGGGGATCGTACCTTTATTACGAACACAGAGATCAGCTTTGGTATTGATAACAGTAATTACAAGCGAACTGGACATATTTACAAGTCTTTGGTTATTATAAACTCGTGGTGCTGACACATTGTCAGGGCGGTACTCCTCCCATTCAAACTTAGTTCCTTCAGCTTGCGGATAACCATCTCGATCATTGTAGCATATTTTGTTGAGTCGAAAAAGCAGCCCCCCTTTGGTTGGCCAGCGCAAAGTGAATAGGAGTGTGTACCAGGCATTGCAAAAGCCATTATGGGAAAACAGGAGTGGGATAAGTGGTGTACCCCCTTTCTTTTGATGTCCAGGCAACATCCCACATACCCAACAGTTCGAAGTGTTAGTCATATTATGGGTGTGATGCAGAATCTGAATAAAACTGTTGTTCAAATAAGTTTGTCGGTGCCGCTCTTCATGATAATTTACAACAAGGGGTGGTGAGGGACAGAGTCTCTGAATTAAGCAGAAAGCTCTCACCCAGTCAAGAGATCAGGGCTAGATCCAACACCGTTTTTTAGCTCACTGCACCATCCCAGTTTCAGAACCTGACTGTATGCAAATTAGTCTGTTCCTGTCCCAGTGCATGATGGGAACAGGGCAAACCAAACTACAAAAGCCAATTCTTACACTGGGAAGGAAACAAGCTCCCGGGGACCGGTTTCTGGCAGTACAGCCGTCTTCGGCCCGGTTTGCTTGAATCCTGATGGTGCAATGAGCAAGGGTCTCACATCTGAGAATACCCTTCCACGCTTAGGGTGGACAAAATTATTTACAACAAGGGGTGGTGAGGGACAGAGTCTCTGAATTAAGCAGAAAGCTCTCACCCAGTCAAGAGATCAGGGCTAGATCCAACACCGTTTTTTAGCTCACTGCACCATCCCAGTTTCAGAACCTGACTGTATGCAAATTAGTCTGTTCCTGTCCCAGTGCATGATGGGAACAGGGCAAACCAAACTACAAAAGCCAATTCTTACACTGGGAAGGAAACAAGCTCCCGGGGACCGGTTTCTGACATTACAGCCGTCTTCGGCCCGGTTTGCTTGAATCCTGATGGTGCAATGAGCAAGGGTCTCACATCTGAGAATACCCTTCCACGCTTAGGGTGGACAAAATTATTTACAACAAGGGGTGGTGAGGGACAGAGTCTCTGAATTAAGCAGAAAGCTCTCACCCAGTCAAGAGATCAGGGCTAGATCCAACACCGTTTTTTAGCTCACTGCACCATCCCAGTTTCAGAACCTGACTGTATGCAAATTAGTCTGTTCCTGTCCCAGTGCAGGATGGGAACAGGGCAAACCAAACTACAAAAGCCAATTCTTACACTGGGAAGGAAACAAGCTCCCGGGGACCGGTTTCTGGCATTACAGCCGTCTTCGGCCCGGTTTGCTTGAATCCTGATGGTGCAATGAGCAAGGGTCTCACATTTGAGAATACCCTTCCACGCTTAGGGTGGACAAAATTATTTACAACAAGGGGTGGTGAGGGACAGAGTCTCTGAATTAAGCAGAAAGCTCTCACCCAGTGAAGAGATCAGGGCTAGATCCAACACCGTTTTTTAGCTCACTGCACCATCCCAGTTTCAGAACCTGACTGTATGCAAATTAGTCTGTTCCTGTCCCAGTGCATGATGGGAACAGGGCAAACCAAACTACAAAAGCCAATTCTTACACTGGGAAGGAAACAAGCTCCCGGGGACCGGTTTCTGGCATTACAGCCGTCTTCGGCCCGGTTTGCTTGAATCCTGATGGTGCAATGAGCAAGGGTCTCACATCTGAGAATACCCTTCCACGCTTAGGGTGGACAAAATTATTTACAACAAGGGGTGGTGAGGGACAGAGTCTCTGAATTAAGCAGAAAGCTCTCACCCAGTCAAGAGATCAGGGCTAGATCCAACACCGTTTTTTAGCTCACTGCACCATCCCAGTTTCAGAACCTGACTGTATGCAAATTAGTCTGTTCCTGTCCCAGTGCATGATGGGAACAGGGCAAACCAAACTACAAAAGCCAATTCTTACACTGGGAAGGAAACAAGCTCCCGGGGACCGGTTTCTGGCATTACAGCCGTCTTCGGCCCGGTTTGCTTGAATCCTGATGGTGCAATGAGCAAGGGTCTCACATCTGAGAATACCCTTCCACGCTTAGGGTGGACAAAATTATTTACAACAAGGGGTGGTGAGGGACAGAGTCTCTGAATTAAGCAGAAAGCTCTCACCCAGTCAAGAGATCAGGGCTAGATCCAACACCGTTTTTTAGCTCACTGCACCATCCCAGTTTCAGAACCTGACTGTATGCAAATTAGTCTGTTCCTGTCCCAGTGCATGATGGGAACAGGGCAAACCAAACTACAAAAGCCAATTCTTACACTGGGAAGGAAACAAGCTCCCGGGGACCGGTTTCTTCACCACCCCCTTTTTGTAAATCGCTCTTCATGATAAGGCAGAGTAAAATGGAAATGTTCAGATGGAATCGGGGTAGTTGGCAACAAATGTTCTCGTACCGGTACCACAAGTTCTACTACCCAGGCTATCACAGCTATCACAACAATTGTCAGTACAAATAATACTGCACCAAGAATTCTCTTGTCTCGCACTGCAGAAGATGCTATAGTTCAAAGTTCAAAATGTCTCAAAAATACAACATAAAAATAAAAATATGAGTGCTGAGCTCCGAGGTAGCCGTTGGTTTCTTCTCCGAGATTCAAGACGGGTGTCGCTACACTTGGCAGAACAGATCCCCCCCTTGATATTTCCAGCTTCCGTTTCACAAACCCCAGAGCGGTAACTCAACCAGTCTCGCACAAAAAAAAAACTGCTTATCGTGGTCGTAAGTTGTATCTCTCTCTTCCAGAAACAGTGTGGTCCGGGAAGGCTCCCTCCGATTCAGCAGACGTTACAGCTGGGCTCTTCTCCTCGTCCAAGATGTCTCGATAATCAGACAGCACAGTTGGGCTCACCAGATCCGGAGAAACACGGCGGCAGTGAGTAGAGTGCACCCACTGCTTCCTGTTGGTAACTCGCACAGCCGTTCGAGTTGCGAGCAATACCTGCTCGGGCCACGCCACCTCGGTTCCAAGCTGCTTGTGCTCTCGAAGGAGCGGATCATAACATGATCCCCAGGACGAAGATTGTGAGCCTCTCCAATGGAATTGTCGGGGAGCGCTTCTCGAACCTGTTGATGAATGGAAAGTAAATCATTTGTTAATCATGCCAAATAATCGTTCATCATTATACAAGGCACATCATGTAACAACCGAGGCTTAGGAACTCCCCATATATTCATAGGCCTTCCCAACACCACTTCATAAGGTGTGAGGCGAGTTCGGGAATGGGGCACTGATCTGATAGATAGCAACGCCAGAGGCAAAGCATCCGGCCATTTCAAAGACGTGGATGCCACGATCTTTGCTAGCTTCAGTTTCAGAGTAGCATTATACCGTTCAACAAGACCTGCTGACTGAGGATGGAACACAGCATAATAATAATAATAAAGATCTTTATTCGGCTTATTCACAATGGAAAAACCATAAAAGAGACAGATAATATCATACATTACATTTTTGCATATTTAAAAAGAACACGCGTTTCATGACATTTCATATGGGAATAACTGATAAGTTAAAAGAGAATTAGTTAAAGTATAGGAAACCGCTCGAAGTGACCTTAATGAGGGCGCTTTACAGGTTTTTCCTGTGTTTCATAATGCATTTTAAAAAATTGCTAATAAAATAACAGACATTTTCAGTTTCCAGCATTTGGAGTCTTAAGAGGGCGGGTCTGCATTGTCTCAACCCCCAAGTCCTTAATATTGGTAGTAACCAAATCTTTCTGTGGGCTTGATGGAATTTGCAGAGCATGATCACATGCAAGTTGGATTGTGTTGATAAGCCATCACACGGGCAAGGCGGAAGGGTAGCATTCCAGCAGTTTTTCAATGGAAACGTGACCAATCTAAAAAAAGTATTTAGCCTAAATCTTGTTATTAACATTCTCTCGTAACTTGATATTTGTAGTGTCAGATACAGATGAATGCCATAGGCTATTTGGATCATGTTAGCATGTACTACTGCCATTTTTGTTGAATTAGATGCAAGTCTTAGAGTTTCCAAATGTCTTAGTGCTGATTGTTTAAGATCTCTTTTTGAGATGTCTGTTATGGATTCTGGTTCCAGATAAAAGTTCTCAAGCCCTAGATCTTTAAAAAAAATTCTTACGTAGAGGAGCCACTTTATTTTCGATGATTTATCAAGATTCATTGAATCAGCAATAATGGACTGAGTCAGCGTGTTTTTGTCGGATGACCAGATACGGCGCCACAACATCACTGGTTCTATTTTGATTAGGTCCTCTATGTAGGGTGTTCCTAGTTCTAGATGCATTGCATATGTTGAAGTACCTTTCGGAGTAGCTAATAAAAATCTCAGAAAGACGTTTTCCGCCTTCTGGATGGAGCTAGTGTCAGTGTAACCCCAGACTCCCGCGCCGTATAATGCGATAGCCTGGCATTTGGCATTGTAGATTTTTAGTAACTCCACTGGGGGCCTTTTTCCTAGTCTCTGGGAAAAGCTCGTTAAAGCGGCTATTGATCTCTTGAATAGGTGTGCCCTTGTGTTAACTGCTGGCTTCCAGGTCAGTTGATCATCTATCATGACACCCAGATATGGGTATTGAGGGGTGGCCTCAAGCTTTTGATTATCGAGGTGAATGGGTTTTATTCTTTTTTGCCCCCTGCCTGCCGTCATGACGCATGTTTTCTTCACGTTCACCCTCAAATCAAGGTTGCCCATAAAGGTCGTGTACCTGTTTAATGATTGCTGGAGCTCACGGGGAGTTCGTGCGAGGATAACGGCGTCATCGCATAGAGCAGGGCGGGAATCAGGCGTCGATTTATGCGTGGGAGGTCCTGAGCCCCCCTCAACATCTCCCCCTCCAGACCATTTGTGTAGAGTGAGAAGAGGAAGGGGGCCAGGACACATCCCTGCCTGACTCCACGCCCTACGCTGAACGGGGACGTCAGCTCTCCGTTTAGGCCAAAACGCACTCTGGCCGATGCACCGGAATAGAGCTCTCTTAGAAAGTCCAGAAGAGGGAGCTCTACTCCCATTTGGGCTAGGACTGTCCACAGCTTTGCGTGCGAGACGCAGTCAAACGCTGCGGATAGGTCGACAAAGACCATATAGATCTTGGTTGAGTTGGCCTGCGTGTATTTTCCCATTATTAGGGTAAGATTGAGGACCTGCTCTACTGTACCGAAGCCCTCACGAAAACCAAATTGAATATCAGAAATAATACCTCGGTCCTCACTCCACTGCTGGAGACGTTCTAGGATCACTCTCCCGACTACTTTCCCTAGCGAGTCCAGCAGTGAGATTGGCCGATAACATTTCACGTCTTGGCGGTCCCCTTTTTTAAAAATGGGGACCATTATTGATTTGGTCCAAGAGCTTAGGACTCCCTCATTCGCAGCCGCTGTGCAGACTCTCGTTAGAATGGGGGCCCAGAGATCTAGGTTATTTTTAAAAAAGTCCACTGGGACCCCATCGGGGCCTGGAGCTTTACCTGGTTTACTTTTCTGCAATGCCTCCAAGAGGTCCGGAATGTCAAAAAGAAGCGGTATGGGGTACTGGACTTTTACGGGCAATGGGTCTGTAAATGAGGTATTTTTAAAAATCTCAGAGAAATGTGTAACCCAGGTGTTCTCATCAATGGCGACTTCTATTTTAGGGATGCCAATTTCCGAGAGGTATGGAGTTCTGACTGTGCGCCAGAAAAGCTCACTGTTTTTGAGACGGCGCCCTTGTGGAGGTCGTCCCAAAGTTTCTGCTTGAGTTGGGCAGTTCTCAATTTTCGTTCCCCTATGTATTGGCGCCTTAGGAGTTGAATTTGGGCTGCGTCTCGCGGTTTATTATGAAGTGCTACTTTTAGTTTTGTTAGTGCAGCTGTGCAGTTATGATTAAACCATTTCTGTTTTACAGTATGATTTGCTTTGGGTTTTGACGTAAGTAAGTCCTTAATGCAATCCAGAATTTGTTTAAAGTTCATTAGGACTTCCTTATGGCTTGATGAGAGGTCAAGACATTTTAGGATATTTGGATATGCCAGGGTTATTAGTTTTTTTGTGGTTTCAGTGGGATTAATTTTAGCCCATTTAATTGTGAATCCATTGTGTTTACCAACCTCTAATTTATTCTGTGCGAGGGTGGTTGCTATATCTGAATTATGAGTGGTGCATACAGACATGTAGAGCTTAATCCTTAAGGCTGAATGATCGCTAAGCGGGTTATCAATGACCCCGAAATCCTTAGCTGTATTTGTCAGGCCAGGGGAAAGAAATATAAAATCAACTGTTGTTTGATGGCCTCTACCCACGTAGGTCGGGCTGAATGAGTTAGGGTCTGCGTCGTGATGGTTAATGGGCAATACCTGCTCGGGCCACGCCACCTCGGTTCCAAGCTGCTTGTGCTCTCGAAGGAGCGGATCATAACATGATCCCCAGGACGAAGATTGTGAGCCTCTCCAATGGAATTGTCGGGGAGCACTTCTCGAACCTGTTGATGAATGGAAAGTAAATCATTTGTTAATCGTGCCAAATAATCGTTTATCATTATACAAGGCACATCATGTAACAACCGAGGTTTAGGAACTCCCCATATATTCATAGGCCTTCCCAACACCACTTCATAAGGTGTGAGGCGAGTTCGGGAATGGGGCACTGATCTGATAGATAGCAACGCCAGAGGCAAAGCATCCGGCCATTTCAAAGACGTGGATGCCACGATCTTTGCTAGCTTCAGTTTCAGAGTAGCATTATACCGTTCAACAAGACCTGCTGACTGAGGATGGAACACAGCATGAAATTTCTGCTGAATTCCCAATCCCTTCATCACATATTCCACAATTTTCCCAACAAAATGAGGACCATTATCGCTCCACAAAAATTTACAAACGCCGTATCGAGGGAAGTACTCTTTGAGCAAAACCTTAGCTGTTGTCATCGCTGTATTATCCTTCGTGGGGAAGGCCTCAATCCATTTACTGAAAGCACACACCACCACTAAGACATACTTAAGGTTATTACAACGCTCAAGCTGGATGTAATCCATTTGCAGTACTTCAAACGGTGCAGTAGGTGGAACAAACCCTCCTTTCGGAGTATGCGTCCCTTTTGCAGGATTGTGCTGTAAGCATATCAGACAGGTCTGCACTACTCTCTTGGCCGTATTGGCAATCTCAGGATGCTTCCAAACTCGTGTTAGCAATCGAGTAATTGCAAGAGCTCCAACATGTGCCAATCCATGTGTCATTTGGACCATCGCTTGCAAGTAAGCTGTAGGCAAGTTCCATCTTTCCATATCTTTACTTCGCCAACAACCCTCATCATCCAGCACTCCCTCAGCTGCCCAGGTTGCGAGTTCTGCTTCAGACGCTGATTTCTGAATGTCTAGTATCTCCTCTCTAGCATCATGCCATCGCTCAGCCTGTGATTTCACCACATACATTGGTGAATCATTTCGTAACATAGCCGTTTGTCTTGCTATACTGTCTGCAAAAGCGTTACCTTGTCCCACTTTGTCAGTGACCTTTTTATGTGCACTGCATTTGATTATCGCCACTTGCTTTGGACAAAGTAACGCATTCAAAAGATCACGCACTAGTTCTCCGTGCATAATGTGTACTCCATGCGAAGTCAAAAACCTACGCTCTCTCCAGAGTAGGCCAAAATCATGCGCTACTCCGAAGGCGTACCTGGTGTCTGTGTAGATGTTCACACATAGGCCAGCACTCAATTCACAGGCTCTTGTCAAAGCTATTAGCTCCGCTGCTTGGGCCGATTTCTGTGGTATTCGTGCTGTTTTTACCACTGTCTTAAGTGTCGTGATCGCATATGCTGCAGAAGTTGTGCCATCTGGCAGCCTTAAACACGATCCATCAATCCACAGTTCCCCATCCACATCTGGAAGTGGCGTATCCTGTAAGTCGACACGACCCTTTGTTTGTTCTTCGGTCAGGAAAACACAATCATGGTGTTCTTCCTCCTGGCCCTCAGCAACCGGATACGGCAATAAAGTGGCAGGGTTCAGGGTAGCACATCTCTTTAGTGTGATATGTGGTGCCAACAGTGTGAGCTCATATCCTGTTAAACGTACACTCGTGAGATACTGGGTCTTCGTTTGATTTAACAGAGCATCTACCGCATGGGGAACTAACACCAACAATTTGTGTGACAAAACTATTCCCTCACTCTGCCGTATAGCCACTGCTGTTGCTGCAACTGCTCGGAAACACCCAGGTAATCCTCGTGCCACAGGATCAAGTATTGCCGAAAAGTATGCGCAGGGCCTCTGCTTATCCCCGTGTGTCTGCACTAACACCGACAATGCACACCCATCTTTCTCGTGTACGTACAACGTGAAAATCTTTGTGTAATCTGGTGTACCTAACACTGGTGCAGAACAAAGAGCTTGTCTCAATTGTTCAAAAGCAGTCTGACATTCATCTGTCCATTCAAGAGGCATTGGTGTAGTTTTGGACAATAATGCTAGCAAAGGTTTTATGATGTGTGAAAACCCCATTATCCACTGTCTACAAAAGGACGTCAAACCTATAAAGGCACGCACATCTCTCTGAGTGCGGGGGACTGGTGTATCTAATATTGCTTGAATTCGATCAGATGTTAATGCACGTCCCTCCTTAGACAAAAGATGACCGAGGTAGGTCACCTTTGGTCTACAATATTGTAATTTTTTCCTAGACACTTTGTGATTGTTCTGAGCAAGAAAGGAGAGCAAAGCAAGAGTACTCTCCTCACACTGCGCATATGTGTCTGCAGCCAGTAAAAGATCATCAACGTACTGGATAAGAGCTACTCCAGACTGTAAATCAAAAGAATCAAGCTGTCTTTTTAAAGCCTGGCTATAGATGCTAGGACTTTCTGTATAGCCTTGAGTAACTCGACAGAATCTATACGATTTATTATTTAACGTGAAGCCAAATAGATATCTGCTATCGGGATGGATGGGAATGGAAAAGAAAGCATTTTTAAGGTCAAGTACAGAAAACGTGGTAGCAGTGGGGGGGACCAAAGTAAGTAGGGTGGTGATATCAGACACCACCGGGTACTGGGGCACTACAATTTTGTTTATTTCCCTCAAATCAATAATAAATCAATAGATTTTGTCATCAGTGTCTTTCTTGAGGATCGGAAGAATCAGGCTGTTACAAACATTGTAGGGAACTTCCTCCACTACTCCTGCAATAATCAAATCCTGAACAATGTTCGTCAGGGCAATTTCACCTTCCCTAGATATCTTATACTGGGGTACACGTGGCAAAGACACTCCCTCCTTAACAGTTATTCGAATAGGCGGAATGAGCATCTGTCCCACATCCGTGTCTGATGTAGCCCATAACGTGTGTGGGAGAGAGGCTAATGCTTCAATTTCTTGCATAGTACATAGTCTTCCTACATCCGGATAATTGTCATTCAAAATAACCCGCACTCCTTCAGGAGCGCAGCGTATTGTTGCTCGAAAATATTTAAGCAAATCTATGCACATAATATTGTCTGGGGTATGTGGCGACAATAAGAATGGACACAGGCCAAAGAATCTGTCAATGCAAAATGTAAGAGGTTGTGACAGTGGGCTTGGAGAGGGTGTGCCATCGAACCCTATGCATGTAATTGTTTCGCCAGACAGGGGAGCCCTTGGAACCAAGTTTTTAGACAGAGCACTGCAAGTAGATCCTGTATCAACCAAAAACTGATCAGTAGAACCCAAAACGCCCGCTGATACATATGGACCTCTTTGATCTACTGGCACTTCAACCGATTCCACACCCCATCCTACGCAATCCTATGCGTGCACATAATCCTGAGACTCCACATTCTCACCCTCCGATATCTGGTACTGATTCCGTCGATCAAAAGTATTACGATCATCCTGACCACGACCCCTCACCTCAAACCTACCACGATCACTTGCTCCACCTCTCGCTCCCGAATACCTATTCCGTGTCCTTCCACCTCCTCGACCACGCTGATTACGTTGCTCACGAAGCACCGGACAATCTTCAGCCCAATGCCCAAACTCTTTACAGTATGCACATTGATCCTCAGCAATGTCAGTACGACCATAAGATGCACCATACCCTCCTCGCCTGCCTCTATCGTTCCCTCTTGGCTGCGTAGCACGAACCTGAGCCAACATCACCTTCGTCTTTAACTCCTTCGCCTTCTTATCAGTGCTTTCTTTAGCCTCTAATTCCTGCCGCTCGTAATACTGAGCCATAGTTAACAAGGACGCAGGGGTCGCCGTGGTCCAGGAACTTTCACTAGTCTTCAATCGTTTTGCAATCTCCGGCAGGAGATTAGCCACATACTTATCAACAAACAAATGCCTACCCGTATCATCCGTTAATAATTGCCCGCTGTAATCATGAAACGCTTCTTCGAAACGTGAAAAGAAGTCAGATACTGACTCGTCCTGTTTCTGTTTCCAAGAGGCTAACATAGTCCAATCAATCTTTTTAGGGGGAACAAGCGTTTTTAATTTATTCAAAATAGCTGTTGAGAGGTCTAGAATTAACTGGCAAGGCTTACATGCAGGCTCCATGTCTAAATCAGCTTGAGCTATAGCTTTCCAATCCGCTCCTAAAATCGCTTGGTCATCAAACTAACAAATCGCTCTCCACATATCAGGGGGCAGTATTAACCCAAAGAAAAGATCGATATCAACTAGTGTCATAACACATGAGAGGAAAAGACCCCTCCAATGGGTTACGGAATAGCCAGTCCTTTCAAACATGGACAAGTGGGGTTAAAAAGTCAACACTCAGTTCAGCTCAGATAATCCAAGAAGCGAAACATACACAGTAACGCGTGGACAGGAATAGCCACAACGCTCCGCTATGCTGGTTAGTCAACTCTTGTCAATAAATGGTAACGCGTGGCAAGGAGTTACCACTGCGCTCCGCTACGATGCTTAATAAGCTCTTGTCAATAAATGGTAATGCGTGGCCAGGAGTTACCACTGCGCTCCACTAATGATACGGTCCAGAACCCAAGGCTCGTTAACTCCACAAGCAGACTTGTTTGAAGCACAAGCCTGGAAACGGTAATGTGCGGCTCACATTTGCTCACCGCTACATCCCGCTCACACAATACGATACAATGCCAACAACCTTGTCTGCCCGGTATTGATAGCACCTCAATACTCACAGAAACGCGAGGACAGAATATCCAGGAACAGGTACAGAATGGCTCCAGTAACAGCTGCAAGGACGCTCCCACTCAGCCGAGCGAGAACAGAACTTTCCAATCAGAATTACGAACTACGGCGTCGGCGCTATAGCGTCTAAAGTACTTCCTCCCACCAACGGCCTCATGGGAGTTGTAGTTTTACCACTAGGCAGGCGCCGCTAAGGATGAATCCTGACAGTAGGCCCTCCCTCCTAGCACCTCCTAGGTCCAGTCTTTGTGGGATATCTTCTATGGAAGGAGTGAACAGCCAAAGGCGCATGGATGTTACCCAAGAGTCGTCCTCGGCGGTATACCCCTTGCAGGAGACCAGGTCCCATAGAACTCCCCTCCTCACCCTAGAGTCCTTAATGCTCTTCACCTCATATTCCAGGTTCCCATCACACATCACTGGAGGGGGAGCATGCCGTCTCGCCGAAAGGGCAGACTTCAAGAGATTATAATGGAAAACGGGGTGTATCCGAAGAGTACCAGGCAATTTCAGTTTGTACGCCACAGGATTAATTTGCTTCAATACAGTGTAAGGGCCAATGTACCTAGGATGGAACACACTGCGCAACTTAAAGCGAATGTTCTTGGTGGACAGCCACACTTTGTCGCCCACTTGATATGTAGGACCATCCATTCAGTGAAGATCCTCCCACTTCTTGTAGCTCTACTTGGATTTTATCAGATGTCCCCGCACCTTTCTGTGCAACCTGCGTAAGTTCTTTACTTGTTCCAGCACGGCAGGCTGAGAAGCTACTTCCTCTGGAATACTGATGGGGAGGATTCTGGCATTGTACCCATAGTTCACCTCTTCCGATAGAAAGAGAAAATCACGAAGGCGGTGAGACTGATGGATCCCCTGGTGTTCAGGTGTTCGTCCCTGCAATAGTTCCAAGCCGTATCAGCCTCAACCCTGGCTACATGCAAATTGCTAAAGATATCCAGAGACTACCTCAGAAACCCTAAGATCTTGTGTCGCTGAGGGTTATCAATACACCTGTTCTTTGGCTATAAGGAAAAAACAGCCCCCATCACCACATATGACACATGAAGAGTCAGTGACACTCTTGGGTCTCGAGGATGATTCCTGTCCCACACAAGTGCAAATGGACCATCACCACCCAGGATGGGGAAGGCATCAAACTAGGAAGAAGAGACGTGAAGCCGGGAATAACCTTCAGATCGCCTCCCCTTCACAGAGATAACCTGCATGCTCACACTAATTGGCTTACCTGGTGGTAGCGGGTCCTCCAGGTCCTTTGCCTGACTCGAAATGACATTACTGGGCTCCTAACAATTAAACATAACTGGAGGGTTGCACAAGGATTAGTGGACAGACCCGACCTAGAGGGGCCCACTGGGACTGAGCCAGAAAGAGAAGCAAACCTAGAATCCAGAGGGCTAACCCCATCATTGTCGCCAGTAACCTACAGTTAATAGGTTCCTAAATGTTGTGTTGTTTTGATTTGTTTTGATGTTTGTGCTTCTGTTTTACTGTTTCCCAGCACCAGAATGTAGACCATAGAAAGGTAAGCAAATACTAAGTGTGTCAGCTAACACTGACCCAATGGTGTTTGAATGGCAGGACAGGGCGCAACACTTCCACCCTCTCTAACGGTGGCCATTGAAAAAGTGTGCTTCCCAATACTTCCCCCACCAATTCTTTCCCTCTGCATCCAGCAAGACGAAGGGAGTGGCTATCCTATTCTTAGCAGGTGTCCCTTTCTGCCACAACTCGACCCGTAGGGATGGGAGAGCTGTCCTGGTAGGGGGATCGATAGGAGGCGAGACATTGATGATAGTCCCCGTCTCTGGACCTAATGACCATTTCTATGCTTGGTTGTTCCCTTTCCTGGAGCCCATGCCAGTGACATTCTGGTGCTGGGGGTGACTTTAATGTAGCAATGGACCCGGCCATATATAGATAGCATCCCACTTGGCAGCTGATGACACCTCCACCCTCCCAAGTCCAGGGCCTTAAAGATCTAAAACTGATAGACGTGCAGTGCAGTCAACACATGGGAGCGAGGGATTATAATACTACTCGCATGTTCATAGATCCCACTCTAAGATTGATTATATGTTTGTTTCTTCACCGGTCTTCCAAGGAAGAACTAGGGAGGGAGATAACAGAAGAGGAAATATTGATAGCTATAAAATCTCTTCCGCATAACAAGGCCCCAGGCCTTGATGGGTTTCCCAACTCCTTTCACAAGGCCTTCATCTGCCCACTCGCCCCACATCTCAAGAAGGTGTTTAACTCTTTCTTGGACACCCAGGAGGTGTTGCCCTCAATGATGGAATCCATTCTTACACTGATCCCCAAGTCGAGCAGAGATGTCCAGCTGTGCGGGTCATACTGCCCAATAGCATTACTAAATAGTGACGTAAAGATTTTTACAAAAAATCTTGGCCCGCCGATTGGGCAAGGTATGGCTGTGTTTGGTGACTCTGTATCAAGCAGGCGTTTCCAGGAACAGACAAACGGGGAACAACATCAGGTTGGCCCTCAACGTTGTCGACAAAGCGGAGGTCATTGGAAAGGAGGTATTCCTGCTGTGCCTTGATGCAGAGAAATCCTTCACCTGTGTTGACTGGACATTCTTGGTGGAGACTCTTGATAAGACAACTATAGGACCGCGGATAAAGCGTTGATTTTAGCTAACTATGCTAGACTCTCAACGATGCTTAGAATAAATTCTCGCATATAGACTTGATTCCTCTCACAAGGAGCACCTGGCAGGGCTGCCACCTTTCGCCCCTGAACTTCTACCTCACAATGAAACCTTTATATCACAGGATCATACCCAACTCGCTGATCATGGGCATTTCCACTAAACAGGGACCGCACAAGCTGGCACTCTTTGCGGATGATGTTTTATGTTTCTTGACAGACCCAGCAAAATCGCTACCTGCTCTCTTGAAAAACCTTGAGTGCTTTCAGAAGATGTTGGCCTTTATAAGGGTACAGTTGGAACAGCCCCATATGGCTCATTCCTTGTTGATGAGGGGACCAGATGAAGGGGTCTAGGAGTGCCTGATATTGTCACTACATCTTGGCAGTTTAACTTGGTCACCAGATGCAGATAGGCCCTGGTGCAGGATGGAACAAGAATGTAACCCAGTGGTCTCTTACCACCTGCTTTGGCAGGCCAACTCAGGTGCATGGCCTAATCTTGACCCTGAGGTGGGCCTCCACTTCTGGTTGAGGGCTCAGATGACAAAGGTGATAACAACTATCCCTTTATGTTGACCCCATCATCGGAAACCTGACTTCCCACCAGGAATTGCAGACAAATCTTTGGCTGCCCCCGCAGGTGCGTAGTCTAACATCGACCCTGAGGTGCACCACAAGGGTAACCCTCCACTGCTGGTTGAGGGCTCAGAGGACAAAGATGATAACTACTTATCCCTCCACTCTGACCCCCATCATCAGAAACCTGAACTTCCCACCAGAGATTACAGATAAACATTATCAGACATGAGGATGGGGAACTGCTTTGCCTAAGACAGTTATACACAGATGGGTTCCCCAAGGCTCGGGCCTGTGAGCTAATCATTTTCAGTTAGGCCCAGGGAACTTATACCCGATAACTCAGCTATTGCATTGGGCAGGAGAACCAAAAGTCCACACATTAGGGGCATGCAGCACTATTAAATTTGAAGACATGTTTACCGAGGGGATACCAGCGAAGTGTTGTCTCACTTATACAGAGCGCTGGACAATCACACCATGTAGGAAAGTAGGAAAGTGCCCCTTTTTGCATGGTTCCCCCCAGATGTTGCTGCTCCTTGACTGGGTGTGCCCAGTGTTCCTGCCAACCAGGTACACAGGGCCTATGTTCTTTCCCTAAAACTGTACTGTGTACCCACAAATTGGCACCTCTCTGACCACATGTAAGTCCCTTGTAAAGGTTACCCTAGTTACCAAATTCCCTGGGACCATAGAAGGTCTCTAAGGGCTGCAGCACGTATTGTGCCACCCTTAGGGGTCCTGTACCTTAACACACACGAACTGCCATCGCAGGCTGAGTTTTTGGTGCAGAGAAAAGTGAAGAGTCAACATGGCACACATCCCTGTGTGCCATGCCTACAACCCACTTGCTATGGCATAGGCCAGCCACCCCTCTGGCCGGATGCACTATGCCACTGGTGAGGGTACAGGGGCATGAGCCCTGTACCCCTACAGTGTCTAACTCTATTCTTAGACATTGTAAGTGCAGTAAAGCTATAAAGAGTATATGGTCATTACGAACTCCACAGCACCATAATAGCTTTACTGAAATCTGGGAAGTTTGGTATCAAACTTCTCAGCATATTAAACCCACACTTATGCCAGTGTAATGAAAAATGCACTCAGTGGGCATCTTAGAGATGCCCCCTGAAAAACAACCTAACTCTAGTGTCCTGATTGACTGGCTGCTCATCAGCTGCCAACCACAGACATGTTTCTGTACCCCTGGGTCGAGAGCCTCCCGCTCTCAAGGTCTGGAAACAAAGCACATCATCGTCAGAGATGCCAAGCCCCTTCCCCAAGAATAGGCAGGGTCCATGAAGGGGAAGTTTCAAAGGCTTGCCGCCTTGGTGAGCTGACCCAGCCATTTGCTGCTCCCAGCAACTGGCCCCACCTTTTCTGACCCCCACTTTGGGAGAGAGAATCGGCAGGAAAACCAAGGCAGGAGGAGAAGTGTGCCCACCTTTGCCAACCCCACCCCTCAGGTGAGGGAGGCGAGGTGAAGCACAACTCTCAATCCCTGCCATCTTGAAGATGGGGAGACCCAGCCAACCTGTGAGACTTATGCCACCCTCCAGTGGGGAAGGAAGGGACCCATTGGTCCCAACTGGTACCTACCTGAAATGCCCCTAAATCTAGTATTTAGGGCCAACCCCGAGCCATGCCTCATCGGACAAGAAGAAAGAAGAAGGACTGAAGAGCTGTGCTGAAGGAAGAAGAGGAGGACATCAACTGACTTGGCCCCAGCCCTACCGGCCTGTCCTGACCTCAACCTGCTCTAGCCGAATCCCAGTGTGTCCTTTAGCCAGCAGCCTCCCAGACCGGAGAACCTGCCCTGTCTTCACTGAAAAGATTTTGTCTCCCATGAGCACTAAATTTGCTCATCCAACAGGCTCAAGCTCTGTCCAAATCTGCGAGTCTGTGCCACTCTGCACCCGACACCCACAGCCCGAGTTCGAGTGGTCTAACACCAAGAGGAGGTCTCCCTGGCGATCCTGACCTGAGATCTGGTGATCCCTGACCTACCTCAGTCTCCCAATGACGCCTGCAGTCTCTTTTTGGGGGACCCCTCCCCCCCCCCCGACCGCAACCAGAGCCGGTAAGGAAATCCCGACTGCAAATGACACCCCTGCGCCCAAATCTCAACGGCCTTGGGTAGCCCAACTGACAGTGTACTGGTATCCCACGACATCCCTCTCCAACCGTTGGTCGGGTCCAGATGATCTTATTGCCCTAGACTGCAGTGTTTGTTGAAACTGGAGAATCTTAATTGAAAACAATAGGGCACCCGACTCCAAAACAGCACCCTGCTCCCGGGCGCCCCTGTGCCGCTGAGGGTGTACTTTGTGTGATATCTTGACCCTACTTTGCCCTGAGCTTAACTCTAGTAGATTTGCTCCCTCAACCTTGTGGCCTGCTCGTGAGCAGCCACCAACCCAAGGCTCCCTATCCCCCATTGGATAACATTGGGCCTCAGTACTCTGTACCCGGCCACCCTAGTGCCGCTGAGGGTGCTCTTGGAGTGCATCCTTGACCCTGGGGGAACCCTTGATCTAACTACAGAAACCCAACTCCCAAAACCAAGTACTTACCTGTAAACCGATAACTTCATTTCCTCTCATAGGGTTACAAACTGCTTTTCTGTGAAAAAAGTTCGAAGTAAGGACTTGGAATTCTATGAAAAGTCATACAAGTGTGCTTTTATACCAAATTCCAGTACTTCCCGTTATACAGGAAATGTCCCTATGTGGTATCTAGGTACACCACACTGAGTAAGAAAAGTAATCTGAAAAGTAATCCAAGAACTACTCACAAAGTAATTACAATTCTTTATCAATATTTGACTTACCAGTAATCAAACCAATTGCATTCAACTGTATTTAACTGCATTATTCTTGCAAAGCACTATTACACTTACCTGTGCCAGACCTTGCTTGGTTTTAGAAATTAAATACAACTAAATAATATTTTTATACAAAACAAATTGGTCAGAGCACAGTCTTTGAGTGTGTGAAATCATTTCTTGCCTGAATGTGTACAATAAATGCTTAACACTACCCTCTGATAAAGCGTTACTGCTCGCCCACACTACCATAAGTAAAGAGTAAAGTATTATTTACTTTTACCTCTGTAAGCCTTTGGGTATCCAATGGAATCTGTGCACACTATACTTTACTTTGGTATAGTATATACAGAGCTAGCTTCCTACACCCCCCCACACTACAGCTTTCCTATATGCAAAAATGTGCCGCTGATCTCGTTAGGCACTGGCTGTGGGAGATTGGCAAGAGAGAGACTGCACATTCCTCACTCTACCTCCAACACAGACAAATGCTTTTAAAGCAATGCTTCGCTACCCGACACCTGTTCAACTGAAAGCTATGGTGGACTCTCCCTGACACTTATTAGAGGGGTACTGGAGCAAGGGGGAAATCCTTGTATGTGTGGTGGGAGTGCACGTACATACAGCGGATCTGGAGTCAGGTAAAGGAGGTTATTAGAGACATTACCAATGTATCCCTCCCCATGCGGCAGGGATAGTCCTGCTAGGAACGATAGACAAAGGGCGATTGACCCCACTTTCCCCATCAGTAGTTAGCCTACTCAAACCATTGCTGCTGGAGGCTCGCCTGATAGTAGCACGGCATTGGCAAGCACCGACTCCATTAACCCTAGACATGTAGTGGACTGAAGTCTGGAACATTCATGCAATGAAAGACTGACTCCACTGGTGCTAGACACCATGTCTAAATACGAGAAGATTTGGACTCCTTTTCAAACATATATTAAATGTACCCGGGGAATCTCATGCCTACCTGACCTAATACGTTTGGGGATTGAACAGGCCCCTTGTGGCGATTAAGGGGAGTCCTGTGCCAGGAGGATATTGTGACTGTGGCTGAGGATATTGTGACTGGGGCTGCTTCATGGGGAATGTCTATGTGCTGCTCTTGGAAAGTGTAGTTCTGTGGCTGATGTTCGGGAAGGGGTCGGATCAGATTTATGAGTTGTTGTCTACAAGACATAAACAAAATTTGTTCCTAAGTAATATGTACCAGGAACTTGAAAATGTTAAACAGAGTAAAAAAAAAACAGAATAATGAACATTAAACAGTACTTTTAATTACATTTTCTACATATTGTTTAAAAATAAAAATGGTCATGAGGGCAGATTTATTTTATTTTATTTAAAAGTGTACATTTATAAAACAAATTGATATATTTAAATGATTTACTCGTTTAATAAACATCTATTGTGAAGCTTTAATGTGCTCTAATAATATATTAGCTCTAGGTTAAAAATATTTATTTTACATTTGTACATTAAAATATTTGTACTGTTTAAATAATATTTTTTTCTTATTCTTCCTTAATGAATATCTCTGACATGGTGGCAGAGATCTTCACCTATGTGTCAAATGTTAGTAGGAGTAACTTTATACTTTACGTAAATTCAGTATAGCATGATTGCACCCCATGACGTGAGGGGGTACAGATATGTAAGTATACATCTACACTCAGAAATGGGGAACAGTAAAACAGTGCAGATTTAAGGATAGGTGCAGGAGTAGATTTACACAGGAGTAAATATACATGTCTAAATATACCTTTGTCTATAGGGCCCAATGACTCTAGGTTTTGAACATTTGTGGGGCAACAATGCTGAAGACTTTGAATGAACAAAGGCACCCTTTACGTGGACTGTGAACTTTTGACAGTGTGTCAACAGATTATCGATACTTGTTTATTCATTGGTTAGGAAAATATACCCTCTTAACAATTAAATAAACTGGGCACTGAAAGAAGCCAGGATGCGGTGGCAAGACGGTGTTTAAATCCTTATATATAAAACTGTTTGAAGAAGGTACTATTGTCTTCTCCACATTTGCTTGACTTTCTTAATGTTACTTTCCATCACTTTATTGCTCCCCCCTCCCCAAGGGGATTGTGTGTCCTCCATTTAACCTTGTGTTGCACTCTGTGACTGTCCAAGCTTTGAGTCAAGTGCTGATGGGAATTTGTTGACAACTGCAAAGTGAAAGAATATGTGTGCATATCACACAACTACAAGAAAATTGTGACAGCCCATACCAATGCCCTGGAAGCAGAAACACCTTTGTAGTTTGAATGTAAACATTATGTCAGAGGGAGAGAAAATAAATAAGACATTCACTGTAATTCACCTCAAACAAATAAGCAGAAAAAGAAACCGCACTTTCTAATCCTGAGATTGACTCAATAGCACTTGAAGAGTAGAATGCCCCAAAAATTCTGCTATAAACATGTCTTAGACAGTTATTACATGAGAAAACCCCCAAAATCTAGTAATCTAAGGTGAATAGCACTTAACTGGAGCGAATGAACAACTAGGATGAGGAAAGTGAGGAAGAGAATGAATATCTGCATACCAGAGTGTACATTTATACTGGACTTTCTGGGGATCAGTTTTCATTCTTTCATAATATATCTCCCACCTGCAGTTGGAGATGATTATAACAGAGGCATACCCATTAATAGTGCAGCAGGAAGCGCCCAAGGGTTTGAGCATCCCAGTTAGGCTGTTTTTTAATCAAACCAAGTGATAGGAAGATATTTTCCTTTCTTGCATGTGTCCTAAATCCCTTGCTATGCCAATGCCTTATAATATGCCAATACATTGACTGTGCAGGTTACCGCCAACCACACCCATACACAAGAGTAGTAACCGAAAGGAAGTAGGCAGGGTCACAAAGCTTTTAGGGCAGTGGTTCTTATCCTGTTGTCTGGGGAACCCTGGGAGTCCACGAAGCCTACTCAGGGGGTCCGTGACTGCTTAGAAAGTTAAATAATATCAACAGATTTATAAAGTTATATAAATAATGAAGATAAATGTACAATTTGAAATTTTTAAATGTCCTGTAAATGTGAAGAATTGTGAAACTGGAAGCTAAAAATTAAGTTTTAATACACAGATTGATTTGTGGGAGCCGTGCAAGTGAATCCAACGGAATATAGTATGCACAATGAGTGGACTCAATTGAATTTTAAAAAGCTCCAATTGTCCTCAGAAGTGAAAAGATTAAGGACCAATGAACCAATGACTTAGGGAATACTAGGGTACGCAATTCATAGTTGTTAGATCTGGGGGTCTCTAGTTGGCAATGGTATTCACCTTTGTCCAAATAGGGACTCTTACTTCTAAGTCAGGATAAGGGGATTACACTCCTTAATAACCCCTGCTCACCCCCTTGGTAGCTTGGCATGTGCAGACAGGCTTATCTCAGAGGCAGTGTGTTAAGCATTTGTGAATATACACAGTAATACAGTGATAACATTACAGATGGACACAACACAGGTTTTATAAAAATAAGTATTCTTTATATAGACTTAAACACAAGACCACAAACGACAAAAATCCACAATACTACACTAAAAGTTGACTTAAAAGATGATTAAAGTTGCTTAGTTCAAGTTGATGTAAAATGCAACAAAGTTCTCAACAAAGTACCTGGATGCCCAACGTAAAATAAACAAAAGGCTCTCAAAAGGGGAGATGCGTCGGTTCCGTGATCTGGGGGAACTGTTGCATCCTGCCTCAATGCTTGCGCAGAGTAGGGGAATCGTCGTGAGCCTTATTGGTGCGGAGGTGATGCTTAGATTCTCGGCCTGCGGGCCTGCTGCTGTGCGCAAGATGGCGCTGCGATGCGATGAACCGGTTGTGATGCGAGAAGATGGTGCCCTTGATGCGTCAATTGCGATGATGCCCTGGCAGCCTTGCGACGACTCTGTAATTTGGAGCCGCAACAGACCCTGCGACACGCTTCTCCGGTGATGCGATGGCGACTCTCACAATGGCGTCCCGCTTCTCCGATGATGCAACAGCCGGCAGCTTCGATGAACACACGCTTCCAGTGAGATGCGGCGAAGGCTCGCTTCTCCGGCGATGCCACGATTTCCGCTGCGATTTAGAAAAGGGGGTGGTGATGAACAGAGTGTCTGAGTTAAACAGACCACTCTTACCCAGTCCAAAGATCAGGGCTTGATCCATCACCGTTATTTATCTCACTGCCCCATCCCAGCTCAGAACCTGGCTATATGCAAATCAGTCTGTCCCTGGCCCAGTGCATCATGGGAACAGGGCAGACTAAACTACCAAGCCAATTCTTCACCAGAAAGGAGACAAGCTACCGGGGACCGGTTTCTGGCATTTCAGCCTTCTTCGGCCCGGCTTGCTTGAATCCTGATGGAGCAGTGAGAAAGGGACTCATGTCTGAGTATACCCTGCCACACCTATAGTGGCCAAAAACGATTTAGAAAAGGGGGTGGTGATGAACAGAGTGTCTGAGTTAAACAGACCACTCTTACCCAGTCCAAAGATCAGGGCTTGATCCATCACCGTTATTTATCTCACTGCCCCATCCCAGCTCAGAACCTGGCTATATGCAAATCAGTCTGTCCCTGGCCCAGTGCATCATGGGAACAGGGCAGACTAAACTACCAAGCCAATTCTTCACCAGAAAGGAGACAAGCTACCGGGGACAGGTTTCTGGCATTTCAGCCTTCTTCGGCCCGGCTTGCTTGAATCCTGATGGAGCAGTGAGAAAGGGACTCATGTCTGAGTATACCCTGCCACACCTATAGTGGCCAAAAACGATTTAGAAAAGGGGGTGGTGATGAACAGAGTGTCTGAGTTAAACAGACCACTCTTACCCAGTCCAAAGATCAGGGCTTGATCCTTCACGATTTCCGCTGCGGCGGCGACACGCTTCTTCTCGATGCGTCGCGCTTTCAGCTCCCAGCGGCATGCAAGTGTCTGGAGTCAGAATTCCCAGCAAGGAAATTCAGGGGGAGCTGGAGGTGAAGTCTTTTGTCCCTGAGACTTCAGCAGGAGGCAAGCACAGTTCAAGCCCTTTGAGAATATTCTGTAGATGAAAGTCCTTACAAAGTTCCTTCTCCTTTCCCTTGGCAATGAAGCAACCACTGCAGGCCAACCCAGCAAACTGCACACTGGCAGAGGGGCAGTCCAAACTCCTGCAGCTTCCTTGGTTGTTCTCCTTGGCAGAAAGGTTTCTTGTTCCAGAAGTGATCTCCTTTTTTGGTATCAGGGTGCCAATATTTATACCACAAAATCCTTTGTTCTCTGAAAGCAGAGAGGCCTCTGCCTAGTCCAAACCAGTTCCTGAGCACTTTGTTTACATGACTCTCTTCTTCTTTTCATTGTGCAGGGCAGAGACATCAGCCGCCCCACAGGGGGTGAAGCTGATGGAGCGAGGTGGAATTGCTAAATTTTGCGTACCCCTTGTGAAGTCATACTTTAATAACTATAATTCGTACTAATGGAATGCTATATGTGACTAACCAACATAGAATAAGGAACGCACCTACATAAATACACGCGGGAAACTAATTTTACTGATGTTGCAATCATAATCAACGAATTATGTGATTTTGTCGTGTTCCAAACTAATGAGCAGCTTTAAGATAACGGAATGCGGGGGAGGAGCCAAGATGGCGACCGGATCGGACGTGTAGTCTCCCAGCTCCGGAGACCATCTCCTTTTTTGTGTCTATCCTGCCGGTGATCCTGTTTTTAGACGGCACACTGCGGAAGCCGATGTGCTCAGGCGACCCGTGGGGAAACCCTGAGGCTTGCCATCCCTTGCAACCGGGTGTAATGTCCGACTGAAGTCTGCGGCCCGCAGCGGACCCGAGACCGGGGCCTCGAGTGGAGGCTGGGGCCGGCTGCCGGGTGAACAACAACGGGCGTCAGCAGCTGTTTGGAACCGGTCGGACCACTTCCGTTCGACGCGGCTGAATCTGGAATGCGCGCCCCACTGGACTGCAGGTACTGAGTTGGATGTGCCTGGCGAGTTATCCGGGGGGATTGCACGAGTGCAGAAACCCACACGGCGACTGCGGCGGAATGCTTGACAACAGCCCCGCTAGCAGCGGGAGGCTCCCGAATTTTCTACCTCTTCAATATCGAGCGGGCGGCTTGTTTAAGGGACAATGCCTACGGCCACTCTTCGGACCTGTTTGACGCCTTTCCTTGAGGTGTAACCCTGAGTCCCATTGTCAGCAGCCCTGCATTACTCGAGGTATTTCCAATGGTGATCGTGCAGCGCATAATGGAGGGCAGCCGTGGGGAGCCTGTGTCATGGAGTGATCGTAAACGTGTGGCGCAGAGGGAATTGATCGGAAGGGAGCGTGTAACTGGTCGGGGCTATGGAGACCTATTGGCGGCTATTGACTCCCTTCATCACGATGTTTTGCACTCTGCACAAACCCTGATCGGCAAAGTGGACGCTATACTAAGTGCTCATGGATGCTTGGAAATGGCTGCCCTGCCGGACTGTAGCGGTGTTCTTTGTTCTTCGTCTGTCTGCGACAAGATGGCGGCTTTGCGCAGCGGTGATGGCTCAGTGACCCCAGGTCCCGGGGTAACTCTTGCTGCTGATGGTTATTGCCCGGGCCGAAATGAACACCACAGACTGCAATCACGACGGGTGTTCTCTCCCTGCACCATGTCTCCCTCTACCCGGAGATCGCTCCAGAAGGGGCCGGACATTGAGACTTTCTTCCTTGGATTGGTTTCGCTCTGTGCCACAAGTGTGGTGTACTTTTGGCCCAGCATGATAACATTGGTCCTGTGTATACGCGACATGGTTGAGTGCTCAAGTCAATGTTCCCCGTTTGGACTATTGTGCACGTCTCCCTGGGCTATCTGGGTTTCCATGGTTCGCAGGGGTGGAAGGGAGAGAACGGGCCAGGGGTGAACATTTATTCTTATGGTTTGGTGGTTTCCTGTTGCTGACCTGGGCATGTGGGTGGTGTGTTACTGCCTTCGACTGCGCTGTGTGTCGATTCTGTACCTCCAATTTACTCTGATTGTACTGCTTAATATCACCGGTCTTTCTACTTTGTGTTGTTACTGAACTTGCGGGATGGTGTAGCCGGGGGACGGGTGGTGGGCTCCTACCCGCCCTTTTTTATTTACTGAGAGTTATAGATTAGGACTCTTTTCTTACTCTCTATATTTCGGGACTCCTTTTACTGGGCGACAGGCACACTGCTAGGGGGGGTAAGACCGTAGCCAGCTGCAGGGGTGCAGGGTGGGGGGTGGACGGGGGTTTTTTGTTCTATTCTTTTTGGTTCTATGGGCCTTCTATTCTTTTTCTTTTTCTTTCTTTTCTGGGTTTAGACGTTCCTACATGTGTGGTAAGCAGCGATTCTGGCATTTTAATATGTTTTGTATTTGTCTATCCTGCTCCTATGAGGCCGGAACTAACTCGTTGTTCTGCGATATCCTGCTCCTGTCTATCCTTCAGACAAAATCTTTAAAAATTAGACCTCAGCATCTCTGTACTATATCCTTTGCGCCTTTCTCTGTTGCAAATACTATATTTGTGAGCCCTCGGGCTCCTTGCTGGTCTGTATGTGCGATTTGCTATCAATAAAGGTCTTCCAAAAATTTAAAAAAAAAAAAAAAGATAACGGAATGCAGCATAAATGTGCTTTTGTTTATGTGTTTTTATGACAAAACGAGAGTTAAAGTGAGTATATCGCGTTTTATGTGTGGCTATTTGCTAAGTAACTATTAACAGGGAAAACCTTAGTAAGGGGGAGGTAAACAGAAAGGTTAAATCACTTAAAATTAATGTTTATTTGTGTTTGTTTCTATGATAGTTCCCATTTTTACTTGTGAGGCCTAAAGGAAAATGGAGTCACTCGATTATTGTGGTTAAATACAATAGTGGTTCTGTTGGGTAAGACAAATCACTTTGACAATGCTAATAAATGCAAATTAAAGTTTAGAAACTCTCTGAGACACATATGCAATGAGAAAATAAATGCTCAAGCACGATACTGATAAAGTTCATATAGCCAAGTGATGATTTCAGGTGATTTTATATCAGAATTCATTCATGTTACATCTGAATTGATTCATTCAATGATGACATTGGATTCATAATTAGACCGTCAATCACAAGTGAAAATTATGTGACAATTGGTGAAAGGTGCTCGGTGCATGAAGCAATGTACAGTGAAATAAAGTAATACATATATACAATTATGTACAAGGGTTACATTTGGCCAGAATCTATTTCACATCCAAGGAGTCCTAGTGTTCATGTAATGGATCCTGGAGTTTCTGGACCACAGGTGAGCGTCGACGTTTCGACCCTAGTGCGCCCCAGTTGGTGGTCGCGGCCGGTCTTTTTCAAGACAGAGGTTTTCAGTGTGTACAGGGCGTTACACTTATAATGAGACGGTGAGCAGTGGATACTCACATGAAAATCAGGAGGACAGGTCTCTGCCTGATGGGGTGCCGCACAGTCAAATCTAGGTAGGGAGGAAGGGGAGATCACGTCTTAGATCCTAGCCCATAGTGAGATCATGGTAGTTGAGCCCAGGATCGATTATTGTGGCCACAAAAGAAATACGCATGCGCGATTCTGAAAGCGAGCTGCTTGTGCCTGGAGTGACTATGGTTCAAGGATGTTAGCCAGGAAGTGCAGATGGCTGCCAAAAGGATGAGCACAATGGTACAGAATGTGGGAACGAAAGTCAAAGTTACAAGTAGGGAACAGGACTAGGCCGGACTCTTGTTAAACAATGGACCCATTAGAAAACTGCGGACGGAAGGAAAAAATTAATTTGTGATGACGAGATGGTGTTCATCCACCCCAAAATTGTCCAATCAGGACTTGAATTCAGGTTGAAAGATACATTTTTAGACAGATAGAGCTAGTAAAAAAAGGTATAAAAAATGCTGTTTTTATTGAAGAGAAGCGCTCTTTTCAATTTCATCCAGCGATGCTGCTGGAATGCTGGTTTTCCAGATATGTAAGATTTCAATAACTCTTAATTCTTTCCACAGGGAGGTGCACCTTAGATTGAGAGCCTAGTTAGGAATGTTAGGAAAATAGATGATTATTTGGGAACTATCTGTCTTTTGCTAATTCTTGCTATACAAAACAAATGAAAATGTCTTTCTGTGAGTTTTTCTTAAATAAATTAATCTAACTGTCCTGAATTTAAACCTTGTATTAAAAGTTGTATTTTTTAAATAAAGAAATAAATAAAGTAAATAATCTTAGACATGCTGAATTTGCTCTTAATAAAAATTAGATGAATGGAGAATTAAGCTGGTCTTGAGTTTTCCTACACCTAATTTCTTACTAGCAGATCCATTGATCTCAATGGTGGTGTGTCTAAACAAAAAATGTCGTATTAAAATGAAAACCATGGTAAATGTATTTTAAAATGAAGGTGTAAATAATATAAATATTTAATTTTAGTTTTAGATACTCCACTATGATACAGCAGCTCTTCTTTTGAATTTCACCGATTCCATGAAGTAGAGTGTTTTTTTGATGATTTGCAGTGTTATGGTCCCCACTGTTTGAGAATATGTTAGAAATTGCACTTCAGGGAAAGGTGACATGGATTTAGAAATTATTTCCTGAGGAGCGATGCTTTAGTAATTAGCTTGGTGGCAGAGCATTGGTTGATATAGAATTAGCTAGGATTATGTATAAAGTACTAAAAAAGAGTTTTGATGTACAGAATTATGACTAACATCTGTTGAGTTCGTATTGTGTTATATGTAGTCCTGAAAAGGCTTCCGAGTATTGCGTGAAGCTGGTGCCTCTGTCTGCAGGCAGAGGAAGTGTGACAGAAGAAGTCGCACATCGCATAGTCTGTTTCAAAAAAGTAGTATTGTCGTATACTGCGGTGGTATCATTGTATATCACTGTTTAGGGACACTACGTGTAAAAGGATAACTGTATAGCGAGGACAGTCTATAAAATCTTGGCCTTCAAGTATAGGGATCATTGCGTATCCTGGTTTAAAACTTATTGCTGAGAGAGTAATAGGGCTTAACCCGAGCTTGTAAGAAGGGTAAAGGCAGAGGCAAGCGCTGCTTTATCGGCGAGTGTAAAATTCTGTGGTAGAATAGAGGTAAAACGCTGTCTACCGGAAATACAGAATACTTGTATAATTGAGAAAACTATTACTTTGTTTAGCGAAACAGACGAATGGAGTTGTTTTAGTGTGAGTTGATTTTGTCAAATATCTTGTAAATACGGCTTCTTGAAAAAATAAATCCTGTAATGGAGGGGTCAGTTGGCGCTGCACAAGCCGGAGCGCTGGTGACGTCCAAAGTGTTGCGCTGGGATTGGTCCTCGTGACCAAGACAGAGTACGAGCTGATAGGTTCATCACGAAAAAGCAGCAGTATTATTGGTTAAGCTCCAAGAAGACGTATCTTGTTCTAATTGGTGCATTTGGGTAAACCTCGCTAAAATAGGTTGGTGATTCGGAACAGCAACAGGGAAGTACGCGATCTTTTGAAAGACAGGGAATTTATCAAAAATGGATTACTATTACGGATAGGAAAAGAATAAACCTTCAGGGTTTAAGAAGTTGAAGAGTGTATTTGTAAAGTATAAATAAATTACCACCGGAGAGGGTAAAATACTTCCGCCACCAAAAAACGCCTGCTTCTTATATGTTGTCGAAATATGGTTACCAAACTTGTGTTTGGTTAGAGAACTGGGTAAGGTTACTAAAAATTATGGTGTATTAGCTTTCCCAGAAGGAGGATCACTTGATTTGGCAGTTTTGAGAAATTTGAGAGAGAAGATGATGAATCTTGACCCGAGACCTAGACCGACTCAATTTGAAGCTTTAGCTGAATGGGAGGATGAGATGCCTGAATTGAAAGTGAAAGATTGTTGTGACATATCAGACCTCAAGGTAGATTTAGAAATCTTTGGGGAGAGACACATGAGACTAGAATGCGCAGCTGGAGAAATGCTAATATGTGTGATGGTATGTATCCAGTCAGATTAGTAAATGATTATGAAGGACGGAAATGTACAGAAAAGAGAAAGAATGTAGAAACAGGGAATCAGAGCTTTGGTGAAAGTGAAACGGAGGATGCTGTATTGGAGGAAATATTAAATAGAAGACCACCACTGTATCAACCAGGTTCTTTATGGACTACACCTAATGCTCCAACGGTAGAGGAGAGAATTAATAAGACCCCAAAACAATTTTCTAATTTTAATGATGTACCTGAAAGAGTAGAAGTGAGATATAATCCAAGTACCTCAAGAACAGAACCAAGATTTAGTGGTACCCCCAAGCAAAGTAATGAGCGAGGAAATGTAGATAGTGCAGAAAGGCAAGTTGAAGAACAAGTCAGTACTTCTGAGTATATAAGATCTACAAATGCATTGACAGAGCAGATACAGGAAGTTACTAAAAACATGGAAGCAGTAACAGCTCCAGTAACGATAGGACCTCTAATTCCAGTATTTGAGAATCAAAGAATAAAAGAGCCAAGTTTGACAATTTCTTTACAACAGAGTTTACAGAAATTAAAAGGAAATATCTATCCTGATTTGTCAGAAATTAGACGAACCAACAATGTAAATCCACCTGAATTGACTTTTAATCAGAGTTTACCCTATAAATATGCGACCGGAGCAGAATCTGATTCCGCTACACCTGAAAAGAGCATAGAGAAAATAGATTTAACACAGACACCTCTAGGACCATCAGACCAGGAATTAAGTGATTGGATTAAAACTTTGAAACTAAAAGAGCATGAATCTGAAGTATTGGACGTAGCAAAACTAAAAGTAGACATGGAAGAATTAATTATTGGGACAATTTGAACAGATAGATTAAAAACGTAGCAAGATGATGAACTTATGTTCATGTGTAAAAGTATAACTTGGAAAGCGAAATCAGTACATGGTCAGCTGGAAAATCTGGCAAATAAATTCGAAATAGAACTTGCAGAGAATAAATCGCTGCAAAAATCCTATAGAGTAGACTTTTCAGAAAAGGACACTGAAAACATGAACACTGCAGGAAGATTAACGCAAATAAAATAATTAATTGTTTTGTTACGAATATTGGGAGATGTGAATAAATGGAGAGTAAGATGGGCAAAGAAGAATTAAGAGACCAGTGACAAATCAATGTTAGCATTTCTAGTTAGGGAAAAGGAGACAGTTGCAAATGAGTTCCCTATGAGAGAAATACCAGGAGGAGGATATGTACATGTTCCATGGAGTAGACAGGATATATTATCCTTCACAAATGATTTCCCTAGATTGAGAGAAAAACCAGTAGAATGGTATCGACAAGTAGATAGATTTGTGAAAGTTTCAAAAGTATTATGGGTTGATCTGGATGGATTGTTTGACATAGTTGTGCCAGCAGATTTGTGGAAGGAGTGTAAAATCACTATAGACTGGCCAAAAGAGGAATATCCTCGAGACAAGGTAACACCTGATGTGATGAGAAAATATGAACAAGTAATTGTATTCTTGAAGAATAAAATTCCACCAAAAGCGACAGATTGGGTAAAAATAAACAGAACCACACAGGGACCCAAGGAATCTGTACACTCATTTTATGAAAGACTGTTAGTTTTCAAACAATATAGTGGATAGGAGGAGTTGAATGAAAAGGACATGAGTCATTTTATTTATAGATTTGTGTATGGATTTAGACGAGAAATTGAAGACATGATATGACATAATATGATAGGTTGGCAGTCAGGTACTGTAGACAAAGTTTTGAGGAAAGCAAAATATTGCAGTGAAGAGATCGATGCTAAACAAAAGAAGATGAAGGAAAAGGCTATGTGGGCACAAGTGAAGGTAGCAGAACACCAAGTGGCACAAATGGAAAATAAAAATAGTGATGTGAATCAAGGGAAACCGAAAGGAAATTTCCCAAAAACAAAATTAGTAGGGACTATAGATGAACTTAAAAAGAAGTTTCCTTGTCATAATTGCGGCAGGATAGGGCATTGGAAGAAAGAGTGTAAGTATCCACCAAGAGTTAATCCGGAAAATGCATTATTAAATCCACAGGTACAGAATGAGTTAATTCAACAGCAACCGCAACAACAGCAGATAGTTAATCAGCAAAGTCAGGTGCCACAGCTGCCACTTCCACACAGTGTAAACCAACAGAGATACAGTGCAGAGACAGGATTCAGCGGAGTCGAGCAGGTAAATAGATCACCTAGAGTGAATGAAAGTTTCTGACGGTGCCTGAGAGAGGAAGAAGAGTGTGTGCTTGGAGCCACTCTTGAGGTAGATCAGTCTGGTCCATTTGTAAGCGGAAAGGTGAATGATGTAGAAATAACTTTCCTAGTGGACACTGACGCTACCTGTTCTACTGTTAGATCAGTGGAAGTCCAAAATCTTCCTCTCTCAGGAGACTCCATCCAAGTTGTAGGTGTTGCTAATAGACAGATTAAAACATCCTTGACACAACCAGTTGAAGTAGAGATTGGAAATTTCAAAGACATGCACCGATTTGTGGTGTGTGATAGTAGCCCTGTAAATTTGTTAGGACGAGATATTTTGTGGAAGATGAACTGTGCCATATACTGTTCACCAGATGGCATAGAATTGCAAACCCCAGATGAAGATAGTCTATACAAAATGACCATGTTTATGATTGAGGCAGAACAAAATAAATTGTTTCCAGTATTTGATCGGGAAAGGATACCGGATGAATTGAAAGAGGTAGTAACAGAGAGGGTGTGGGATTTCACGGGTGAAGATATTGGACTAATGAGAGATGTAGATCCTGTAAAAGTCACTATAAAGGAAGGTGCAAGTTACCCGAATGTTCCTCAGTACAAAATGACTACAGAAATAATTGAAGGAATAACCCCAGTGATAGATAAAATGATTGAACAAGGCATACTAAGAGAAATAGAGAGTAGTCCTTGTAATTCGACAATAATGGAATTGAAAAAGCCAAATGGAACCTTTAGAATAGTACAAGATTTGAGAAAGGTTAACAAAATAGTTGTGCCATGTTGTCCGATTGTAACAAATCCAGCAGTGATTTTATATCAAATTCCCCATGATGCAGAATGGTACACTGTGATTGATCTGTGTAATGCCTTCTTTACAGTTCCTTTGCACCCAGAAAGCCAGCCAATTTTTGCGTTCCGATTTGGAGACCGTATTTTGGCATGGTGCCGAATTCCTCAAGGGTATACTGAAAGAGGCGGAAGCCGGAGGACTTGTCATTTTAAAACTGCTAAAACTGTTGTTGTGTGCTGATACTTTTAAAACTCTCTACTCACTTCACGGGCACTGTGCACCTCGCCGAGCAGTCCCCCGCAGACCCCCTGATACAGCGGATATTATTGCTGAAACAGGGATTCCTCCCCTTCGCAGTCAGTAGGCGGAGACACGCCCACACGGGAGGCCACACCCACCCGACAGCCTACTTAAGCGCCGAGTGAACGCGCCACGGTAGATTGTGTAAACCTCTGAGGCGGAAGCCGGAGGACTTGTCATTTTAAAACTGCTAAAACTGTTGTTGTGTGCTGATACTTTTAAAACTCTCTACTCACTTCACGGGCACTGTGCACCTCGCCGAGCAGTCCCCCGCAGACCCCCTGATACAGCGGATATTATCGCTGAAACAGGGATTCCCCCCCTTCGCAGTCAGTAGGCAGAGACACGCCCACACGGGAGGCCACGCCCCAAACACCCCCATAAATGTGCCAGTCGAGCAAGCGCAGCGGACGAGCGCAGCGGGAGCGCCGTTTGCTGGCCGAAGGCGCGCCTAAGGCAAGCCCGTCTGCGCCCGTCCGCGCCCGGCCGGGCCCAGGGCCAGAACCCCTGCCGGACCAGGCTGCCCCCATGGTAAGCTATTCACGCCGGGACCTCCTCAGTCTCAGACCTACTATTGACACTGCATGCAATTATGTGCATGATCTTGAAGGACCATATACTAGCTGCACTCGATGCCGCCCTGCCCAGCTCAAACTCCCCAACCGACCTGCTTTGCCCACAGTTCTTAAACTAGCCACCTTGAACTGTCGCTCACTCCCTAGACACGCATTGCTAATTAATCATCTAATAGAAGATCATGAGCTTGACGTCCTGTTCCTCTCGGAAACATGGCTTACAGACCACTCAGATTCAGACATTGTCCTAGCTACTCCCCCAGGCTTCCTCGTTCAGTCCCAGCCCCGCCCTTCGGGTAGAGGAGGAGGCTTGGCGATCATTCATCGAGACAATCTCACCTGCAGAATCAACGATGCTCATATCATTGATTCTGAAAGCCTTCAATTCACCATCCATGTAGGACCGACCTATTCACTATCAGGACTCCTAATCTATCCGCCCCCTGGGCATCCGGGTACTTTCTCTAGAGCACTCCTGGATAATATTGCATCTCACGCCCACTCCACTTCCAACTTCTCGATACTAGGGGACCTTAACATTCATTTCGATGACCCCCTAGATACAGGGGCGGCCGACCTGATTGGAGAACTGGCGGCATATGGCCTCCACCTCTCAAATTCCGGAGCCACGCACACTAAAGGTCATCTGCTTGACCCGGTGTTCACGAATATCCTCACTCTTCAAATCACAAAGTCCCTTCCCCTCCCATGGACTGACCACTTCATGGTCCCTTTCTGCCTTCCAGGAGCCCTCAAGAAACTCCATAAACCCACCACCTACATTAGGGACAGAGCATGGGCCAGAATAGCCACAGAAGATTGGGCCAGAACCCTGAACTCGACTACCCCGACCCCCTCGGAAGATCCGACCATTGCAGGGAGTGGATTACCACGTCTCTGGACTCCATCCTCCCAATAAAAACTCGCGAGAATAAGAATGGGAAACAAGGATCTGCCCCATGGTACACTCCGGAACTCCGGTCTCTCCGTAAACACTGCAAGAAAGCAGAACGGCTATGGAGGAAAGACCGGCAGCACGCCAGCAAAGATGCCTATCAGCGGTCGGTGAGAATATACAGATCTACCCTGAAGCTGGCGAAAGCCTCTCATTATGACACAAGAATTAAAAATTCCAATAACTCGGCAAGGGAATCTTATCTCATTTTAAAAGAGTTATTGAAAACACCTGCTCCACCCTTATCCAACACACCCCCGGCAGACAGAAGTAATGAGTTGGCCAACTATTTTAATGCTAAAATCGACCGCATCTTAACTTCTCTGCCCCCTCTCGGCCTGTCGAACCATATGGACAATGAGGCATCCACTAATCAAACAATAAGCAGTTTGCTTCCTCAGCTCACTTCCTTTAGGGCAGTAACAAGGAACGAGGTAGACACTACTATGGCCAAAATGAAAAGCGGCTCCCCTTTAGATCCCGCCCCTATCAGATTCCTTAAAACTGTAGCCCCGGTCATCGTGCCCACAATCACGGAGCTCATAAACATTTCGCTCTCTCAAGGTTCGGTCCCCCCCAGCTGGAAAAGTGCAGTCGTTAAAGCACTCCTAAAGAAACCCCAGCTGGATCCAGCCGACATGGCGAACTACCGGCCAATCTCACTCCTCCCTTGTATCAGTAAAATGGCCGAGAAATTGGTCAATGGCCAACTGTCACAATACCTAGAAGCCAACAATATCTTACGACAGTCCCAGACTGGGTTTCGCCCGGGCCATGGCACGGACTCCGCCCTTCTCGCTGTTATCGAGGAGGCGAGGTGCATCCTGGATTCAGGAGGATCAGTGGCAGTGATCCTCCTGGATTTAAGCGCAGCCTTTGACACAGTCAACCATCGTGTCTTACTTCATCGGCTGGCTGCGGCAGGGATTGCAGGTTCGGCGCTCAGATGGATAGAGTCTTTCCTCTCAGGGCGCTCGTTCCAGGTGTGGGATGGCAATTTCCATTCTGCCACCCTCCCCCTCATGAGTGGGGTCCCCCAGGGGTCATCATTAAGCCCAACCCTATTTAACGCTTACATGGCCCCTCTCGAAGATGTGGTTACCCCCTTCGGGATTAAAATAGTAAGCTACGCAGACGACACCCAATTAGTCGTCTCACTTTCCCAACTGGACAAACACCCAGACAATCTGCAAAACTGCCTTAAAAATATCCACAACTGGATGTGTGAGTCATCGCTCAAATTAAATGGCTCAAAGACTGAAGTCATGCTTCTGGGTAAGCAATTGTCCATGATCCCTCCATCCGTCTGGCCAGATGAATTCGGGGAAATCCCCGCCCCGAAACAAGAAATTAAAACTTTAGGAGTATGGCTAGAACCCGAGCTGTCGATGAAAACTCAAGCTACCAAGACAGCAGGGACCTGCTTTGGCCTAATGCGCTCCATTCGGAAGATCCTTCCACTACTTCCTCCCCTATCCAGGAAACTCCTGGTCCAGGGACTGGTGCTTGCGCGGCTGGACTACAGCAACATGGTATACCTCGGAGCCCCAGAAGCTACCATGGCTAAACTCCAACGCACGCAGAACGCAGCCGCCCGGTTACTCTGGAATCTCCCTTCCAGAGTATCAGCCAAACCAGCAATCCAGGCTCTCCACTGGCTTCCAATACGCCAAAGGGTCGAATTTAAGGCCCTGTGCACTGCACATAAACTGCTTAATGGTTCTGGCCCTGCCATTCTGAGAGACCTGGTTACTCCCTACAAAGCTCCCAGGTCCCTTCGCTCGGAGAATGAGAACCTGGCCAATATCCCCAGACACCGGAAGACACGTACTGGCGGCCGTCGCTTCTCGGTTAAAGCATCCACCAGATGGAATGCACTTCCCCGCTCCCTTCGGCTTGAACCTAATCATCTGATTTTTAGGAAAAAACTGAAAACGCTGTTGTTCCCTAAATAGAGTCCCTCCTTTTCTGTCCTCAGATCTCCATAATTATTATAGCGCGGGGATGCCCTCGGGTCACCAGGCGCTTTACAAATCGCTAAAAAAAAAAAAAGTCCATCTATCTTTAATCAATTGCTAAAGAAATCAATTCAATTCAATTCAAATGATCTTTATTCGGATTTAGTACATCCATAAAAGTACATACAGAGTGAAAATACATTTAAAAAACATTTTAAAAAACGCATTTTAAAAAGTTAAAAACAAATAGTCCAATTAGGTTAAGCAGCATATATGGCTTAAAGTGCATAATATATAAAGTGCAAAATGCATAATACATAATACTAAAGGAGTATTAGTCCGTTGATGTCCACAATTACCAAATATAGTTGTATTCTCCTGCGCATGTGCAATGGAATCACTACTTAGTAGCCAGTACAATGGTAAAGTACACAAGTACATAGGATAGCATAGTACTATTGTCCATTATCCGTGCTCCATACTTGCCCTCGATTTCACACAGGCCTTTATGAAACAACTAACAGAATAAACGACATCATCAGTATGCAACTTTTGCAAAAATTGCAGAGCGAGAATGGAGTCTCGTAAATTGTATTTACGTAAGATTGGTCTTAAACATTGACAGGTATACAATTTATAATGGCCACAAAAGAAGAAATAGTGTAATAGATTTTGTCGTCCACCTTGAGAACAGGGGCAATCCAGCTCTTCTAATTTTTTATTGTAGCCAATAGGAAAGCTAAGCAAATAAACTATGCTTCCCTCCCGGAACCTGAATAAGAGACTCCGATTCCATCTACCTATAGGCATTGTCAAGTATCTTATAGAGTTATTTGGATTATCAACACCTAAATCAATAGTACGCAGGTATCTACTGACCACTGGTTTAGTAGATTCAGATCTCCTCCTTTCCTCAGTATATAGGTCCATAAATGCCCGTTTAATGCTGTTCTTGTGAGCGGGTACAATAGAATCAGGGGAGCTAAATAAAGATCCTTGTCCCACATGCTGCAAACTGTTTTTAACTGCATTTAGCCAAGGTATATGGTGAGATCTATCACTAGACAAGCAGTCAGTTATAATACTGCGCGTTAATGTTGCTGCTGGGTTTAGCCATATCTTAATCCAAAAAAGGGCAGGCCTCGACTTAATAAAATCAACAATATATGGCAGCCTTAGCTCATTGTGACAAATCAGAGTGGGAGCACAAGGAACTCCCCCTAGCACCCTCCTACAAAATCTATTTTCTTCCACCTGGAGGGCCAAGCTGTTACAATAGCCCCATACTTCTGCACCATAAGTCCCAGTTGGTCGACATTGGGTACGGTAGATGGTAAGAAGGGGGGTGACAACGTCAGCCAATTTTGGTTGACGAAGGGATAAAATCGAATTAATTGACTTGCCAATTTTGTTACTCGCAAAGGCTGCATGTTGCTGCCATGAGCCTGAGTTAGAAAATAACAACCCTAGGTAAGGAAAAGTGCTAGTGCAATTTAAAATGTTATTACCGGATTTAATGGATGTGATGTTATACTTCTTTGGTCCGCAATTCATTATGAAAGATTTTTTAAAATTAGTATTTAGACCAAGGTCGGACATGAAGGTAACAAACCCAGAAATTAAAATGCATAAAGCATTCGGTGTGCGCCCCATTAATACAGCGTCATCCGCATAAAGTAGGGTAGTAATGGGGGAACCGTTTAATATTGGAACATCCTTAATGATCTCACTCAAAGTATTACTTAACCTATTAATATATAAAATAAAAAGCAGTGGGGCGAGTACGCAGCCCAGTCTAACTCCTCTGCTGATAGGGATATCGTCAGATAAGTCGCCATCATTATTAATTCGTACTCGCGCTTTTAAATCCCTATGTAAATAAGAAAGGAAATACACCAGTGAGTCGTCTAAACCATAATCGAGCAAAAGTGACCATAACCTAGAACGATTAACAAAATCAAACGCAGAACTCAAATCCATAAAACCTAAATAAAGAGGGGATTTTTTGACAATGACATATTTAGCCATAATCAGGTTTAAATTTAAGCATTGTTCAATAGTGCCCACCTTACTTCTGAATCCCAGTTGGCTACAGTGGAGAACGTTGTTATCTTCAGCCCAATCCCTTATCCGTCTAAAGATTACTCTTCCCAGGACTTTTAACGTGTTATCGATCAGTGAGATCGGACGGTAACAGGCGGGATCCGACCTGTCACCTTTCTTGAATATAGGGACGATGACACTGTTCGACCAGGATTCGGGAATTGAGCTGTCGTTTAGGTTATTAAATAGGTTGCATAAAAGAGGGGCCCAGAAATTAATTTCTGATTTTATCTGGTCAATAGAAAGACCATCAGGGCCTGGGGCTTTATTACTAGCACTGTCAATAATAGCATCCTCGACCTCAAGTAGTGAAAAAGTCAAGGGTTCAGCGCTATAGGGTAGAGAGACAGTATCTAGAGGGGTAGCTGATATGGCGTAGATTTGGGAGAAGTGCTCTACCCACGCCTCGTCTGTTATATTACTATTAATTGGATTGATGTTAGAACCAAAAGATCTTAAGGACTTAACTTCTTTCCAGAAACCCATTGTGTCCTTTAGTTTGGCGGTGCGCGTAAGAGATTCCCAGTGATTAATTACTAGGGCTTCAGATCTAATTCGTAGGACACTTTTATATTGTGATCTTAATACTCTTACGAGTTGAGGGTCCCTTGGGTTGGTATTAAGTGCGGCCCTCAAATCCCTATTGGCCCTAGAGCAAGAAGAATCAAACCAGCGGGGTCCCTAGGAGATGTTCTGCCTAGCAGGTTTGGAAGATTCAATTTTGATTGCCCTGCATAAGTCACCAAAAGCGCCAACCACCTCATTGCTTGGACTTATATAAGACAGGCAAATCTCGACTGTCTCGGGATGTTTTTTAATTACTCTGGAGAGAATTCCTTTATTGTCAGCTCCCTTCCATACTAGTCTCAATCTATCAGTTGATAATGCTAGATTTTGAGGCCCTACCTCTTGCTTCACTGCAACCCTTGAGGTCTGGGGATTGTGTAAATTAATTCTAAGCGGATAGTGGTCGCTATACGTGGAACAGACAACTTCTGCTTTTAAAATTATTTCACCTAATTCAGGGCATGTGAAGATATAGTCTATCGTAGAAGCACAGCCCTGACCTATGAAAGTGGGGGTTGTTATATTGCTTGCACTTGTACCTGCGATTTCCATAGCATTAACTAGGTCACGGGAAGCTATATAATTTTTCAATTCTTCCCCATTTTTACATATTGGGCTATGGCGATACATGTGTGCATTAAAATCCCCTCCGATGCAGATGCCATCAAAAGGTCCGTACTTTTGCCCCCCCATAATTTCATCTATAAAATTAAACAATAATATAAAATTACCATTTGGACGGCTAACAAAATCATTATTATAAAAATTAATAATACATAATTTCAATCTGTTAATGTACTTCATAGCCATAAAACAGCAAATACCCGGTGTAGGGATCAACTTAGTTTGCACCCCACATTTTATTTTGGACCAAATAGATAAACCCCCACTAGGTCGTCCCATGGGAGACGGGGAAGCCTTGAGATTATAACAGCAGAAACCCTCAATTGTTGGTGACGTTGTACTCCACGTTTCTTGTAGCAACAATATATCACAATTATTATCGACCCAATTGAACCACTCTATGATTTTCAGTTTAGAATTTAAGCCTGCTATATTCCAGCTAACAAGTGATAGTTCTGAGTCCAAAGGCAAATGAGTAAGGGTCTGAGGTGGTTCACTCAGGGTGCTTTGAGGCAAGGATTCTGAAACAATCAGGGGTTCGGATGCCGGAGATGGTTCGGCAGGGATAGTCGAAGGTGGTCAATCTTGCATGTCCAGATCCGAAATGGGTGCAAATCTATTATACGTTTGAAATGGGAAATAAGGTTGATGAAATTGCATAGGTGGCGGACGAAAATGCATAGGTGGTGGTTGAAAATGCATAGGTGGTGGTTGGAAATGCATTGATGGCACTGGGAATTGCATGAAAGGTGGGCGAGGTTGTGTGGCCATTTGTCTATAGAAATAACTCAAGGGTAACATAGTTGCAACAGTAGAAATGGTTGAATAGTTGCAATTTCTGTTAAGGAGGTTTCTCACTGTTCCAGGGTTTTTAAAGTTAAGAACTACGCAGTCACCTTCCTTGTCCTTGAGTAAAGGGCCAACCCACGATACCCTACGTGCAGATATAATCTCTCTTGAGATGTCAAAACCAACACCTTTGTGTTTGGTTAGCCAGTCTATGCTCTTATTTCGCAATTGCACCCATGATTCCCCCTGGTCCTCCCTCAATGGCGGGACACCTGCTAGAACCAAAACAAAAGGACAAGCATCCGGTGGCAAATGAAGGGCTGGTCCTTGATGTTTAAAAGATTTAATAGTCCCTTGAGAGCCAGTACCCACGTTGTTGTTTTCAGCAGTCGGTTTTGGAGCTGCAGTTGGTTTAGTTGGGCCGATATTGCTGTTTGGAACAGAAATGTTAGAAGTGGCTGGATTAACAACTTTCCTAGGAGCAGGTATGGGAGTCGGTTTTGTGGATAAATTAGCCTTATTCATAGTTGGCCCTCTTTTAGTAGTTGTGGGTTTGATTATTGTTGGTACAGTGGGTGGAGATGAGGAAACAGAATTGCTCAATACCCCACCCTACTCTGCTCTGACTTGGTCCAAAATAATTGACCCCTTCCTTTTTATTTCTCCAGTCTTAACCAGGTTGTCCAATCTATCCAGTCTTTTAAAAACGTTATTAAACTGACTGATCATTTGTTTTTCAATCCGGTTAAAAATAGTATCGACTATGGTTTCTATTATGTTCCCATTCTGTCTAGATAGATTATAATTATCACCCATTAATGCTGTTTGGGTCCATATAGTTTTAGAATTCCCACATGGATGAATAGTAGATACATCAGAAATACTGTCCATGTCAGCGGAGTCTTTGTCCTCTTTATCCTCTGTAAGGACAATTTGCACCCCCGAAGATTTATTTTTATTCCACAGACTTTGAGGTGTGGGTTGGTTTTTGTGGAATAAGGGCTGTTTCCTTTTGTTTGCGCTTTGCTTAGTCGTGCCTCTTTTACGTTTTTCCCTACCCGGTTTGTTACTACTAGAGTCAGTGATGTCCAGATTAATGACATCATCCTGCGAGGCAGTTATAATTGTAGGAACACTGTCTGTCTGGAGGGATACTGGAGATGTCACTGTCAGTATTGGCTTTGGCGTTGCTGCCACTGATGTTATAGATGCGGAATCTTGTGCTATATAGGTGACAGTATTTTCATCATCCAAAATAGTGGGCACGTCAACAAAGGGATGTGAAGGTTTTACCACAATTATTTCCGGGTTTATGTGTGCGTCTCCGTTGGCACAGCTTGTACTACTTGTAAGGGTCATTTTATTAGTAATGGAAAAGGAACCCATAGAAAACCTTCTCTCAGTCTCCACTATTTCATTAAAAGCGGAGTCTATCATTGACTCAAAGGAAGTAATAAGGGAGACAGAAGTGTCAGCAGCCTTGTTTTCGACGTCAGTGTTGTTGCTATCACCCATTTTGTACTCCAAAGTACGTGCTCACCTTTGATACAGATGTTAGAGGGGTGGCCCGCCCGTCCACTGCAGTCCACTGACGGCCACAGACGGCCCGCCCTCTGCCCGGGCTCAGCCCGGCGTCGCCCGCGCGCGTCCCGCGACGCGGAGGGGAAGGCTCTGCTTTGTAGCGCCGCCGGGCGCGAAGACACCGGGGCACAGGAAGTCAGCGCAAAGCCCACTGGGAGCTGTAGTCTCCAGCCGCTCCTGGATGTTGATGGCGGCGAGACTTACAGCGTTGGCGACCCAGGGGCTGAGGCTGTCAACAGGCGTCTGGTCCGGTATGTGCGTGTGCTGCGCTGAGAAAAGATCCCCGCTCCACCGAGGGGAAGGCTCTGCTTTGTAGCGCCGCCGGGCGCGAAGACAGCGGGGCACAGGAAGTCAGCGCAAAGCCCACTGGGAGCTGTAGTCTCCAGCCGCTCCTGGATGTTGATGGCGGCGAGACTTACAGCGTTGGCGACCCAGGGGCTGAGGCTGTCAACAGGCGTCTGGTCCGGTATGTGCATGTGCTGCGCTGAGAAAAGATCCCCCTAAAGAAATCATTAGAGAGTTTGAACATGCCTGGAGAATCTGTATTGGTTCAATATATTGATGATCTCCTCGTGGCATCAAAGACAAAAGATGCATGTGTAACGGATACCATTGCATTGTTGAATCATTTGGCTGAAGAGGGACATAAAGTGTATACGTCAAAGTTACAATTTTGTCAAAAGGAAGTACAGTACTTAGGACATAAAATTGCCAAAGGAATTAGACAAGTTACTACCGAAAGAATCAAAATGATACAGGGAATGCAGCCACCAAAAACCAAAAGACAAGTGAGAATGTTCCTAGGAATGGTGGGTTATTGCAGACAATGGATTAGTGGATTTTCATTAATTGCGAAACCACTACAGAGATTAACAAGAGCAGATATCAGAGACCCTATAATTCTGACTAAAACTGAAATGGAAGTATTTGAACAGCTAAAAACAAGTTTATGTGAAGCACCAGCTTTAGGGATGTCCGATTACGAGAAGGAATTCGAACTGTATTGTAGTGAACGAGAAGGATGTGCATTGTCAGTACTGATTCAGAGACATGGAAAACTGAGAAAACCTATTGCCTATTTCTCAGCAGTTTTGGACCCAGTTGCAAAAGCATTGCCAGGTTGTCTGAAAGCAGTAGCAGCCACAGGAGTTAGTCTAGAACAAAGTAAAGGAATAGTGATGGGATTTCCTGTAAGAGTGTATGTACCTCACTCTGTGGAGATTCTCCTCACTAGAACGAAAACTCAGTATTTGACCAACAATAGAATGACCAAATATGAAATTGTAATTCATGGAGCAGAAAATGTAACAATTTCTAGATGTGTGAATGTGAATCCTTCCACATTGTTGCCTGACACAATGGAAACAGAAGTAAAAAATTAGGTTGATCACAAATGCTTAGATGTTCTTGAATATTGTACCAAGCCAAGAGCAGACATTAAAGATGAGCCATTGCCTGAATCTGATTATGTGATGTTTGTGGATGGTTCGTGTCTGAGAACAGATGAGGGTGCCTTGAGCGCAGCGTATGCTGTCTGTACGGTGGCAGATATACTGGAAGCTTCTTGTTTGAAAGGAATTCGTTCTGCTCAGATAGCAGAGTTGATTGCCCTGATTCGAGCATGTGAGTTGGGAAAGGAATTTAAAGTGACCATAGTGACTGATAGTCAGTATGGCTTTGTAGTTGTTCATGACTATGGACAGCTGTGGTCCCAAAGAGGTTATATGACTTCTGCTGGAACACCCATACGTAATACTGAGTTTGTGCGAATGTTGCTTGATGCTATCCATCTGCCAGACAAATTGGCTGTGGTAAAATGTACAGCACACAAAAAGGGGGATGACTATATCACCCGAGGTAACAGGTATGTAGACTCAATTGCTAAATACTGTGCCAAAAATCTTGCATCCATCAATAAGGAAAGAGCGAAAGAACATGTTCCAAGTCCTTTGATGCTAACAACTGTAGTTGAAACTTGGCAGGAAGTGAGGCAAATGCAGGAAGAAGCTGATGAGGAAGAGAAAAATGTCTGGTTAAAAGCAGGATGTAGACAAAGAGAGGAAGATGAGAGCTGGGTTTACAAAGATGAAAGACCAGTAATGCCTGATAGCATGATCTCAAATATGGCCCGGATGTACCATGGTCAGGCTCATATTGGAAGAGATGCCATGCTTCGCTTATTCAGACAGATGTGGTATAATCCCAAGTTTAAGATGATAGCTGAGAGCCTGTGTCAGAGATGCTTGGTTTGTCGGCAATGTAATCCAAACAGAAGAACTATTGTGAGTTTGGGAACCATTGGATGGGAGGGAGAGAATACAGTTGGACTTCATTGAGTTGCCACCATGTAACAGACTCAGATATGATTTGGTGATCATCTGTTTGTTCTTTCGATGGGTAGAAGCCTTTCCTACACGGAGGAATGATGGGCTAACTGTTGCAAAACTACTTTTAAGGGAAATAATACCTAGGTTTGGTTTTGCAGTGACGATTGAAACTGATCGTGGCCCTCATTTCCAAATTGTGCTTACCGACCTGAGGCTTCAGGAGTGGTAGAGCAAGTTAATGGAACAATAAAAAACAGAATTGCAAAGATGTGCTTAGCAACAGGATTAAAGTGGCAGGATGCCTTGCCACTTGTTTTGATGACCCTAAGAAGCATTCCTAACAGGAAAACTGGATTAAGTCCACATGAGATCTTGATGGGAAGGGTGATGAGACAAGCATATGTACCAGTTAGTAAATTGTTAACAATTAATGATGACATCATACTGGATTACTGCAAAAACCTGTCTGACGTGGTAACTTCTGTGTTCCATCAGGTGGGAACTGAATCAAACACCAAAGAGAAAAGTCCAGCACATGATCTAGTCCCTGGAGACTGGGTGAGAATGAAGGTACACCGTAGAAGAAACTGTTTGGTACCTCGTTGGCAGAGACCAGGACAAGTTGTTTTGGTTAGTACTATTGCAGTCAAATGTGCAGGAGTAAAGAGATGGGTACACGCAAGCCATACTATTCGTGTGGCTGAACCTGGTAATTTAAACGAAGAAGGTGAAAGCACAACTGATTCGGATTCTGAAGGTGAACCAGAGAAAAGTCCAGATACTGAAGATCGACAGGAACGTCGATATCTGGAAGTATCAGATACTAGTTCAGAATCTGAAGGAGAGGAAGAAAGTCTTGAAATACCAAATTCTGAAGATCAATCTGAAGATTGAGAATTGGTAGAGACTGATACCAGTAAGAACACTGAGCAAAGAGAAGATAAAACTGGTGAAGAGGAAAATCTTGAAAGACAGACTGTAAGCTCTGAAAGCAGGAACGAAAATCTTGAGACTGGGAAGAAGGAAACAGTTCATGAAGAAGATGAAATTCCGAGTACCAGCTATGGAGATGTTCCTAACAGAGTGAAAGAACTGTCGAAAGAGAAAACTGACCCTGAAAAGGAGAAAGACGCTGTGAAAATCATTATCAACTAAACTGTTGAAGACACTGAAAGTGAGACTGATGAGAGTGCAGATGAAACTCCATTAAGAAAGAGTTCAAGGAAAAGGACTTGGAGAGTGGAGTATAATACCACGGAGCCTAAGACAAAGAAATTTTGCAAAGGAGATAATTGGCCTAAAGGAAATGATGGACTGAGATTTAAACTGGTTAACAAAGAAAGACAACAAGAAGAGCAGGTCAATGAGATAACCAGTCAAAGAGAAGCATTGGGAAAGAAAATAGAAGTTGTGCAAAGGCCAAAGAGAGTAAGAAGACCAACTCAGAAGTACAAATCACCCGAATGGACATATATTGTCCTACCTCCAATTGAAGAAGTGAACAGTAGTCAAGAAAACTTAAATTGCCCAAAGACAAATGGGAAAAGTGAGTAAAGAACTGTGCTATAAAGAAAAGTGGTAATTGATCAGGAGGGACAAAGTGGAAAGTGAATCTGAAATTCAGAAGGGGAAAAAGAAAAAGAGGCATTGTAAATAGAAAGAAAATGTTGTAAGTGACACAAGGTCGAAGAAAATTTTGTTAGAAAACTAACATTTTGTAAGTGACACAAGGTCGAAGAAAACTTGTTAGAAGAAAAGAGGCTTATAGGTGACATAAGGTCAAAGACAAACTTAGCAAAACTTGCTATGTAAAAAAAAAAAAAGTTGTCTAACGATCATAAAACGAAATGTTCTATTTTTAGAAAATGGTGCAGGATGTACCTAATATGTACTAGTTTATTAATATTGATACGGATAATTTTAGCTATTATTATATCTTTCCAAAGTAATTTAGTGAAATTGAAACATAATGAGAGTTCATGTGAGAAATATGTGGAATCAAAACTGAATAAACAATATGTATATAGGCCAGAGTTACATCAAGATAGTTCAATAAGTGATTTTACGAAAAACACATTTTCAAAATTGTTAACCGAGTATGTTAGGACAATGGACGCCAGCGACTGCTATGTATGTGTGAAATTACCTGCATCTGTTTCTGAAGGGGTGACATATCACCACCTTCCACTTACATATGGAGTCATGTGTAGTGTGATTGCAAGCTTGTTTATCAGACAGGCAAATTGGAATACCATTATTCCAATTCAGATGAAGTGTTCGCAAAACTGAAAATAGATAGTGCACTGAATAAGAAAAAGCCTGCTACACTTTTTGGAGAATATGTTTTAGAAGTAGATGAGTTAAGTCACGATTATGCGTTTAAAAATAATTTAACATGTAAAATGAGAGTAGAAGAAAAGGCGTTCTTAGATATGGTTGAAGAAAGACGCACTGCTTATAAACGTAAAGAAAAGATGAAGCATGAAAAAGCAAAATATTGGACATTTAATGACGAAAATATTGATGAAAGAAATGTGAATGTAGCAATAAACATAGACACTCCATTGTTAGGGAAATTTTGTATTAGGAGAGACAATACCATGTATGACAATTATTTTGTGGGAGCAAGTCAATGTAAAGATACTTATCAAATCCAAGGGGGATGGGGATTTAAAGGAGGAAATGATCCTGTTTTTCCAGGTGTGTATTTTATCTGTGGGAACAAGGCGTATTATAGATTACCTGACCACTGGTACGGGACATGCTATGTGGGTTTGGTCTTTCCTAAAAATGTTCATGTAGATAGAGGTACTAATGGAATACATGAGATAGGTAAACCTTTAAGTCGTAGAAATAGAGAGAGTGTCATAGAAATAATAGGTGATGTTTTTGGAGCACTGATACCAGCAGTGGGAATATCTTTCAATGCAAAACGAATTTGAAAATTGTCAACAATAGTAGATTATTTGTCAACAGACACAGCAGGGGGATTTCTAATGGTAAACACTGAAATGATTGCTATGAAAACTATGGTAATGCAAAATTGTCTTGCACATGACATTATATTGGCAAAAGAAGGAGGAGTTTGTGGGATCTTGAAGGTACAGCATTGCTATACATACATTCCAGATAAAAGTCAAAACATTGAGAAATATATTACAAATATTACAGAATTGCACAGAGAAATTGAACCACTGGAGGTTGGTGGTATTCTTGAACGACATGGGAAAAGTTTTACAGCAGTTAAACATTGGTTTCAAGAAATAGGTAGTTCAATTATAGGTAAAATACTAATTCCAGTAACAGTAATAGTATTAGTCATTTTAATGATTAGGTTATGTTGCATATGCAGGAGAAGAAGGAATGTTAGCAAATCATTAAAGAAAATGATACAAGAAAGACGAGAAAGAGAAAAAGGTGATATAAAAATGGAAGAGTATCAAGAAAAGATTTTTAAGGAGACAAGAGAAAAGGATACTAAAGTTCTTAAATAAAAATTTTGCAAATATTTTGGGAGGTATTTGGTGATAAATCACCAAAGCTGGGAGTTGATGGAGCGAGGTGGAATTGCAAAGTTTTGCGTACCCCTTGTGAAGTCATACTTCAATAACTATAATTCGTACTAATGGAATGCTATATGTAACTAACCAACATAGAATAAGAAACGCACCTACATAAATACACGCGGGAAACTAATTTTGCTTATGTTGCAATCATAATCCACTAATTATGTGATTTTGTCGTGTTCCAAACTAATGAGCAGCTTTAAGATAGAGGAATCCAGCATAAATGTGTTTTTGTTTACGTGTTTTTATGACAAAACGCGAGTTAAAGTGAGTATATCGTGTTTAATGTGTGGCTATTTGCTAGGTAACTATTAACAGGGAAAACCTTAGTAAGGGGGGAGGTAAACAGAAAGGTTAAATCACTTAAAATTAATGTTTATTTGTCTTTGTTTCTTTGATAGTTCCCATTTTGACTCGTGAGGCCTAAAAGAAAATAGAGTCACTCGATTATTGTGGCCACAAAAGAAATACGCATGCGCGATTCTGAAAGCGAGCTGCTTGTGCCTGGAGTGACTGTGGTTCAAGGACATGTTAGCCTTGAAGTGCAGATGGCTGCCAAAAGAATGAGCACAATGGTACAGAACGTGGGAACGAAAGTCAAATTTACAAGTAGGGAACAGGACTAGGCCGGACTCTTGTTAAACAATGGACCCATTAGAAAACTGCGGACGGAAGGAAACATTTAATTTGTGATGACGAGATGGTGTTCATCCACCCCAAAATTGTCCAATCAGGACTTGAATTCAGGTTGAAAGATACATTTTTAGACAGATAGAGTTAGTAAAAAAAGGTATAAAAAGTGCTTTTCTTATTGAAGAGGAGCGCTCTTTTCGATTTCATCCAGAGATGCTGCGGGAATGCTGGTTTTCCTGATATGTAAGATTTCAATAACTCTTAATTCTTTCCACAGGGAGATGCACCTTAGATTGATAGCCTAGTTAGGAATGTTAGGAAAATAGATGATTATTTGGGAACTATCTGTCTTTTGCTAATTCTTGCTATACAAAACAAATGAAAATGTCTTTCTGTGAGTTTTTCTTAAATAAATGAATCTAACTGTCCTGAATTTAAACCTTATATTAAATGTTGTATTTTTGAAATAAAGAAATAAATAAAGTAAATAATCTTAGACATGCTGAATTTGCTCTTAATAAAAATTAGATGAATGGAGAATTAAGCTGGTCTTGAGTTTTCCTACGCCTAACTTTTTACTAGCAGATCCATTGATCCCAAGTCCGAGTGACAAATAAGATGCAGTCAATCCAAAATGCTGCCGCACGAATGCTGGCTGGGATCCCCAAGTTCGCACCAGTTACAAACATCATTAGGGATCTCCATTGGCTCCCGATACGCAGCCGTATCAAATTCAAATCGCTGTGTATTGTTTACAAGTCACTCAATAATCAAGGTCCCCACTTTCTCAAACAGAATCTTCTCCATCATGTCCCAACCCGATCTCTTCGTTCCTCTATTCAGAACCTCTTGGCTGTGCCTCGCACTAGAACAGTCACCTGGGGCGACAGGCGTTTCCTGGTTGCCGCCCCTAGACTCTGGAACACCCTTCCTGCACATATCCGAGCAAGTCCCTCCCTGTCCACATTCCGCAAACAGCTAAAGACGTGGTTATTTGACCAATAGCCTTGTATATCTTCTTTACCCCAGTTGCTGATCCATCCCTTAATTAGCGCCGAGACGCCCACGGGTATTCGCCGCGCTCTACAAATGTCAATAAATAAATAAATAAATAAATCTCAATGGTGGTGTGTCTAAACAAAAAAATTCGTATTAAAATGAAAACCATGGTAAATGTCTTTTAAACTGCAGGTGTAAATAGTATAAATATTTAATTTTAGATTTAGATACTCCACTATGATACAGCAGCTCTTCTTTTGAATTTCACCGATACATGAAGTAGAGTGTAAGTGGTTTTTGGGTGATTTGCAGTGTTATGGGTCCCACTGTTTGAAAATATGTTAGAAATTGCACTTCAGGGAAAGGTGATATGGATTTAGAAATTATTTCCTGAGGAGAGCTGCATCAGAGCCAGCACAGGGGAGGGAAGATACAGCTCTGGAGCACTCTGTTGACATGATTCCTCCTCTCCTTTCACAGTGCAGGGCAGAGACATCAGACAAGCCACAAGGGGTGGAGCCAGCATTGTAAAGGGAAGGCCCAGCCCTAATCAGGTCCCAGATGCAACTCCTCCCTCTCATCTAGATGCAGATCTCTCCATTCACCACCAGGCTGCCCTAGCCTGTCTCCTGGAATCCCCCAGCCCTGTCACTCAAAAACCCAGACAAGGAGTACACAACCCAGCAGAGGCAGGCCTGGATAGTTAGGCAAGAAAATACCTACTTTCTAAAAGTGGTATTTTCAAACACAGAATATTAAAACCAACTTCACTAAAAGATGTATTTTATTATTCTGAGTTCAGGCATACTTAATTCGAATTTCTACCGTGTTCCCTGAGTCAGTTAGAATTATAAGAAGGTAATAATCTAACTACCCATTCTGGCCCATGAGAACAGGTAGCCTTCAATAGTGAAAAACGAAAATGGCTGTAATTCACTATTAGAACATGCTACACACATCAGAGCATGTCCTACCTTATACTTACAATGCACCCTGCCCTTGGGCCTACCATAGGGGTGTCTAATATGAAGCAAAGGGAAGGTTTAGGGACTGGCAAGTGGGTGCACTTGGCCAAGTCGACATGGCAGTGCTAGACTGCACATAGGCCTTGCAATGGCAGGCCTGAGACACATTTTACAAGCTGCTTCTGTGGGTGGCACAACCAGTGCGGCAAGCCCACCAGCAGCATTTGCTTTACGCATGGTGCACTGTACTAGGGTCTGACAAATAAATCAAATAACCCAATCATGGAATCCAATTAGTATATCAATTTAACATAGGGTGCACTTGCACTGTGGCACTGATTAGCAGTGGCACAGTGCCCAAAACATATAACCAGCAAAAACATATCAAAACAGAGGAGGCAATCCGTCAAAAATGGAAGGGAGACTCACGCCAATGATGTCAGGTCTAACAATAGTAATAAGAGTATACCTATATTTGGAGGCACAGGATATGATAAACCTTGAAGCTTTGTTGTTTTCACTGAGCAGCCTTATTGTATTTCTATGTATATTCACATTAAGAACAAAGAACATTAATAGCCAAAATCTCTATGAAAAGATATTAAAATACATTTTATAACAAATATAAAAGTGAAGCTTAAACAAGTAAAGTTCCTGGGTAAGATTGATGACCTCATAATATGTAGCCCATATATGTAGCCCAAATCACAAGCATTGATTATTTTACCAACTCAATGATCAAACACGAAAGGTGTGCAGACGGGATTCAGGTTAGTCCCTGAAGACTACAAATCGACCAGCACAGCATGTGCTCATCACCTAAACCAAGTTATCTATCGAAATGGGCAAGCGTTCTGAGGTGTGGGATTAAAAAAAAAACACATTTTAAATCAGTAAACTCTATGCTCCACCATTTTATCAGATGAAGAGTGTTTGTATTCTTTCTACAAATACGTTCCTCTCGTTGTGCTAGAAAAACTCGGTTGGCGAGTTTCTATTGTGTAAGGCCACACCCTAATTCGTATCGATCACTGGCAAAGACGAGCCAGCACGAGCTTTGCGTGATGCGAGTGATTTAAAGTAAAAACATGAAATCATACTCGTATCTACTTAGGAGAACTCATGGAACGCCCTCCAAGTTGGCAGTGGGGTTTAGAGACTGGTTTATATAACGGTGTTTGGTTTTTAAGACTCTTCGATCATTCTGGTGAGAGCACATTTTCCCTTAGGGAACGGAAAGTGGTTTTTATCAATATTGCGTCTCTTTTTTAAAAAATTGTCGTTGCCCATTACTGCAGGCTTTGACTCGTAAAAATGCTGCTATGGGTCGCAAACTCTGCATAGTAACTGCACGGTGTCTGCCTAAGTGTTGCTAACGCCAATGCCAGGAAGCTCTTCCACTGCCGAACAGTAACAGTTGCATCCGAGACTGCTACTCTAAAGACTAAAACAAAGCGACAATGTGAAAACCACTCTTCTTTGATAGGATCTCAAGGCTGATGTCTCAGCCAATGGCAGAGAAGGAGGGACCGGCTTGCTTGTAATTCACTAGAGGCAACTTCCACGCCTTCTTAGTAAATGTGGCGGCCATCTTGCAATGGCTATGTACACTGGTAGCGCCGGAGTTACTTAGAACTTGTAGTCCTAGGATGTTGTGTGTTATGAAGTACTGTGCTGTATTCAGCTACATTTCCAAAGGACCGTGAAATGTCATTAATAAAATAAGCACTGGCAGTGCCAATTGCTTTGGCTCTTGTATTTTGAAAAGCTGAAGGAAGCTTCAGTATGCACCAACACCACTTGCTACAAGCGGTAAGGGTGTAGGTAACACTAAGTGTTAGATGTAAGTAGCACTGGTCGCAATTTGTGACCAGTATTTTTGCAACAAGTGTGGTAATTTAAGGTAATTTAAGAACCGCCCTTTGTAGAAAAAGGTTGGTTGGCAGATTACCAATTCTTAGGGTTTTTCTTTTTGTGCATTTTTATGTAGTGCAAATAGAGCAGTTTACATGAGTGCCATTACATTACACAAAATCACATTCCTTTTTTGTAGATACAGAGTTATTAAGTGATTTGCACATAGTCACAGGAAGTTGAGCCAACGCGGGGACTCCAACCTGGATCCCCAGTTCCAAAGTCAGAAGCTCTGACCATTACACCACATCCTCTCTCATAGTGGGTTGCAATTCGACCTACCTCATGCATATTCATGTGGTAGGTCGCAGATTGTAGCCCACTAGGCCTTCACAGAGATTGTGTCCTGTTTGGTTCAGCAGACCAGCATGTTGTGATTGATTTTAAGCTGTAGGAGGTTTAATGAAAGTCCACAACTCCTGTACGACAAAGATTATAAGCCCGTTACTTGAGATTTATAAAGTCCAAGCTAGGGCGGCTGCCACTTACGGGGCAGAACTCTGGGGCCACTGCTCGCCTAAATGCCTCCAACTTACGGAAAATGAGCTTATAAGAAACATTCTAGCTTTACCAACAAGCTCCCCCCTGGTCCCACTACGAATGGACTTGGGAATTCTCCCAATAGAAGATCTTATCTCGGCTAGGCCGCTGCTAAATTGGCGGCGACTGTGGAGCACACTGGAATTAAGGTATTATAGGGATGAACTGAAAGCGGTACTTTCAATGTTGGGGGCTGCAGGTCGTATACCATGGTTGTTGTTTATTAAGGACTCCTTCCGTGCCCTGGGTATGGAGGACCTATGGACCACGCCCGAGGAAGCATGTCCAGCTATTTCCAAAAGTCAATTAGCTAAGACTGTGACAGCTTATAACCTCACAAGAGTAATACAGGGAGTAGCTACGACAAGCTTAACACAGGTGTTTTTGGATTTTAAGTCAGTTTATCAATTTGAATTGATTTTAGACCAGATTCCGCCACCGTTAGCAGGGAGGCTATACTTGCAATTCAGATACGGAACCCTGCCGCTTTATGCAGTAACTGATAAGTGGGCTGGACACACAGAGTCTCTCTGCCCAGGCTGCATGGTGGAGAAGGAACCTCTGACCCATGTAATGTTCTTTTGCCCTGCGTATAAATCATCTAGGGCAAAGTGGATCATCCAATTGTGTAAGAACGTGGGCATTAGAAACTATCGAGATCTTCTAAGGATTCTGAAATCTGATACTGCATTAGTACATGCTGTGGTGTGCTCAAAATTTCTCTTTGCAATGTGGCTTAAACGTATGTTTTTGGTAAAGGAAGCTATATAGTTACTAGTGATTTCCTTCCTCTGGATACGTATTTTATGTATTACGTTGGGATGTTTTGCTCTCTTTTAAAAATTATTGTTCGCTGATTTTTAGACTCTCTTTTTAACTTTTTATCTTAAATTATGTTTTTATATAGCCTTAACTACATGGTTGATTCACTGCACTCCTACTGCGACTCTTTGCACAATGTATGAATTTATAATGAAGTGAAACTGCAATTGACAATGCTGACACTGATTATGTTTTAATGTATTGTAAAAATTACTTTTGTGCTTTTTTGGCTGAAATAGCCGCAAGAAAGCTTAATGAATGAATGATTGATTTTAATAAAAGCTTTTTTTTTTAATCTAACCCGTTTTCTTTAGAAGAAAATGGAATGCGTTTGAAAAAACAATGAAAAGTGTACGATTTATTCTTTAAGAATAGGCAGTACTGTGAATGGCTTGCCACCTCCTTTGAAGAGGTGGTAAAAGATTAATGTTTTGCGTCTGCAATTCAGTTGCAAAACATTAATACCAACCAATCTAATTCAATATTTGGAAGGGATGCCCTACACACACCCCTTCCAAATACCAAACCGTTATTTGTTTGCAAACCTAAATTGCGATTCTTAAACATGTTATTGAATTGCAATTTAGTTTTGTACATAAGAAAACGTTTTTTTTGCGGTTGCAAACAACCTGATTCTGTGAATTGGACCCTTTGCGACCACAAAAGCTCTTTGTACATCTGGCCCTTAATTTCTAGGTGGGGTTATACCAACAGCACTGCAGAGAGCCAAGGCAGAGATCTGGATTGGCTTTAAAAGCCAAAGCAGGAGCCAAGTCATTAACCCCTTCGCTGCTCATGACAAGCTCAGCTCGTCATGAGTCACACTGGAGCTGTGCTTATGACGAGCTGAGCTCGTCATGAACAATGGGAAATCTGGAGTAACAGCATAGGAGAAAAATATCCCTAGCAGCCAAGGTGTTAAAAGATGAAGACCTAGCAACGCATGTCATGGAAAAATATGATAAAGACTTTAAAATGAAACAAATATATTTTTCAACACTTCTCAGTGTCTCAATTACATACTGTAAGAAATTGTGTTAGTGGTTGAGGGGGTGATGCTCTTCCCAAGGAGCATCCACAGTCCTTGTCAGAGTTTAGCCACAAGCAAATCCCGAATTAACTTGTGCTCAACCCTCTGGTAGGTTGTCACAGAGCAGTCAGGCTTAACTTGGAGGCAATGTGTAAAGTATTTATAAAGCACTTCATACAGTAATAAAGTGAAAACACAATACAAGAAAAATCCCACACAACTTTAGAAAAATAGAGTACATTTTAATATGTAAATTAAGACCAAAACACCAAAAAGCCAATCAGTAGAACTGTAGATATGCAAGTTTAAAGATTTCAGTGAAAATAGCATCAAAAAGCACCAAGCACCAACTGTGGTTATCTGGTCGCTTTAGACAGGGACAAAGTGACAAGTTCAGGCTGACAGCGATGGATCACGGGCCGGCTACTGAGACCCAGTTAGGCCCGATGAACACAGTACCTTAATCCTGATTGCAAAGAGATGCAGAGTCCTGCGTTGAGTATGCGTCACGCAGCAAAGGCCACGCGTGGTCCAGGCGAGGAGATGCATTGTACAGGTGTGGTTCAGGGGAGCTGCGGAGTGCGATGTACTTACGTGGAGATGCGTTGTGCCGTCTGCTTTCCAATGGGTAGTGTTGGGTGAGCGCTGTCCTTGCCTGGAGATGCGTTGCTCAGCAGCAGTTCCAATAGGCTGCTATGGGCAGTGCGAAGTTCTTGTGTCGAGGAAGTCCATGCAGCAGATTTGATGCATTGGTTCTGACGGGGATGCATCGAGCATCAGAGGTGATGCACCAGTTCTGCGGGAGATGCGCCACCACACGGAGGAGATGCATTGGTTCTGCTAAATCCACAGATGGGCTGGCAGAGCACTTTCAGGCTCATTTCCAAGGGTCCCAGACTAGGCTGGCACCACTTGAGAGGGCAGGACTCACAGATGGCAGAGTCCATGTGCTGGGTTCAAGGTTGTTGGAAGCCTTTTCTGTACCTGAGGCTTCTGATCAGGACGCCAGCCTGTGGAGTCACTCTAGGGTACTGGGTTTAGAGATGCAGGTCCAGTCACTCTGACCCAGGCAAAGGGCAACAGAGCAGCAGATCAACATAGCAGGGCAGCAGTCTTTCTGGGCAGGGTTCCAGCAGAGTGGCAGTTCTTTCAGCAGCACAGCAGTCCTTCTTCCTGGCAGAGTCCACAGGTCAAGACGTGCACTGACGAAGTGGATCTAAGGATCCAATATTCATACCTGGTGCCCGCTTTGATGTCGAGACATCTTCTAAAGGTTTCCAATCCCCTGAGGTGTTAGGCACCCATTCCTCCCTGTCCTGGCCCCAGATTGTCTAGAGTCACAAGAGACTAGTGACTGTCACAGGTATACACAACCAGAATTTGAGTGGTAGCATAAAATCTTGTAGAAGCGAGATGAGTGTCCAGAAGCCAAGCCTCCTGTATCTCCCAAGCCCTGCTATAACCGGGAGCATTGTTTCACTCTCCAAGTCACAACAGCCCTAAGAGGAAAGGGGAACTGGAGAAAAGGAAAAAGAACATATTAGGAAAATGAATCCATGCAGAATGTCCACATGGAACCTGAATGTAATAACAACCTCCTAGCATCAGTAATCTAGAAAATACAAAAAATAACACTGTTAATATTCCCTAGTATCTCTGTTATTCCGTTTTTAAATGGTTCACACACAATGCTAAACTCTTACCCAACATTTCCTTCTCTCCCCTCTGATAACACAGAGTACTCAAAAAGCAGTATGTCCAGAACATTCAAGAGCGATGACCCTAAAGAACTAAAGTGTAGGACAATTCTATTATATATACATGTACTATATATGTTTTCTTCTCTTCAACCCTGCCCCTTCCCAAAATGATGGCACCTTGACAAGTCTCCACTCACAAAGAATTACATCACTCCTAAAAAATAGAGTAAAGACCAACCAAACTGATTAAACAAACATTGATTCTTAAAGGTTTCCAGATGGAAAAACAAAAAGTTAGTAATAAATGTTCCATACGCGAAAGTCTCTTGATATTAGTTTATGTTCAATAGACCCTTTACCAATGTAAAGTCTGTTCTTTCTGTTTTGTACTTTTAGGTACCAATATACAAGTGCTATAAATTCAAGGTTGATAGCCACAACGAAATGCCAGTACGGATCACAAGTGGACGGTAAGTACTTTCGTGCTAATAAATTGAAGAATGCGCTGATAGAGCAGAGGTTTTCCTCTTACTAATTGGCGACAATTTACAAAGAAAACAGTTTGTGACACTACTTTACATGGAGGATGACAAAACATGTGTTAAGCGCCACGTTTCTAGAAAATGACAAAACATAATTCTTATTTAGATACTTAGAATTGTAGCATTGTAAAAGCATGCAGAGTTTTTGAATGAGCTTTGTTTAAGCCCAGGCAGAGACCTCCGCTCCGCCCGCGGAATGTGTGATTTGTCTCCTCCGCATTCTGCGGAGAAGGCAAATCTCTGCACACTCCGCGGCAGGGTGGAATTGGCCAGCCCGTGCCTCCACCCCCCCCCATTAACAATTAATCATATATGAGGTAAGTGTTTTTTATTTATTTTTATGTTATTTATAATTAATGGTCAATAGGGGGGGTGGAAGCGGGTGGCGTAGCGGAGCAGAGCGGAGTTTGTTCTCACCTCCGTGGCACTCCGCATAGCCCTGCTTCGCACAGTTCGTCCCACATTTTATATTTAATAAACAGATGTGAATTTTAAAACTTTAATGACACTTGATCCTGTGACTAGATAATTTGATAACAACGATAATTAAGAAATTCATATGTGGAAACTAAACGTTTAACTTGCTAAATAGTACATTAAATTGTGTAACGTGTGCACTGAAAATGACAATAGAAAAGTAAGTGCTACTCGAGTTTAGTTAAATCTGTATTTTGTGAATCTATCTTATGATGTGCCTATAAAAAAGAGTACTCTAATAACATATGTGCAAAGAAAACTCATATAATCTATATCAGACCCCAGATATAGCGGCATGGATTAGCAAATTTAGCGGCACAAATATGGAAATTTAGCGGCACAAATATGGAAATTTAGCGGCATTTTTGCAGCGCTTTGTTTTACTCATAATCATTCATTTTCAGCATTAAAACAATGAAAACTGTTTTAGCAGAGTATTCCACTTTGAAATAGGCCCTGATTAGTATTTACATTTAAGTAACATTGCTTGCAGGCATAAGTTTGTCTATGTATCTTGGATAGTGAATACATAAAAGTATACAGCCTGATTATAACACGCCCATTAAATTGCGATCCCCCTTCAAACACATGTATGCCCAGAGACTGAGATTGTAAGTGTTGTGATGCCTATCACACTCAATATTACCCTTTGTTCGATTTCAGCAAAGCAACCCTGCGGGAATTTAACCAGAGGAAAAGATGTACAGAACTGGCACATTTTTGTGCATTAAGGAATACAATTAACATGTTATTGCCCCACAAAATCAGAATTGCCGCAAAGTATCAAGTAGATAAATAATTGAAATAAAGACTAAGCCAGCCTGTCAGGGCTCTTAGCGACATTTTAGTCTAACAGAGTCTGCGTTTCTCATGAATTAAGAGCATTGAACCTTGGGTTACTTCTCTTCTCCCCACGTCTCGCCCTCTAGCTTTCCCTCTACCCCTTTTATTCCTCCTCCCATGCATCCCTCCTCTTCCTCTCACTTTCATCCTTCTATACACCGTTCACTCTTTCTCAAGTCCTCTTCATTCGCTTCTCCTCTCCTCTTTACCTTCTGGCTCCCATTCCCTCTGCATCTTTCGCTCCCTTCCTATCTTTCACTAATTCCTTCTCTCCTCTCTTGCGCATTCACTTCCCGCACTTCTCCTGTGTCTTCCCATCTCTTATATCTTTGTCTCTCATTTATATTCCATCCCCCCACCTCTCCCCCTCTTCTCTTCTATCCTCTTTGCCCTCCTCCCCCACTTCAGCTCTCAAGCTCTCCCTCCCCCTCTCTATTTCCGCTAGGGGAACCTTTTACCAATTCTCCTTGCATCTCTATTCTCCTGACCCACCGCTCTCTACATCTTGTACTCTTTCTCCCTTCTTCTCATATCTCTTCTGCTCCTCTTTTCCCCATCTCAACCTCGTTCTGCCCCCCTCAAGGCCTCTCTCTTCCCTCCCATCTTTAGCCTTGGCCTCTTTTTGCACACCTAATTCTTCTATCCCAGCTCTCTCTTCCTCTTAACCATCAGTTCACACGGACAGGAGAAGCCCCGGCCAAAGGATGCTGCAGTTTGGGACCAGAGGGGCACAGGCAGTTCCAGCGGGAATGGATTGAGGAGTGTTATCGTTTCCTAAACTGTGAACCATACACATGTTTAACATTAACTGTGTAAAGCGCTTAGAAATGGCAGACATAAGGCATGAAGTGCTACATAAAAAAAGCTATTATGGAAGGATTTTTAATGTATTTATTTTATTTATTTTTTAAACTTATAAAGCGCAACAAATACCACGAATGGTGTCTCGGCGCTGGGCAGACAGAGAGGCACCTCCTGTGCATTATTGGATGAATAGCCATGTCTTCACTTGCTTTCTGAAAATCATCAGTGAGGAACTGCTTTTTATATGGTGGGGCAAGGTATTCCAGAGCTTCAAGGCGGCTACCAGGAAGCGTCTGTCTCCCCATGTAACCGTTCTCACCCGTTGAATGCATAGAGATACGGCTTTCCTCATTAAATATTGTGCCTTAAAGCTCAAGAACGGAAGCAGAAGGGCGTAACCCTGAAAGCTTAGCTACCAGAACGTGCAGAGAGACACCGCATAGAGACAAGAAGGTAGCGCCTTGTGCAAAGTCCACGATCATATATCTTCCATCTTTATTTTGCCCTCCAAAGTTCAGCTAAAAGTACAAGGAAACATTCACCTAAATTAGCCCACACCTATTGGTTTTGCCAGTTCGTGTTTGTTTCTTTTAGGGGAGACAATTATGTTCCGCATCAGTAGCAAGCACTGGTAAAGCCAAATGGTCAGCCGCCCCTTTCAGGGGCAATTGCTATCTACCCGGCATTTCCGTGGACAGAGGGAATCCTCTGAATTTTGCTTGTAGAACAAGCCGTGGAGAATATTCCAACAGTCACAAGTGCTGAAGGGTGGGAGTGCTGTGAGCAGAAAATGGACATTCGTCTCCCCCGTAGACTCTGACTCACCACCCTATTGCTTTTTCCCTGGCCCGCTCACACTTCCCAACATACACTCTGCAGTTGCTGTGTTATTTACTCATTGTGCCATTGTATTGATATGCCCTATTGTCTCCACACTGTTTACACCCGGGTCACGCAATTGGCATAATAAACACTGCTTGCCTGTATATAGTTTCACTGCACCGCAGTTGTGAATTGGAGGCGTCGTCGTCTACTGTCCCACTCAGGTCTAATTAGCCGTTCTGAATACAGCACAACTATGTACACAAAGCAGGCCAGGCCGCCATTATACAGAATGTAGGGGGGCTTTGTAAATAAGGAAAACAACAGAGTGGTGTGTTCGCACCTCATCAGCCTGATAACGGCTATTTACATACAGAGCCGTCTGCCCGTCTGCTCCTAATACCCCCCCAGGATATAGCGGCTTTTGTAAAAATGCCGCGATTTCTACAAAAGTGCCGATTTCGTGGGCACTTTTGTAAAAATCGCAGCATTTTTACAAAAGTGCCGATTTCGCGGCAAATCGTGAAATCGCGACATTGCAATATCCTGGAGGGTATGCTATATGTGAGTAACAGTGACATTTTCAACATTTTATGAGTACCCCATACTTGCATGAATTAATTATGATATATTTGAAATGATACTAATGCATTGAGTCGAAAGATTAATATTTCATGCTTTGCGAGATTCATATTTTAGCATATTTTCATTGTGAACAAGCTGTATTTCACGAAGGCCTCAAATCTTGCTTCTGTTTTTTAACATGAACTTATGAACTGAATAGTTTGAAGGCTATGGGATTTTTTTGTAAAGTTGCCACTTGTGTTCTATCAATTGCTTCCTTAGACATCTCTAGCATAATTTGACTGAACTTGCATCAAAAACAGATACATGCTAGAATAGATGTTTGAGAACTAGCAGACGGAAAGAGAGAGCATGAACTTGTCAATTCTCTGAGTGTCACATTGTTCATATAACTAAACGTGTAATAGTTTCAGGAAACAACGTACCCTGGATCACTTAATTCTTCCAAATTGTATACTTTCTACCTACGACATCATCTCATCCTATTGAAGACGACGAATGGGACAGAGTGGTCTGACAAATTTGGTGATGTCAAGGGTTGTCACCCTGGAACTAATGAAGTATAATTGCTCAAGACTTTTGAGCTGAAAGGGGATCTTCTGCATGATTTGTTAGTTCGCTTGCTCACCCATTTTGCAGTTTTGAGACTGAAGGCTTGGACATCTAAAGACAATGCGAACGGTTACGTAATACTATGATCTGCTGCCGGCCGGTATGCTAGTGTAGTGGAACTTTTTTCATCTGAAAGGTTTGCGCCATACTGATGTGACTCTGACTTTACAGATTTCCGGTCTTTCACAAACTGGAACTCGTCATTTGGAACTCACTGGACTCTCCTACAGGGTTTGTATGAGGCTCAACTGTTATCCCATTGATCTAAATGTTATAGATGTCTATGATCTCCCTTGGCTGAGGAAAATTCATATCAATGCCATCCTTGTATGTTGCAGGCTTTGGTTTTACTCATTAAATCTAACAATAATTATGGGTTTAGGATTCAAAATTTGTGTCATTTATATGTTCTTTGCCCTTAAATCTGAAATACTAAACTTTGATATTTAATCTAAATCTGCAGATTTTATCTCATTATTTCCTTATTGGTAAATTACTTGACTAACATTTTTCCTTTCTGTTCGATAAATTGGGTTTCTAAACCTTATGAACATAACATTTGAATGTAGCAATTATCTTATTCCTGGTCCCCATTCAATAATTGCTTATCCTCCGAGCATTCCAGTCCCTTTCAGCATAGAACAAGATCCATCGGAGGACCAAGGAGATTTTTGACAGGTAGCAAGAAGTTAAATAAAATAAGAATAGAATAAATAGTTACATTTGAAAACCAAAAGGCCAAGCACGCCAACGCAACAACACGCCTTACCCAAGGTTGGAAGAATGGTTGCTGTTGGTGAATGTTTTTACATACTTTTGTTTTGCAGAAAAAACAACTGCAGAAACCACAAGATTCAAGAAGAAAGTAGCTGCCTCTAGTCACTTACTGGAGCAGGAAAAGAGCCAGCAAAGAGTAAACCCAGGAAACAGAATTAGCTAAACAAAATAGACAAGGGAAGTAATATTATGTGTAGGATGGTAGGATCCTTCTGCATTGTTACCCCAACTTTTTGCTTGATATAATGCTGTTTCTGACAAGTCTGACTGGGATCGTGCTAATCAGGACCCCAGTCTCTGTGCTTTCTCCCCTAAATGATAATGGTAAGTACTTACGTACATTCCAGATTGGATACTGAGGCACCCTTATCAGTCCCTAGTATATGGTAGTAAGGTGCCCAGGGCATGGGTACCCCATAGATTCCCCATAGGCTGAAGCATGTATTATGCTCCCTATGGTAGACCATTCAAACTATCTGTGTAGGCCTGCAATTGCAGCCTGTGTAAGCTGGTGCGAGCACCACTTACGAAAGACATAGGTCTACCCATATCTAAGGTCACTGCACTTAAAAACTATAAGTCACCCCTAGAGCAGGCCTTTCAATCCTGAAGGCAGGGTGCTCGGTTCTAAGTGTGAGGTTGCTCCTGCATTAGCAGGACGCCCCTACAACATACAGAGTCTATTCTACCGGGCTGTAAGTGAGACAGCCATGATTCTGGGAAATTTTAATCTTTGGGACAATGGATCCCTGGGGAGTCACCTGAGGGACCTGAAGGACAACTGTGGAAACTGGGGCCTGGATCAGCTGGTACAGAAACCAACCCATTCAGGGGAACATATCCTAGATATGGTATTCGCCAAACAGACTGAGACTAGGATGATTGATATCCTACCTCAGCACTGGACCGACCACTCCCTAATCCACTTCCAGATCTCCATGCCCACGGAGGGGAATGGAAATGAGCGCCCGGTGACTTATAGGAAGGGACGGAATTGGTTCAAATTACCAAAGGATAAAACAAAGCCTATTTTTAAGAGCAATGTTTCCTATGATCCAGAGGAATCGGTAGATCTGAATAATTATAAATATTGTAATCACATCACTAAGACCCTGGATAGACTTGCCCCTCTGAAAATTATAAAGAATAAGAGGAAACCATCTGCTCCCTGGTTTAATGAGGAGCTGAAATCCCTACGCAATGCACGCCGACAGGCAGAAAAGAAATGGCGCAGATGCTACTCAGAGTTGGATAAAAAATTGTTGAAAGTGGAACAGGCAAAATATAAAGGAGCCATCGTCAAAGCCAAGGCACACTTCTATGCCACTACTATTCTTCAGTCCCCTAACAGTACCAAAACCCTTTTTAATATCATAAGGGATCTCTCACATCCCACCTGTACGAGTAATGAGGTGGTCGCTACTCAAGAACTATGCAATGAGATCGCGATCCACTTTGAGGAAAAGATTGCTAAAATTGTGGGGGGACTGAAGGAGGAAAGGGGCAGCTGCAAAGATGCAGTGGCACAGGCAGAAGAAGAGGAACCTCTACCAATATTGTCATCACTGGAAAATTTCACCCCTCTTACAGAGGAGCTCTTTTTCAGTCTGGCCCAGAATGTGTCTTCTGGGTCACCTCTAGACCCCCTTCCGCACAGGATCTGGAAGGAATATGGGCCAGAGTTGTTCCCCTGGATGCATCAGATTTGTCGTCAATCTCTTGAGGAAGGCACAGTGCCGGATGCATGGAAGCAGGCAGTGGTTACTCCCCTGCTTAAAAAGCCTTCGCTGGACCCTACGATTCCGGCGCATTTTAGGCCCATATCCCTCCTGCCCTACCCCATAAAAATTGTGGAAAAGGTGGTTAGTAGGTCCCTGTCAGGATATCTGGAAGACAACTGCCTGTTGGATAAGGACCAATTCGGCTTCCGCCCAGGCCACGGAACAGAAACTGCTTTGGCAACCATGTTGGACACCCTTCGAATGCGAGCCGACAATGGCAATTCTTCAGTCTTGGTGCTGTTGGACATGTCGGCCGCATTCGACACGGTTAGCCATGCAGTGCTGCTAAGTAGGCTGGAAAAACTGGGCGTGAAGGGCAAGGCCCTGAGGTGGTTACAATCCTATCTGACAGGTAGACAACAGGCGGTGACTTTAGCACCCTTTTCATCTCCCAAGTCCCTGGTCAGTCACGGAGTACCTCAGGGCTCCTCGATTAGCCCTATTCTCTTTAATCTTTATCTGCAGCCCCTGATCCCCATGATTAAATCCTTCGGCATAGATTTGATAAACTATGCCGATGATACACAACTGGTGTTCTCCTTAGAAGGAAGACAGGCGGTGAGCATGGAGACATTTCAGAACTGCATGAGCAGGGTCTCCAGGTGGCTGACCATAAACTCCCTTCAGTTTAATGAGGGGAAGACAGAGGTTGTCTATTGCTCGTCAGCCAAACTGAGTCAACAACCTTCCTACGAGATCAGGCTTGCACCGGGAGCTGAACCTTGTATCCCAGTTAAAACCGTGCGCAATCTAGGGGTACTGTTTGATGCGGATCTCCAAATGACCTCTCAGACCAATAAAACCATCAGTGTCTGCTTTGGATTGTTGAAAGCACTCAGACAGATTTTGCCCCTTCTGCCTGATGAGTCCAGGCCACTAGTAGTTAGGAGTGTGATCCTGGCCAGACTGGACTATTGTAACTCTTTATATCTAGGGGCCCCCCTATACATCCTACAGGGGCTCCAGAGGGTCCAGTCTATAGCGGCCAAGCTGGCACTTAAAAGACCTCGCAGTTCCTCCACTACGTTGGCGCTAAGAGATCTACATTGGCTGCCAATCGGGAGTAGAGTTGTTTTTAAATCCTTATGTATTGTGTACAGAGCGCTGCACAACACGGGACCTATCCCTCTACAGGAAAGGCTCTCCTGGTATAGTCCCTCCAGATCCCTGCGCTCCTCTAGCCAGAGCCTGGTAGCAACTACCAGGATCAGGAGGTTGAGGATGGGAGGCAGAGCCTTTTGCATCTCTGCCTCTAGGCTGTGGAACGAGCTTCCCCAGAACACCAGACAAATTGGCACCCTACTGGGTTTCAGAAAGAGCCTGAAAACATGGCTATTCGCCAAAGTCTAATCCCCGTGACTTTATCTAATAGATCCGGTGGCTGTTCTATATGTCTTGACAGCTAGTGTATTGTAGTACCATCTGACTACTTCCTGTTTGGGCGCCAGGATACCCGTAGGGTGACAGTTGCGCGTTACAAATAATAAATACAATACAATACAATACAATATAATACAATACAATACATATAGAGGGGCACCACGTCATTACACAGTGAGCATCTCGAAACTGGCTGCAACGAATCCTATCATTATTGGTATTAAACATGTTGGAATCATACCCCACACCATAAACAGTGTGGGAGATATGATTCCACGCACTGGAAAAGCCCTCCATTAGGCCCTCAGTACCCCCGGTACCAGTCTTCCAGACCCAGACAGCAAGCAAGGACTGCTGTCAGCCAGAGACACGTTTCTGCCCTCCTGCTGCTGAGTCAAGCTCGGGAGGGGGAAGGCAGAACAATATGTATCCTGTTACAGGGAGGTGTGACCACCTTCCAGACAGGATTTAGTGTATTGGGGCAGGGTAGGAGCGCTTGCCAGAGCCACATAGTCCATGTGCAGGGCACACTTGGTGACCTCCATGCATATTCCATGAAACTGGACAAATGACAGGGGAGTATACTCCCCCTTGTCCAGCCCACCTTTGGGAGGAACCCCTGATTCATCCCAACCATTTCCTTAGGGTATTTAAGGGCTTACCTGTGGGTGGGTCCCTAGATTCGTTGTGGGACAAGATTCATTTCCAACACCACTTCTTTGTCGAAAGTCTGGGCACTCTGGACTTCCCTGGACTTCGCTCTGAGCATCAAGGCTCCAACTAGGAAGACTCCTGCTACTCCTGAGCTTGTCACCCTGCTTGTCTGCTGCAACATTCATGCTTGTGCACCATACAGGAACCTTCCAAGGCCTGTGGGCATCCTAAACACCTGAAAGAATCTCCCTTAAATTGAAGGAGTCACTTCCCTGCTTCTGCAGGCACTGCAACTAAGCTGACCGGTCTGATGATTCCGAGCTCCCACAGACTCCAAAAAGCTCAGCAACACAGGAGGTGGTTCTTCACATCCCTCCAGGCCTGCCCTGTCCTCTCACCAAGTTTGAGGCCAGTATTCCTTATCGGAGCCAGGGTAACCAAACCCCTGTGCATCGCGTTGACGTGCAGTTGCAAAGGCTTGTTGGCTTCCTTCCACCAAGATCTTCGGGCTCCAAGTAGCCCCAACCTCAAGCAATTCCAGTGACCAAGATCTTCATCCATACTGCATGTCTTGCATCGTGGGCTTGCATCTTTGGTGAGCTGCTCACCAAAGTGAGCTGCTGATTGCCTCTTGCCTGTGGGTCCCCTTGAGGGTAATCTTCATATTCTTTGGGCTCCCCTGATTGCTCAGGGCCTCTCCGACCTCCCTGCTTGTGGTGAGTCTCCTGGACCTTGCTGGTCCTGACATTGCACCTTTCTCCACTGCCACGTTGGATGCAGTTGCCAAGGCTTTTTGGTGCGCCTGCTGGACACCGACCAATCAACTCTCAACATCCGATATGAGACATCTCATGTACAGCTCCTGGTCTTCCACAGCATCGCCTGCTCCGCACATTTGCAGTTCTAAGGTCACCGTCAGCTCCCCTGCAGCACCCAACATCGGTGGGCATTCGTCTTCCGTGTCTCCTGGTCACTCCTGAGTGGCACAGACTCTGTCCCCTCTGCTTGCAGGTTCTTCACAGCTTGAATCCACCTTTGGGTTCCACCGGACACTTTCACCTTCTCCAGCAGCAGCATCTTTCTGAAGTCCTCCATTGGAATCAACAGCGGTTTCCGACGCCACTTCACACCTATGCACCTGGCTTCCCTGGAGAAGGTATCCTGGTTCCTAAGGTATCCACAGGTGGGGTGGCTCTCCAACCTTCTGTCTTACACAGGGTTTCTTCAGGGTGCGCTGGTAAGGGTCCTTCTTTAAAATTGCAACTGCGACTTACCCATTGACTTGTATTGATCACGCGGTCGTGTTCCCACTTATCACACAACCTCTGTGTGACTCCTAGTTACTTACCTCAGGTGGTTCCATGGGTCCACAATTATTCTACGTCTTCTGAGCACAGTCTTAACTCAAGTCGTGGTTCGCATTCCAATAATTTAGTATATGCCCCCCCCCCCCCAGGTGACCACTGTGTATTAAGTGCTACTTACCTGTTTCTATCGAAAAATATTGTGTGTATCTCCAGCTAGGAGATACCTGTATGTGTTAGTGAGTGTTATATAATAAATACATATTTTTATGACTAAACTGTATGGCTCTTTTTCACTTAATTTATATCAATAAGATTATTCTGGTAAAACAACCTGCTTTACACTCTTCTTCTGGACTGCTCTCCACAGCGACCACTTAGAGAACTTTCTAAAGTTGTCTAAGACCACTAAAATCACCACAAGTGTTGTCTGGATTGGTGCAGGGGGCCCACTAACATAAGTGGGCATCATATACCAAGCCAGCTTTTCACATTAGGTGTATGGGCTTTTGCAAACGGCAAAAGGCATGCTAAGGTATTCCAATAATTGCAGGCAAGCGTGGGCTGCGAATTTCAGCGTTTGCGATGCAATGTAGGAAGGCAAATACCTTGCAATTCCTTATTTTGCACAAGCATTTAGATAATCGCAATTTGCGATTTCCTAAATGCTACGCTAGTAGGCATCGCAAATTGCGATATTGCCTTAAGGAATCGCAAATTACCACCAACTTCAAGTTGGTAGTAGTTTGCGATTTCCTTTGAAAAAGCACTTTTTTGCTTTTTTACAAGTGCCATGTGGCACACATTCATGCCCTTAGGGCATGTATGTGCACCACATGTACACACATGCACATTTCAGGGGTGCACCCTTGAAGTTGCGCAGGCAATTTGTGAGTACCTGTTGGGTACTCCAAATTGCATGCGCAATTCCTATTCATTCCTATGGGCCTCTAGGCACATAGGAATGAATGGGAAGGTATTCATTGATTGCGAATAACAATTTGCAATTCGCTATTAAGGAATCACAAAAAATATTGCAATTCCTTCCTACACGGCATTTTTCAAACCCTTAATAGCGATTCTCTAAAAATCTCTATTAAGGACTCGCTAAACTGCTTTTACCTACATCTGGCCCTATGTATTTTCTTGCTCAGTCATCCCGCGTGCCTCTGCTGGAATGGGGATTTGCCTGTCTGGGTTTTGGATGACAGAAGGCCGTGGAGCAGGAGGGCTCCAGTTAGTCTAGGTAGGGTCAGGAAAGGGCTGAATAGACCTGGACTGCAATGGAGGAAGGGGGAGGAGATTTCCTTGCTCCTCAAAGGGCCTGGTCTGCCTCTGACAATGCAGTCTCCACCTCCTGCCAGGAATTAACACCAGAGAAGGCAGAACTGGTTCTGGCTGGGCACAGACACCATCTGCCTAGAGGATCAAAGGATTTTTCAAGCTCTTCTGCCCGCAACACTGGGGACTGTGTGTTTTGTGCTGTATCAGAGGAAAAGCAACTCAACGATGTCTACGATGCCACTGCCGACTCCGTGTCCTGAAGGCAACGCAGAGGGCACCACCGCACCCCAACCTTGGTCTCACCGACGACGCCTGTCGACGCCGCCACCGAGCCGCTGCTTGCACTGCGACCTGTGGCCAACCCCCTCCACACCGCCTCGCTTCACAAGGACGCCTTGGCCTCCCCGACGCTGCCGCTCCAAGCCAAAATCGACACCACTGCTTGCACCGCCTCGCTTCACGCCGAACCCTTGGCACCGCCAAGAGCACCCCTGCAACGCCGCACCGGGACCTTGGTCTCACCGATGACGGCTGTTGATGCCGCCATCGAGCCGATGCTCGCACCGCGACCTGTGGGCACCGCACTCCGCACCGCCTTGCTTCACAAGGACACCTTGTCCTCCCCAATCCACGCCGAAATTGACGCCGCTGCTTGCACCGTGGTTCGAGGGCACCGCTCATAAGACACACGAAGCACCACCCTCATCCCGCACTGCAGCCTTGGCCCACCATCGACTCCCGCTCGTCAGCCGGCGAAAGCGCTTCAGCAACGACAACGACACTGCTTAAACCGTGTAACCTACTAGCACCGTGACGAGCACTGCCTTAATCTCGCACCGAGACCCTGGTCTCACCGCCACCGCCATCCAACTGTGACACAGAGATGCTGCTCGCACTGTGTCCTGGGGCAGCGCACCGCTGCACTTCGCACTGCAGCACCCGATGCCTGCCAACGCCAGCGCTCCTGATTCCATCAGGAGCTGCAACGCGAGTGACTTTGAGGGCCTCAACGCCCTGCATTTCTCACAGGTACTATTTACGGGTCTTTCCGACACCATAGCCGGCCCGCGACCAGCCAGAACTGTTGGATTTGTTCGTTCACAACGCTGTGGTAACCCCGGACGGAGCTATCGACATTGAGGAACTTTGTTTGAAACTTGTTTTGATAACTACAGACTTTTTTTACATATAATATTGTGGATTTTTGTCGTTTTTGGTCTTGTTTTAATTATATAAAAATATTGAACATTTTTCTAAACTGGTGTGGTGTCTTTTTGTAGTGCATACACTGTATTGCTGTGGGTTATGTGCAAATGCTTTACACACTGCCTTTAATATAAGCCTGACTGCTCGTGCCAAGCTATCAAGGGGGTGAGCAGGGGTTATTTTAGGAGTGTAATTCCCTTATCCTGACAAGAGTTGAGATTTTTGCCTGGCTTCCGCCCTTGCCCTAGCCTACCAGAAATCCTATTTCTAACATTGGTTGTCAGTGGTGAGGATAGGAATTGCGTTTGCACTTGACTTACAGAAATTGGTGTGCACTGCTACCATATCGCAGACCATTACGTGCCACATACTAGTTCTTTTTATTTTTGGCCTATTTTTTGATCTTGCCAGTTTGAACTTGCTACTTCATCATGCCGGACTCAGGAGCATCATCCGTTGCATCCCTGGAAATTGCCTTTGAGGAGGATAGGTTGGAATTCTACAATGTTAGGGAATTGAAATTCATTTGCAAGAGCCTAAAAGTCCAAGTCAGAGGCCTCACTAGGAAGGACGAGCTACAAAAGGCGCTGAGGGCCTGGGTAGCAGCCAGAGATGCAAGTGGGTAATCTGGCGATCTTAGTGGAGAGGCGGAGGGGCCTATGCCTAGGGTGGGTGTGCTTTTGGGAGGGGGGAACCCTTCCGGCCAGGCAGCAGTAGCCTGTCCCCAGAGGAGCTGGAGGACAGGCGGGAAGCAAGGAAGTTCGAGTTGGAAAAACTCAGGCTAGAAATGGAGGAAAGGAAGATGTTATTAGACCATGAACGAGGTCTTAAGGAGCTGGAGCTAAAAAGTAAGCCCAGCTCAGATGTTGGCAGCAACTCGTCAAGACAGGCAGACAGAATCGTGCACATCACTAAGAATGCGGGCAAGGAATTCAAGAAGGGGGATGACATACAAAGGTGGTTTCAGGGGTACGAGGCAGCAATCCACATGAATGGGGTCCCTGAGGAGAATTGGGGAGCAGTATTATGGCCTCTCTTCCCTGAAGAAGCGAGAGACACTTTAATAGCTTTGGGTAAGGGGTATCACCTCACCTATCCAGACATGAAGGACGCCCTCCTCACTAATTATGGTCCTACTCCTGAAAAGTACAGGGATCAGTTCAGGTCCAGTAATAAGTCTGATGCCAACACTTGGTTGGAATGTGTGGATGTGTTTTGCTGGTCACTGGATGGCTGGGTGAAGGGCTGTAATGTAACAGATTATCAGGAGCTCTCCAATTTGATTGCATGGGTGCACTTGTCCAGTCTATGTTTTGCAGATCTGTGCCAGCATCTAGTTGATAGTAAGCTGACTGACCCTAGGAAGCTTGCTCTGGAGGCGGACCTCTGGGTGAGTACCAGGGTCCACAAGAACGCGTTTGGGGGGACTCAGCCAAAGGCGGGCAGGGTCCCCAGCAGAAAAGTGCGGGGGACAAGGGTACAGCACAGGAGTTCTCTAAAGCGCCCCAAACTAACACCCAGGGTAAAGGTTCCCATCCCCCGGAGATAAGAAACAGGGGGTTTCGTCAGGAAAGCATGCTGATACCAGCCCCACAAATGTTTTGCCTGTGACCAGGTGGGGCACATAAAGCGGGACCCCAGGTGCTCCCAGGGGGCACAGCTACCCGCTGGTGGGCAGTCCAAGGTGTTGGCTAGTGTAGCGCTTGGTGATGAGGAGGAGTACCCACAGGAGGGTGGGGACCCCGCAGAAATGACCCTCGTCTCACTAGGGGACAGCAAGATGGTCCCAGGAGCCTAGGTGCCCCCTAACACAAAGAACTACAGCACCTGGGTGACCATCAAAGGGAAAAGGGTAGAGGCTCCACGGGATACCGGCACCAGTGTGACCTCAGTTCGGTGTTACCTGGTCTCTGAGAGGCAGGTAGTCCCCAGGCATTCCACCAAGTAATTGCAGTCGACAATTCAGAGCGCCCGGTCTGGTTCCCTTCGAGTGGGGAGGGGGGTCTCAGGTCCTTTGAGGGTAGTTCTGAGCCCTTTTATGCCTGTGGATTGTCTGCTCGGTAATGACCTAGAGCAGTCCTTGTGGAAGGATGAAGAGCTCAGGTCCCACTTGGAGATGCTTGGGTTGCCGGAGTGGGCATGCGTGTCCACTCGGTCCATAGCGGCCAGAGGGACCCGGAGCCTGAAACAGTGGGCCAGGTCCCTGCCAAGGGAAAGGGCCGGGGATGCAGAAAACCGACCCCTGAAGTTCCCACGGCCCAGGAGGAGGCGAACCTTGAGGGGGATGCCCTAGTGCCTACAGGGGAACAGGTAGCCAAACTGAGGGACATCTATGAGCTGACCCATTGGCAGCAAGAAGGGGGTCCCACCAGGGAGGAATTCTGCCAGGAGCAGAAAGAGTGCCCTTCTCTGGAGGGTCTCGGTAGCAGGCCACAGCCCATGCGACTGGTGATCAGTCCGAATCACATTGGATCTACTGGGAGAATTATCTCCTATACAGCGAGCCTAAGGTCGCGGAACCTGGGTCCGCCGGTGTGCTAGTGGTACCTCAGCGCTTCTGGACCTTCCTACTGGGTCTACCTCATGACGTGCCTTTGGCAGGACATTTGGGGCAGGACAAGGCCTTTGACAGGCTTGTCACCCACTTCTTCTGGCTTCAAATGTAAATGCAGTCGGATGTGTATTGTCTGTCTTGCCAAACTTGCCTGGCAAGTAGCAAGAGAAGGAGGAAGGTCAAAGCGCCTCTCCAACCATTCCCCGTTGTTGAAACACCCTTTGAAAGTGTAGGGATGGTCATTGTGGGGCCACTGGATCCCAAGATAGCCATGGGCAACATGTACATCCTGGTCTTGGTCACCCTACCAAATAGGCTTTCGCACCAAAACTAGTACATGTGATCAGGTGTTTAGGCTTATTTTACTTATCTGGATATACGTGCAATTAAAAAAGCTAAAATAATACGTAGCTTTTGTTGACCGCCATGCCGCCGTTGACCTGGTACCACGGAAAATGCTTTGGTTAGTTCTAAAAGAAATGGGAAACCCATAACAACTGGTGAATCTGCTTGTAAGGATGCATGAGAACAACTACACACAGGTTAGATGGGGGAATTCCGGCAAATTAACTACCAAGATCTCAATTCAGCGAGCGGTACGCCAAGGCTGTGTCTTTGCGCCCACACTTTTCTCCCTCTATGTAAATGGGGTGGGCAACGATCTGCAGGATTGTGAAAGAGATTCTCCATTGTTAAATGGAGAAAAGGTATAAACCCTGCTGTTTGCTGACAACTCTTTACTTCTATCCAGGACCCCAATGGAACTCCAGAGGCTAATCAATAAATTTCAGTGATTCTGTGAATCCAGGGGCCTGGAATTAAATGCAGAGAAGACAACATATATGGTATTTGATAAGGTCAGGGGGGAATGTAGACCAGTAAAGATAATGGGGAAACCACTTGAGAGGGTGTTTAAAGTTGATTATTTCGGATTAAGGTTAATCAAAACTCTGAGCTGGGATCCCCAAATTGTCAAAAGCCAACTAACTCTTTGCTATAAATCCAAATTCTTATTTCTTTATAAAGAATTGCGTTTTTAAAAGCAGTCTTGGTCTCAGCCACCTACTCCTGCTCTGGAGATTTACAGAATGAAAGCCAAAAAAGTTTGCACTATATGGTGCAGAGTTATGGGGTCATGGTAACCTGCACAAGCTAGTGGTGAGTGAAAATACATTTGCTAGGTCCCTGATACCTGTCCCAGCTAGCACTCCATTGACTCCACTTTTCTTTGACCTAGGGTTGAAGAGATTTGGTGTTTTGGCCACAATTAAACCACTGATCTACTAACTACGTATTTGGTCCACTCTGGAGATAGGTCAATACCGTGAATTCTTGAAAGAAGTCTTAAATCTGAATGGTGCCAAATGGATCCCTTGGCTTTGCCATGTAAAATTCTGTTGTAGTTCGCTGGGGTTGACTAGTTTGTGGGAATGTCCGGAATGCATTAGTAAGAATGATTTTGCCACTGTGAAAGCTAAGTACGGGGCATTCGTAGAAGAACAGTATGTGCCTAATAGATCAGCAGGGCATTTGACTACTGAGTTTCTAAATATCAAACCCTTTCTCTAGTTTGAGCCATTTTATGACCAGATCTCATCACCTATGTCGAAAAGTCTCTATGTGAGATTCAGATTTGGCTGTTTACCCTGAAGGTAAATTAATGCATGGGAAACGAATACAGATACAGCTGCACAGCCAGCTTGTGGTTATGCACTGGGGACAATAGAACACATCCTTTTTTCTGTAATGAATATCATTCTCTTCGCAAAAAATGGATTTGCCCCATTTGTGGTAGATTAGAAAACTGAAAATATAAGGTGGCACTAAGGATATTCAAATCTGACACTATACTCATTGTATTTGCCGTAAACAGATTTCTGTTGAGCATCTGGTTCAGGCACCAGAAGTTCATGTCCCAGGTTGTTCATGAGATTCCAGCTTTAACTGAATTGTAAGTGTAGTCAGTCTTTTAATGATTGTCAACCTAGGATCTCCTATAGAGGAACGCTGATGCCATGAAATTCACTGCACTTTATGATTATGAGTCGCAGTTGTCTGAAGACAAATTGACTATTATTATATTAATATCTGATAGCACGGATTGACCATTATTGAGGCACTTAGTATTGATAGACTTGACAATGTAATACTGATATGTTTTTATCTATGGATGTTTTATATTGCTTTAAATAGAACATTGGTGACGTCAATGTATAGCAGATATATAAGCTGTATATTGACCGGAAGAAATCAAATAATTTTGTACTAGTCAATTTTTGATGTACCCTGATTGCGTAGGTCTGAAATGAAAGCCACCTTGGCATACTGGTCGATAAGCAGATACTGCTTATGAGAAATTTATTTTACTGCTGTGTATATTAAGGGCATTTTAATTTGAATACCAAAAAATCTTTTTATGTCTTAATGAATTTATTACTGTGCACTTTAATGGTTGTATGACCGAATAAAGTTACATTGAAAATTGGCTTGATCAAACAAACACATTTCTAGTTACCTTAAAAACAAAAACTGCTGATGTCTATTGTTGGTTGAGTGGCCCAGTAGTAGAAGCTGGCAGACATGCACTTTGCCTCACTCAAGAGCATTTAATAAGTCAGTGCTACTTTTCCGAGGACTTCTGACTTTGTGCTGTTGAACACATGAACTCTGAAGAGCTTTGGCCCCACCGGGTGGATTGAGGAACACATTCTTGTTACATGCTCAGTGCTGAGAGATAATTCAGATAATTAGGAAGCAGATTCTGGAGGTGAGGGTGTATGACAGTGTAGGCAATTTAAGGCTACCAGAACAAGGTCTTCTATAAATCTGGTGAGAGAAAGCTGGGTCATGATATAGTAGCCAAGTGCTTTGAAACTTTATTACTTTGAACCTCAGGATTTCCAAAAATCATGAATCCACATTGTCTTAGGCAAAGCCAGACTCAAATTAAAGCAGGCAACTCAGCAACTATCAGTATGCCGAAGGGCCGGGCCACAAGAGAAAAAGAGTCCAAGTTCCCAACATGAGGCTGAAAGTTCTAAAGTGATCATCTACACAGAGAGGCTACAACAAAGGAGCTCCTACTGGACCCTGGTACCAGGAGACTTAAGGTTGGGTACCTATGCGTTGGAGTCTGGATAAAACTATGTGCAGATCCTGGAGGCCCTGTGTGTCAGACAAGCTATAATAGTGAGGTTCCGTGACGATTTGAACCCGTGTTTTCAACATTGTCGTAAATACATAATTTTGGTATCAGTGAACCGCAAATGATCCATTTAGTATATCCTGGTGTTTTCGCTACGCTACGAGCAAGAGCACTCCTGTTACGAGCACATTTCTGATCTAACCATGGCATCCATCTTAGATCACGGAAGCCATTTTGTGTTTCTTGCCCTCACATAGACAATGGACACGCAGTGACCTCTTTCACTTAAGGACACGTAAGCTTTAGCCGGAGATTCACCTTGCTAGTGACACGTGCACCTTAGAACAGAACACGCCATGGCTGCATGACTCGACAGAAACTGCCTCCTCTGCCCGAGGCCAGTCCTGCTATACTGGTTCTCGTGTTCGTTGGCCTGATCATGATTAGGCGGCCGAAGCTGGTAGCCTTGCCCATTTACGACCCACAAACATCTCTTATCCTACTTTTCTATCTTCTGCACCTGGCTCTGCTCCTTTCCTTCTGGGCCTTTATTAGGGGGAGGTAACGAAATTTACGATGAGGCGGTCCGGCTCTTGAATGAAAAGTTGACACAAGATTATGATGGAACAGTGGGAACCCCTCATTCGTAATGTTTTGACATCAGATATTGTTGACGATTCCTGTGCAACGCCAAATATTTATTGTTTAAGATACAAAGGTTTAGGAATGTACTAACATGTAAAGAATTTGCCCGAAGCCCAATATTTGGTATATAAGGAGCAACCCTCTTTGTACAAATCGAACAGGCTCCTAGATTCTGCCCGTGTGTAGTTTCTGTGACTTCTGTGTCCCTGCAGTAATAAACCTTTGGTCTTTGACGCCACCATCGAGAAGCCCGTGTTTCTGTTTATTTGTGCACCGAGACAGGTAGAACTCCGGGGTCTTCGGGTGTTATCCCTGACACCTCTGGACGGAACCAAAAAGTCCAGAACTCCAATTGGCACCCAACGTGGGGCGACGTCATTCGGTACCGGTCCAAAAGCCTGAAGAGTTCGAGAAGCTTCATGAGAAGATTCCTGAGGGAGGCGCCCCACTTCATCGATCCCGGCATATCGCAAAAGTGGCCCGACGTTCTCTTCCACGAGGGTTCCCGTTCGGACGGCTGCAGTGGTCCGTTGCCTTGACCGTCGCCCTGTCTTGGACCCGAGGTGCAGTCCTTAGTACGGCGAGACGTGACGGGTTTCTCCTTGGTGACGTCTTCAGTGCCTCAGTTAAGTATTAAGTGGTTGCTAGTTGGTTATCTCATAAGGGTTGTTCCTGTTAGGATAAAATCCTTTTTAGTTCTTGGTTTGGTTTGGTTTCGTAAGATTATCACTGGTTGTTCTAGTTACGATAATCATTTGGTTTAGTTTTGGGTATCGATACATTTGTTCGCTTTGGTAGGCCTAAGTTCTTGGTTCGAGTGCGCGCCTTTGTTTGTGTTTTTGTCTGTTCTGTGTTCCGGATTATAAAATGGTAAGTCGGAAAAATTGTATGTTGTCGTGTTTTGGTTGCAAAAGTGATTCCCGGTTGGAGGACTCATGTCTGGTTCCTCCGATTGGAACTCCTCTTTATGATCTGTATTGTAAGTTTGGAGTGGGTCCTATATCTTATAATGAGGTGTGGGTCCGATATACGGAGAAAGACGGTGTCCTTAGTTGGCCACTGCATGGTAGTTTTGAACCCCAAGTTATTGATAATTTAGAAATGAAATTGTTTAAGAAGAAAGCCCGGCCGGCAATGTTTGATTCTCTTCGTTATTGGCGAAAAGAATCTAAACAGAGAGAAATTAAAAAATTGAAGAAAGAACAGAAAGAACAAGAGTTGACTTTAGAACAGTCTGCTGAGCAGCTGCAACTCAACGAGTCTGAGAAAGCAATGGAGGTGGCCAATAGAGAGCGTAATTTAGCGATAGACAAGTGCTATCCTGCCCTGCCATCGAGTACAGCTAAGATAGTAGAGGACCCCGAAAACGATCCTCTGTTGTCTTACTTGTTACGGTCACCCCCACCGTATGCACAGGGTGCTACGGCTCCACCTTTACCGGTTGCTGGACATCCTGGTATTCCTGCTCCTGCTCCACCGAATCAAGCTCCTGTACCTCCTGTGGTCAATGTTAATGTTCCTTCGGCACCCCCTCTTCCAGGGTTGCCGGCTTCTTTACCTATACCTGTATCGCTTACACCTGCTATTTCACAGGCTACTTTGCCTGCTACTCCTACTGCTCCTGTTCTATCTGTTCCAACCGCTACTTTATTTTCTGCTTCTGCTAGTGTTATGACTCCGCTTTCTGTTCGTCGGAGAATCACTGATTCTGTCTCTAATATTCTATCTCCCTTCTATAAAACTCTAATTAAAACTCCTGCCTCTGACTCTGTGCAGAGACGTAGTCAGCTTCCCAGTACTGAAGAACGGGGAATTTTAGATTCCACAGCTCTTAGATGGATTTCGAAAAGTGGAAGATATAGTACTAGAGATGTATTAGATACATTTATGCAATGGAATGAACCGACACAACGATATGTGTTCGATGAAATGTGCTCCCTTTTGCGTGAGGAAGTGGAAGAGGATGACTCTGAATCAAATTTAGAAGATTTAATTAATGTTCAGAAAGAGTTTGCTGCAGGTATGATAGTTGGTCAAAATATAAAGGAAGCGATGGAACTGATTTTAAGTTATAGGAATGATCCATCACTTCGTTCACCGAGGGAGTTAGAAAAGCGTAGTACTAAGCAGAATCGCCAATATCCAATGAGGGAGGTTCCTCCAATTTGGCGCGAAGCTGTGCAAGCTGATGCAGTCCGTGGTATTGCTGCCGCTCCAGCCCAATTCCAAAGAGTGTGGATACACATTCCGTGGAAGCGAGCCGAAGTGTTAGCAGTGAAACAGGCCTTGCCTGATCCACGTAAGAATCCAGCCGGATATTAAAAGAGTTAGCGCAGACAGTTGAAGCTTGTGTGATGAATTTAGCGGACATTGACATGTTATTTGGGAACGTAGTTCCGCAACCAATTTGGGCTAAAATTCAAAAAGAGAATCATCCAGTTGCCCTAGGTGGTGATTGGGCAGCTATAATTGCAGCGGATGGTCAACAAATAGGTGGTTCCAAACCCGAACCTCTAATTGCTGATTTACCGGGTAGAATAATTGACTTAATGAAGACTCTGATGCCAGCATTGCGCGTTAACTGGGACAAATTGTCCGCATGTAAGCAAAAGAAGGACGAAAGTGTTTCCGACTTTTTCACAAGGTTTGAAGAGACTTTCGTAGATCATAGTGGTCAGGATATGAGTACTGAAGGGGGACAGAGACTATTCGTTGATAAATTTGTGCACAATCTGTTGCCAGAGCTTAGTAATAAATTGAAAGATTCCGAGAGTGTGTGGGCTGTCTCTATGACTGCGCAAATACTTGCGACTGCCCAGTACTATGAAAATAGGGATAAAGAGGAGAAAGAAAAGTCAGAGAAGAAGACAAAAGATTTAAAAACTAAAGTTCTTTTACGGGGGGGCGCTAGAGGGCGCACTGCGAGATGGCTGACTGCTAAGTCGGCTCCGCCGGACGGGCGCGTTTCATCGGAACCCTTGGCCCCAGATCTGTCCCGATTCCAGCGGAAAACGGCGCAATGGACGGCTGATGGACTCGCCTCCACGCTGTGGCGATATCGGCCGGGAGTAAAACCGCACGCCGGAGAAATCGGCATGACCTCTCACGGAGCGGACCGGCTACCCAAAATGGCGGCGCGCGGCCGGGATGAACGCGGATAAAACCAGGCGATGCCGCCCTTGGACGGCCACAGGACAAACCTCCCCTCAACGCGCTAGCTGTGGGGCGCTAGAACCAGCGACTTTCAGGTACGAGGTGCCTGTACAACATGCGGAAATCCCGGCGGGCAGTGTGCGTTCCACGGCGGCCAAAATGGCGGCGGCGGTGAAACGCAAACTCGGAGACCCTGCGCCAGACGCTGCCAGCTCCCAATATTGATGCACCAACGTGCCACCAGGCGCGGAAACACCACTTTGTGCAGCTACTGCGGCGCATCGGAAGGAGAAACGGCTGGAGGTGAGCTGGGAAGAGCGCGCAAGTTGGAAGCTGCTCGCCGCTGCTGACCGCTGCCCTGAAGGCGCGAACTAGACCCGCCAGTGCACGTGAGACCGCCCCACACGGCCAGGGAGGTACAGGGACACGGCGAGCACCCTGCACCATATGCACCGCCACGGGACGCTCCTGCACAGCGCACTGGGATGACCTGCACCACTATCGGGCTCAGTGCATGGCCTAATGAGTAGGGCTTCGACGCGGAGGGCGACTGGAACACAGCTACGACGTACACGGACAACGACCAAGCCAGCAATCCCAACGAGCCCACCAGTCACTAGCCCAGCTGACCCCCCGGGCAAGATGGGTAAGCCGGACAAGCAGCAGTCGAAGCTGCCCTTTGAAGCAAGGAAGCAAGCGACGAAAACGGGCGCTGCCCAAGACACTGACGGAGACCAGGTACTGGAGGAAGGCGCCGGCATGGAGGCGGTACTAAGGGCTATCCAGCAGAGTCTACACGACATGAATGGCAAGATGGACAGTGTCGTGGCGCGGGTGGACTCTCTATCCAACAAGCTGGAGAACCACGAGGAGAGGCTGGTGGAGGCGGAGCGCAGGATCTCCTCGGTGGAGGATCACTCCAGAGACATCGAAAAAACACACAGCGCCCTTGAGAGGACCCTGGAAACCCTGAAGGCAAAGGTGGAGGACCAGGAAGCAAGGTCCCGCCGCAACAACGTGCGCATCTCGGGCCTGCCGGAATCCACCAACACGGGCAAGATGGAGACGTACGTGGAGGACATGCTGAAGGACATCTTTGGGGCTGGCAGCTTCTCTGAAGTCTTCCTGATCGAACGTGCCCATCGCTCTCTGGCCCCCACTCCGAAACCAGGAGCTCCGCCTCGCATAATCATCGCCCGAGTACTCAACTACAGGGACAGGGACACTATACTCCGACTGGCGAGGGAAAAGGGCGCCATTACCCATCAGGGCAACTCGCTGGAGTTCTACCCAGACCACACCATGGCGGTGCAACAGGCCAGGAAGGAGTTTGCTACAGTAAAGAAGAAACTTTGTGAGCTGGACATTGGATACGCGATGCTGTACCCTGCAAAACTTAAAATCCTGACGGATGGTAAGCCGGTGGTCCTCACGACGGTGCAAGCTGCACAGGAATACGTCAAGACCCTCACCAAACGTCGGAAAAATCAGGAGAAAGCGAGCAGAATGAGCGACAACGACTGACAACGCGATGGCTCAACGTGTGTCTCTTTGGACTGCTTCAGCACTGTTGGCGACACACGACGGACACCACGAATTGGGTGAAGCATAACGTGGCACGCCACGAGACTGGGACTCCCACTGCTGACGGACTATGGATGGGAGTCGTGCATGGTGGTAACGCAGTGAGTACTATGTGGAAACGTTAATGCAGAACCTGCACAGGAACATTGGGCCTCCACCGACTAATGACAGGTGGCTAGCACGATGAGCTACCTGCGGCCTTACTATGTAGCCCCGAGACACTGACATTGAGGGTGGTTGGCACTACCTACGAGTGTTCCTGTACTTTGTGGAGGGGTAAGAAGAATGAGGATGGTCACTAAGTGCCTGCGAGGGGTCGGGGATGGGGTGGGGAGGATAGGGTGTAAACATTGACGATGTAATAGTATGCAAATCGCGCCCGTCCACATCCACTATGTGGATGGAGATGTGTGCTTCGGGCGGCACCCCCAGGAGGGTGTTCCCCACGAAAAGTTTACTCACAGTTCTGAAGTTCGGGGGGGAATGGCTTTGGCAAAGTTTGGTGCTAAAGTGGGAGGTGGGGGGATGGGGAAGCTGATTGTAGTAACTGTGTTTGCACTGTGTCTGAGAAGCATTGCGACCTCTTTTGTTGCCTTCATTGCGAATGTTAAGAATGCACTGTTTCATAGGTGGCCACACAGATCACGCGGCGCACAATTTCACCGGACCACATGCTAATGGCGCGCTTTGACACACTCAACTTCATCACATGGAATGTCAGGGGGCTAGGGAACCCGAAAAAGAAAAGGCAAATGTTTGCGTACTTTGACAGGCTTAAGGTCGATGTGGCCTTCCTACAAGAAACTCACATGGCACCCACTTCCACACGCGGGCTGGGGAACAAATGGGCAGAATCCACCACTGGCTCATACTACTCATCGTACTCCCGTGGCGTCAGCATTTTGATAAAATAAGGGACTCACTTCAAAATCACAGACACGCACACTGACTCAGGGGGGCGCTATGTAATAGTGGTAGGCGAGACGAGACACCATAAACTGGCTCTTGTGAATGTGTATGGTCCGAACGTGGATGATGCAGGTTTTTTTGAAAGGTTATGGCATATTGTAGCTGGTGTACAAGCGGACAATGTTCTCTGGGGAGGAGATTTCAACGTCACACTCAGAGATGGGCTCGACAGGGCAGCACACACACTTGAACAACACACCAAGGCGAGGGGAATGCTGCTTGACGTAATGTCTGAGTTGCACGTCAGTGACCTGTGGAGGATACTACACCCGGGGGAACAGGTAGCCACACACATCAATGCTGCAAACAGGAGCTGGTCCAGACTAGACTTCTGGCTAGCCACACAGGACGTTCTTACCTGGGTGGAACAGATAACGCATCACCCGAGAACACTGTCGGATCACAGTCCTGTGCTCCTACGGTTACGGATCCCACACTATGTCCCACCGCCCTACACCTGGCGCTTCAACGCGCAGGCCTTGCGCGACCCGCTTTATGTAGATACAGTCCAAAAAGCGATCACCGACTACTTTGAACTAAATGCCCCCACCACGGAGGACCCGTGCCTCCTGTGGGAAGCATTTAAAGCGACAATACGGGGCGTGTGCATTAACACATCTGCTGGTATACTGAAAGACATTCGTCACCAACTTAGCAGGAGGGAGGAGATGCTCCGAGACCTGGAACAGCGCTACACGAACACTGGGGACACGGCACTACTAAGTGACATACAATCAATACTGCTAGAATACAACACGTTTGCTGATGACGAACTCAAATACATTTTCAAGAGAACAACGGCCAGAAGATATGGGGAAGGGGGTAGGCCGGGCAGGGCCCTAGCAGAGAAGATTTGCTCAGGAAGGGCGCCACAACATATAGCGTCTATACGTACCAAACAAGGCACACGCGCACATGACATGCCAACCATTATGGGCGAATTCAGGGAAACCTATGGGGCTCTATATGAGGCCAGAACACAGGTGCCACGGGAGGAGATACTGGAATACATGGCTGACGTAGAGATTGCCTGGTTGGCAGACGGGCACAGGGAATATCTAGCTAGGCCCCTCACGACACAAGAAGTTGTTGACACCATCAATAGACTCCCTAATGGCAAAGCACCGGGCCCAGATGGCTTCGTCATAGAAGTCTATAAAACGTACGCTAGCACGCTAGCACCACATCTAGTAAAACTGTACGAGGCCGCTCATGAAGCCCAGACTCTGCCACCGTCCATGAGGAAGGCGTTGATCATCGCCATACTGAAACCTGGTAAAGACGAAGAACAGTGCAACTCATACCGCCCTCTCTCATTGATAAACGTCGACACCAAGATCCTAGCCAGCATCCTGGCGGACCGACTGAAGCCATTAATGCCGATGTTAATAAGACCAGACCAGGCGGGTTTCATCCCAGACCGGTCGACCACACACAACACTCGCACTCTTTTTGCTCTGGCGCACTACCTGGCCCCGGATATCAAAGCGGTTGCTGTCTTGCTGGACGCGGCCAAGGCATTCGATACGATTGACTGGCCGTTCCTGCACGCAGTCCTACTCCGGATGGGGTTCCCCCCCTTATTCATTGGCTGGATCACGATGCTGTACTCGGGCCTGACGGCCCGCATACGGGTAAACAAACATCTATCATCCCCGATTGGCATCGGACGTGGCACCAGACAAGGATGCCCCCTATCGCCTATGCTGTTTGCCCTTATACTGGAACCCTTGGCGTGTAAAATAAGACAGCACCACCACTACTCAGCTATTCAGTTACCTACGCGGCCCATACACATTGCCCTGTACGCAGACGACATGGTCTTATATGTGAAGAACCCGGAGTCAAACCTCAACCCCCTAATGCGGGAATACATTATATTCGGCCAATACTCAGGGCTCCACATTAATTGGAGCAAGTCCCTCATACTCCCACTGACAGATGGCACCCAGCCCACGCCGCTGGATTATCCCCTGGAATGGCAGGAGGAGCAGACGAAGTACCTAGGCGTCTGGTTCCACAGGGACCCAGAGCTCGTCATCCGCACCAACTACGGGAGGACTGTCTCTGCTTTGGAGGACAAGGTCAAGAGATGGATTAGTCTACCGCTCTCCCTGGCGGACAGACTTGCCATTGTGAAGATGGTGCTCCTGCCCAAATTCTTATATCTTTTTAATAATATACCTATTAAGCCCCCGGCGGAGGTGTTCCGTAATATTAAATCTCTCATGCTTTCCTTGATCTGGGCGGGTAAACAGGCTAGATTAGACCTGCAGACTCTGACGCTCCCATACGCTAAAGGTGGTTTCAAAGTGCCGGACATCTACCTATACTATCAGTGTGCACAGGCGCAATACGCGCATTACTGGTTTCACGAAATTCCCTTTCTGACACACGTGGCTGTGGAGCATGGAGATGCTGACCCCATCCCACTAACGAGTATCTTAACACACAAACGCCCCAGATTACACGAACATGATATAAACCCTGTGAACACCAGGGTAGAAGCATGGAGGACACTCAGCAAGATGGCACGCTGCACACCTCTCTACGCACCGACACTCCCATTGGCTCACCACCCGGCACTGTCTGTCACGCAAGAACAGGTGGGGATGGATCTTCTTAAACGCGCTGGCATAGACACCCTTGGGGATTTGTACAGAGAAGGGCAATTTGTACAGCTGAACCAGCTCACATACATTCAGAATCCAACTCTGTTGTTTAGCTTCAACTATTATAGGCTTCAGAGGGCGGTGAAGGAACACTTTGTGTCTTTTCCAGCAGAACCGCAAGCACTCGCACCACTGACACTCGTGATCAACACCCCCTCAGCTGCGCACTTGGTATCTCGTCTGTACCGCTGCGCGCAATCTAGCAATGGTGGTAACACTACAAGAGCCAGGGAGAAATGGCAAGCGGTACTGGGGGAAGATCTCACGGAAGAGGAATGGGAGGCCTCCTGCATGCTTACGGGGATGCTGATGCCTAACGGGAATCTTAGACTGATCCATTACAAATATTTGCACCAGATGTACCACACCCCTGCACGTCTACACAGATATGGTCTGAGAGGCAACTCTAATTGCACTAGGTGCGGACAGGAACACGCAGACTTCATACACTTGGCATGGCACTGCGATGCGGTAACACGATACTGGGACCAGGTGATACGGACACTCAACACTATGTTGGGGGCCCAATTGCCATGTACTGCCAAAGTCTGTCTCCTGGGGTTGGTGCCACACTCGCGAGCAAGACGGCGTAAACTTTGTGTGATTGCGTTATTGGTGGCAAAGAGAAGAATATCCCTACATTGGAATAGTAAGCGAAAACCAAAAGTGAAAAACTGGCTGGAAGATTTGGCATATTGTAGAGACACCTTAGTCACGTATGAGGAAAAGTTGCCTATGGGGTCCCGCCCCAGAGACTTTTGGGAGCCCTTCCAACAATATCTGGTGTCAGTGGCATCTGAAGATAATGAGGGCTGAGCGCTCAACTGCTAAAGACTTATTGCCACTATGAGCTACACTTGGTGGGGCAATGAGGGGGGGAGAATGCTGTGACACAGTGCTTTGTGTTTTATAGGGGGTTATTGCTTTGTTGTTTGTACTGTCCCCCCTAGGTTATGGGGGCTTTTGTCGAAAATACCAAAAAATGTAAGACTGATCAGGCAAATCTACCATGCAGATGCACTGTCGAAACCATCGCCTACACTGCTACCGAACTTGCGCCGCCGGACCTATGGTTGTCGGCTGATGGGCTGTGTATGGATAAGCTGATCATTTACTCTTGCGTGCTTTGCAAAGCCGGCCTTCTAAGGTTGTAGGCGAGATTGACTGTACTATTTCTGTGACAATGCGCAATAAACGTCTTACCCAAAAAAAAAAAAAAAAAAGTTCTTTTACAGCAAGCGTATCCGCCTCGCACGAATCAGACTAATACACAGCAAGGGTCATATCAAAGGACAGATTATAATTCTCAGAGACCGCAATACCAGTGGAATCAGTGTGCATATTGTAAGAAAGAAGGTCATTATAAAAATGATTGTCCAGTCTTAGCGCAAAATAATGCTGCGGCAGCTCAGAGAGGTCGTGGTGGTTATATGCAAAATTCTAGGGGTCGAGGACGAGGTGCTATGCCTCCACAAACGAACGATCGCCCTTCTAATCATTTTGATCAGCAAAATGGACAGTCTGCTCAACAAAATAGATCTCAGCAGTATCATGTTGAAGACTATTGTGAAATTGGTGAAGAATTTCAACAGAGTGAGTACTAGGACAGCCATGGACAAAGAGAGGGAGTAGTATTAGTTCCAGTAGATCAGAGTGGGCCTTATGTCGCAGAAGCAACATCAGGTGTAGTCGAACCGTTTCTGTTGGATACTGGTGCAGCAAAAAGTTCTATCATACATGAGAAACTCCCTGGCGCACCTTTGTCTGGCTTAACAAATGTTTCTGTAGGTTTTTCAGGCGCCCCTGTTTACAACCCCGTATCTGGTCCTTTGTCTATTTCTGTTGGACCCCGTCAATTGAAAGCACCCTTGATTTTGACAACAGGTTGTAATGAAAATCTGCTTGGTTTAGACTTGTTAAAACGCCTATATGCGACATTGTACTGTTCTCCGGAAGGAGTACAGCTTACGTTGGGTAAAAGAATCACCTCTCCAATGTACTTGTCGATGGATGCGCTCCCACCAGAGCTGCGTTCTTTCCCTGATACTCTTTGGGCGACTGGTCCTAACGATGTAGGTCTTTTAGAAATTCCACCATATGTAGTCACTTTGAAAGCAAATGTCAAATTTCCACGAATCCCACAATACAAAATCTCTAATGAGGGTGAACGTGCGCTTTTATTAATTGTGCAAGATTTGATCAAGAAAGGTGTAGTAGAAGAAACTAGAGGAAATGTCTGTAACAGTCCGGTATTGCCAATTCTGAAACGTACTGATCCTTCAAAGCCTCCAGTCTATAGGTTTGTAATTGATCTTAGAGAGGTTAACAAAATCGTGATTCCACAGTTTCCTGTGGTTCCAGACATAACTGCATTGTTAACGTTGATTCCTGCTACAGCCACATGGTTTTCAGTTATCGACTTGAAGAACGCATTTTTCAGCATTCCAATAGCCGAGGAAAGCAGGGATATTTTCGGCTTCTCTCTAGGAGGTCGAAGCTTCAGGTTTAACTGGCTCCACAAGGGTATTGTGAGAGTCCGTCCATTTACAGCCAGGCATTAAAAAGTCAGTTAGATTCTTTTGTACTTCCTCCTGGTTCTGCTTTAGTGCAGTATGTAGATGATCTTCTAGTGGCTGCCGATGACAAGGAAACTTGCAAAGCAGCTACAATTTCCTTATTGCATCATTTGTCTAGTTTGAATCACAAGGTGTCACCTTCGAAAATGCAATATTGTTGCCAAGAAGTGACCTACCTAGGTCATCTCTTGTCAAAGGAGGGAAGAAAGTTGACCCCAGAGAGAATAAAAGCAATTACGCAGATGAATGTTCCTAGCACACAGAGAGAAGTACGTGCCTTTTTAGGTATTACCTCATACTGTAGGCAGTGGCTCCCAAATTTTTCTCTTTTAGCAAAACCGTTGGTAGCTTTGACTGGGAAAAATGTTCCGAGTCCGGTGCCATGGTCTGCCGAATGTCAGGAGAGTTTTTCTGAGTTACGAAATGCACTGTGTTCAGCTCCTGTGTTGGGTACACCTGACTACAGTAAGCCATTCACGCTCTATGTTCACGAGAGAGAAGGTTGTGCGTTGAGTGTTCTGACACAGAGATTTGGTGATAAACAACGCCCTTGTGCGTATTTTTCATCAACATTAGATCCGGTAGCTAGAGCATTGCCTAGTTGTTTGAGAGCTACAGCGGCAGCTGCGGCTTCCATTCGACAATCTGCTGGTTTGGTGATGAACAACATGCTAGTGGTCATGGTTCCTCATGCTGTGGATACACTCATGAATCGAACTAAGACGCAACACCTTACCAGTGCTAGATTATCCGGCTACGAGCTGACACTGCTAGCGAGTCATATTCAGATCAAAAGATGCAATGTATTGAATCCAGCAACATTGTTGCCGACTAGTCAAGAGTCGAGTGATTCCGAACCTCATGACTGTTGCTTCAGAACCGAGGAAGAGACAAAAGGACGAATTGATCTTAAAGACACTCCGTTGTCAGATCCAGATGGCACGTTGTATGTTGATGGGTCTTGCTTCAAATTGGAGAATGGTGATGTGACTGCTGCCTATGCAGTAACGACTTTGAGTACGATTGTGGAGACTGCAAGAGTGAGTCAGAATTCTGCCCAAGCTGCGGAATTGATCGCGTTAACGAGAGCGTGTGTTTTAGCTAAGGGAAAAAGAGTGAATGTGTTCACAGATAGTCAGTACGCGTTCGGCGTGGCCCATAGTTTTGGCCGTTTGTGGAAAGAGAGAGGTTTCATTACGTCCCATGGGACTAGGATTCAACATGGTCAGCTAGTTAACGACTTGTTGGAATCTCTAACCTTGCCGACTGAAGTTGCGATTGTGAAGTGCAGTGCTCATAAAGCAATCACGGATGATGTTGGTCGTGGGAATGCTTTTGCTGATGAGACTGCTAAACAGACAGCTAGAAACATGATGAGTAGAATGTATGTTGCTACGTCTGCAAGATGGATTTCTGAGTTTGGAATGTGTGAGGACACAGTGGAAAGTGTGAAAGAAATTCAGAAAGAAGCGACGGAGGAGGAAAAACTCGTATGGAAAGAGAGCACGGGTAAATTGGACTCGAGTGGGTGTTGGATTGATTTGTCGGAATAACAGCGTTGGATGTTGCCTGATGCGTATGTGCTTGCAGTAGTAACGATGGCACATGGAGCAGCGCATATCAGTTCTAAAGGGATTTGTAAGATGTTGGCTCCAGTCTGGAAGAATGATGGGATTAGTAAATGTGCAGAAAGAGTGGTGAGAAATTGCATGGTATGCCTGATGCATAATCCTGGCAAGGGAATCCCCACACCCGCTGGTCATTTCGCTCCTCCTTCCTGTCCCTTTGAAGTAATTCAGTTAGACTTTATTCACATGGATCGTTGCAACAATTTAAAGTACGTCCTAGTGGTAGTTTGTGCTTTTTCCAGATGGATCGAAGCATATCCACTGAAGGACAATACTGCCCTGTCCACTGCCAAAATCCTTCTCAAAGAATATTTCCCCAGATATGGCATGCCACGGATTGTATGGTCAGATAACGGAAGTGAGTTCGTAGGGAAAGTTATGCAGAGTGTATGTGCCGGTTTAGGGATCAAACAAAAGTTCCACAGTGCGAACCATCCCCAGTCTGCTGGTTTAGTTGAGGGTTATAATGGCACCCTCAAGCTGAAACTTGCTAAAATACAAGCATCCACGGGGTTGCCCTGGCCAGATGCACTACCTTTGGCTCTGTTATCCACGAGAGCGACTGTACATTCTAGAGTAGGGCTTAGTCCATATGAAATAGTGTTCGGTCGTCCCGCCAATGTTTGGGGGGTGCCTAGGCCAAAGGAATTCAGACAGCTGGAATACCCAATGTTAATTGATTACCTTTTCGACTTGACTGCTAAATTGAGTCTTATTCACCAACAGGTTTTCGATGCATTGCCAAAGCCACCGGAGAGTCCAGGTCATCAGCTGAAACCAGGAGACCAAGTAGTCATTCGTAATTTTGCAAGGACGAAAAATCTTCAACCCAGATTCGTCGGCCCATACCAGGTGTTGTTAGCAACGAGAACTGCTATTCGTGTGGCTGGACGAAAAAACTGGATTCACACAACACACGTCAAACGTGTGCCCCTGCCACTTCCTTACGACAACTGGGTGAAGAAGGGAATCGGTGCCTCTGAAACTGAACAAATACCCAGGTTTATCCCTTTCAGCGATGCAGAACTAATCACTGACACATCGAACTCTCACTCTCCTCCTGAAACTGCTCTTTTGAACTCTGAACATTGTTAGGAATCGAGCTAGTCCTATCTCTGTGACCATGCCTTGCCATCACATGACCAGGGATAGGTAGATAAAAACCAGTCCTACCTTTGGCTCATTGCTCGATATTGCCAGTGTTTGGATCCCCTTCCTGGTTGTTGGTTGCTGAAGTCTGCAGAGCTGAGCCTCCTCATCTGTTGCTTAATCCCTTGTTGCTGACCTGTTCCCTCTCACGGGCTCGTGAGGAGGGTTAGTGTTTCTTTCCTCTTTGTTTTTGTCCCTTCCCCGTTTTTCTCTTTCTTTTACTAGTCAGTTAGAGGTATCCCGGTATTCCCTTCCCTTTTTCCTTTATCCGTTTCAAGTCCCAGTAGGTTAAGTAATTGTTGTTAGGGTGACTCGGGGGCTCCCGTTCACTCCAGCGTGTCTGTTGTTTTGACCGCTGAGTATCTGAGACGATCCGCTAGCTCTAGCGCGTCTCGGTTAGGGTACGATCCGCCTCGTTATTTGCGGAAGTGACGTTTCGGGTCACTCCGCGGCGGTTTCGATTCCATTAGCGCTGCTTGCATAGCGCAACGGAGGGTTTCCCTGCTCTTTGCCCCTTTGAGTTAATTTGTTTTCAACCACGGGGTTTTTTGGTATTGGCTGCTTGCTATCCCTGACCTTTTTCCCCACGGTTATTATTTTTGGTATAAGGACATTTTCCTACATAGTTCCCTTCTTGAATCTGCGAAAGTCAGTAGCGCAGATATATGAGTACAACGTTATTTTGCTGCAGTACTCCACCTCTTTACGAAGCAAAGCCTGCAAGTGCCACAGGTGAGAGGGGTTGTAGGGTGGATAAGGCATGGTCACGGGAGGTTGATTATATTAAGGTCCAGTACCTATGAAAGGTGTTGTTTCTTTCCTATTGTGCTACAGGTGCAGAAGCGTAAAGACAAAGGGAGCTGTGTCCTGTTACCTACAAGGGTGGTAGACTTGGTGTCTCCTCAACATTACCACCCTCTTTTCTGGTCCACAGGTACCCCCACAGTGTTTTTCCTGTGGGTGTCCAGTGGGCAGGAGAAGGGGATTGGTGCATGCTACGTTCCTGCAGTGCTTGGGCCGGTGGGAGTCTAACAGAATATCGAGCCCACGTTAATATAGCACTGCCCGGACTAGCATGGATGAGGAAGGGAATCCGATGGGTGGGGGTACGGGGGGTCCCTCAATGCAATATCATGGGAGCTGTACATACCCTGCAGGCACAAGTGCAAGAGTTGCAGCAGGAGAATGTAGGGCTGAAGCAGGAGTTAGTGGCTGTGAGGGCCCGTGAACAGTCACAGCAGAGGGGAACTACTCCCGTGATACAGCCAGCTACCTTCCAGTACACTGGAGGGGCGGGATCTAGTACTGCAAGCGGCGGTTCACCCATAGCAGTAACAGTTACAACTCCTGTGGCAGTGCCCTTGGCCCCCCCTGAGAGATTCTCAGGAGAGAGTGATAAATTCGGAACCTTTATGAACCAGTGTCAACTGCACTTTATGTGCAGAACTAATGCCTTTCCTGACGACTCTGCAAAGATTGCGTTCATATTATCGTATCTGGCTGGTAACGCGGCCCAATGGGCAATTCCGTTAGTGGAAAATAACGACCGGGTGTTGTACAACTATCAGGCGTTTAAGGTTTTGATGCATAGCCTATTTGCCAAACATGCGTTCATGCAGGCCAGTGACGCCAAACTGTTGAAATTACGGCAGGGCAGGCAGGACTTGTTGTCTTACATAGCCAACTTCAACCGATTGGTTTCTGAAACGCATTGGCCGACTGAAAAGAGGACATCCTTATTTTATCAGGGTTTAAACGAAGAATTGAAGGACATAGTGTCACAAGTGGTGGATCCGCCGGAGGATTGTGCGGCGTTCATAGACTTGGTGGTGAAACTGAACCATAGGGTGACAGAACGGCGAGGAGAACGTAGCCGGTTTCAGTACTCAAGAGGTGGTTATGTGAGACCCGAGGTTAAAGCGGGAGGAGAGAGTAGGACAATGATCGATAAGGAGAGAATTGTAGGGGCATTGACGGTGGACGACTTTCCTGCTCTGGTGAAAGACCGATTAAGTCATTTGGATCTGGCTCCTTGGTTATCCCTGCCACAAATTGTGTTGCAGGATGGTCTTTTGTATAAGGAGGGCAAGTTGTTTATTCCCCCTGGGTTGAGGGATGAGGTGTTGGAGTGGTGTCATTCCTCTGCCCTGGCAGCTCATCCAGGTATCAGAAAAACCAAGGACCTGTGTATGAGGTGGTTCTGGTGGGAGTCCATGTCAAGAGATGTTCAGGGTTATGTAGGTGCTTGTCCGGTGTGTGTAACAAGCAAGCCCTCGCATTGTAAACCCTCGGGACTTTTACAGCCGTTGGCAGTTCCACCTGGTCCATGGCATTCTCTGAGCATGGATTTTGTAACCAATCTACCTTCTGTCACAGGTCTCACCGCCGTATTGGTGGTGGTAGATTTATTTACCAAGATGGCCCACTTTATCCCGTTTCCTAAGATACCTACCGCAAAAGAGATGGCGGTGGTGTTCATGTCTTCCATTGTGCGGTTGCATGGGTTACCAGAGGTGATTGTATCCAATAGAGGAGCTCAGTTCGTTTCACTTTTTTGGACTGAGTTGTGTCAGGTACTTAAGACTAAGATATGTCTCTCTTCGGCTTACCACCCCCAGTCTGACGGTCAGACTGAGCGCACTAACCAGACGATGGAACAATACTTAAGGTGTCTGATTGCGTCCTTGTCCTGTGATTGGGTAACTGCCCTGCCCATAGCGGAGTTTGCCTACAATAACAGTGTGCATTCCGCCTTGGGCATGACCCCTTTTTTTTGTTCCCTGGGATACCATCCAAGGGCGATGGCCATTCAGCCCACGGGTCGCGTACCAGCCATTGACAGTGTATGTAAGCAATTGGGAGAAGTCTGGGCCTTGGCAAGGAAAGGTCTACTGGATGCGAAGGAGGCTATGAAGGCACAGGCGGATAAGCATCGTGTCCCTGCTCCGGCCTACAAGATAGGGGATCTTGTGTGGCTGTCTTCACGTAACTTGAGGTTACAGGGTTCACGTAAATTGCAACCCAGGTTTGTGGGTCCATATCCCATCCTTCAGGTTATTAACCCTGTAGCAATGAAGCTTAGGTTACCACAGGAGTATAGTGTGCACCCTGTTTTTCATACCTCACTTCTAAAACCCTATGTGCCGACCGACCGGGTGCTGCCGCCCCCTCCTGCTGTCCTAATTGATGGACAGGAGGAATTCGAGGTCCAGGCTATCCTCGATTCGAAGCGAGTCAGGGGACGTCTTTATTACTTGGTAGACTGGAAGGGGTACACTAGGGACGACAGATCCTGGGAGCCTGCTGGGGGGGTTCACGCCCCGCGGTTGGTTCGGGCATTCCATCGATCACACCCCTCCAAGCCCAGACCGGTGGGGAGGATTGTTGGGGGGGGTACTGTTAGGAATCGAGCTAGTCCTATCTCTGTGACCATGCCTTGCCATCACATGACCAGGGATAGGTAGATAAAAACCAGTCCTACCTTTGGCTCATTGCTCAATATTGCCAGTGTTTGGATCCCCTTCCTGGTTGTTGGTTGCTGAAGTCTGCAGAGCTGAGCCTCCTCATCTGTTGCTTAATCCCTTGTTGCTGACCTGTTCCCTCTCACTGGCTCGTGAGGAGGGTTAGTGTTTCTTTCCTCTTTGTTTTTGTCCCTTCCCCGTTTTTCTGTTTCTTTTACTAGTCAGTTAGAGGTATCCCGGTATTCCCTTCCCTTTTTCCTTTATCCGTTTCAAGTCCCAGTAGGTTAAGTAATTGTTGTTAGGGTGACTCGGGGGCTCCCGTTCACTCCAGCGTGTCTGTTGTTTTGACCGCTGAGTATCTGAGACGATCCGCTAGCTCTAGCGTGTCTCGGTTAGGGTACGATCCGCCTCGTTATTTGCGGAAGTGACGTTTCGGGTCACTCCGCGGCGGTTTCGATTCCATTAGCGCTGCTTGCATAGCGCAACGGAGGGTTTCCCTGCTCTTTGCCCCTTCGAGTTAATTTGTTTTCAACCACGGGGTTTTTTGGTATTGGCTGCTTGCTATCCCTGACCTTTTTCCCCACGGTTATTATTTTTGGTATAAGGACATTTTCCTACATAGTTCCCTTCTTGAATCTGCGAAAGTCAGTAGCGCAGATATATGAGTACAACGTTATTTTGCTGCAGTACTCCACCTCTTTACGAAGCAAAGCCTGCAAGTGCCACAGATGAGAGGGGTTGTAGGGTGGATAAGGCATGGTCACGGGAGGTTGATTATATTAAGGTCCAGTACCTATGAAAGGTGTTGTTTCTTTCCTATTGTGCTACAGGTGCAGAAGCGTAAAGACAAAGGGAGCTGTGTCCTGTTACCTACAAGGGTGGTAGACTTGGTGTCTCCTCAACATTACCACCCTCTTTTCTGGTCCACAGGTACCCCCACAGTGTTTTTCCTGTGGGTGTCCAGTGGGCAGGAGAAGGGGATTGGTGCATGCTACGTTCCTGCAGTGCTTGGGCCGGTGGGAGTCTAACAAACATTTGCCATCTGCATCAAAAGAACATTTGTCATCTGCGAACTTGAACATTGCAACGTCTGCTGAAAATACACTGTTTCCAGATCAAACAGCTCCTGCAAAACTGAGATACAATTTACGATCTCGCAATATGGACAAATAAAGCAGGAAACTGCCTATTTTACACATTTGAATTTTGATACATTGCCTCCAGCCAGGAAGTTTGCTAATACTTTGTATTGTTTTGTTGTTTTAAAAATTGCCTTGCCGTCTGGGTAGCCGTAGGGTCGTGGCTGTGTGCCTAGTTGAATCTGCGGGGATCAGACACAAGGTCGATCTTTCTGTTAGTTCTGGGAACTCCCAGGGCTGATAGAGGCATTTTCATCTACGTACACATCATCAGTGGTCGCGAGCGGATTGTAGAAGATGGAGCTTCCTGAGCTGCAACGAGAGAATGTAATTTATGTTCGCAGAAATAGACTGTACAAAATTCTTCACAGCAAATGCTTTCTAATGCAATGTGCAGTTACGTTTTTGATTGTTTTAATAACGTTGATGGGTGGAATCGTCTTTGGTGTGCATTTGATTTTTACGCCGGTAACTACAGTACCTCCCCTTGATCCTGCTTCTTCTACTGTTTCTTCTATGCATTCTTTTCACTCGTTTCCTGAACACGAGCAAGCTCGACGCTCAGAATTCATTAATAACACTTTTGTACAGCTCTTGCATCAACACCAACTGGTAGTTAACACTACAGACTGCTGGGTGTGTGGCTTGATACCCCACACTATGGATAAAGGCATTCCCTATCTAGTCTTGCCTTTTAGCTATAATGGATCATTTCAGGCCTTCCAGACCATTTTTGCCTATGCTCTTGAGACCTATCCTCCGCGTCCACCACGTTCCACTAAATACAACTCTGCCAACAAAGCTTTAGTCCAGGGAATTATTGACATGATTAAAGACGTCAATAATACTCCATCTTACCCCAGAGATGAATTACGGGTATATTTGAGTTGGAACTCCACAGAGTATCGCCTTAGTTTGGGAGAAAGCAAGCGTAAAAGCTCAACTCCAGTCTGGGTCGTACCTCACCGAGGTCAAGTCTGTTTGCAAGGAAATGGGAGAAATCCGAGAGCTCAGCTAGGGAGGAGTGAGTGCGTTGAGACTTACGTGTTTCCGTCTAACTCTTCCCCTGCCTTCCTTACTGCTAGGGGTACCTACTTCATCTGTCAAGACAGAGCGTATACATGGCTGCCTGCTGACTTTTCAGGTTCATGTTATATTGCTCGACTGTTGCCTCCAACGTACACTGCTTCTTCAGATTATCACAAGATCAGAGTAGCAAGAGGTGTCTTCAGCAAGGAAGATACCGCTGGTCAGGAAGCTGGAGACTTCTTCAAAGGTTTCCTTCCGTTTTGGGGGCCTATGGCCAATAGTAGAAATCTACGTCAGCTAACACGGGTAGTTGAATCTACTATTACAGAAACTGCTGGTGCCCTTAGTAACTTAACAGCTGAGCTTCAGGCGGATCGTCTCATGACGTTGCAGAACCGTATGGTTCTAGACGTAATACTTGCAGATCGAGGTGGGGTATGCAGAATGATCCAATCGAGCTGCTGTGTTTTTATTCCCAACAATGCTCCGACCGTCTATGAAGCGATCTCTAAGCTCCACAAGATTTCCGACTCTATACACGTAGACAAGGGAAACTGGTCCTTCATGGAGTGGTTTTGGACTCTGCTATTAGCGTGGGGATGGAAAGTCCTGATGGTCATTGGTGTCATCCTAGTATTTCTATTCTCATGCTGCCTGATTATCCAGTGTGGTCCCGCTTTGTGTAGTCTCTGTGCTGCAACATGTTTTAGAAAACCACCTGCGTTTGGAGAAAAGGCGCGAGAAAGAATGATGATGCAACAGCATGTCACTGACCTGATGAGCATAGAGATAGACTCGGACATAGAGTAATTGCCTATGTAAGGGCAAAAGGAGGGTCTGAGGTTCCGTGACGATTTGAACCCGTGTTTTCAACATTGTCGTAAATACATAATTTTGGTATCAGTGAACCGCAAATGATCCATTTAGTATATCCTGGTGTTTTCGCTACGCTACGAGCAAGAGCACTCCTGTTACGAGCACATTTCTGATCTACCCATGGCATCCATCTTAGATCACGGAAGCCATTTTGTGTTTCTTGCCCTCACATAGACAATGGACATGCAGTGACCTCTTTCACTTAAGGACATGTAAGCTTTAGCCGGAGATTCACCTTGCTAGTGACACGTGCACCTTAGAACAGAACACGCCATGGCTGCATGACTCGACAGAAACTGCCTCCTCTGCCCGAGGCCAGTCCTGCTATACTGGTTCTCGTGTTCGTTGGCCTGATCATGATTAGGCGGCCGAAGCTGGTAGCCTTGCCCATTTACGACCCACAAACATCTCTTATCCTACTTTTCTATCTTCTGCACCTGGCTCTGCTCCTTTCCTTCTGGGCCTTTATTAGGGGGAGGTAACGAAATTTACGATGAGGCGGTCCGGCTCTTGAATGAAAAGTTGACACAAGATTATGATGGAACAGTGGGAACCCCTCATTCGTAATGTTTTGACATCAGATATTGTTGACGATTCCTGTGCAACGCCAAATATTTATTGTTTAAGATACAAAGGTTTAGGAATGTACTAACATGTAAAGAATTTGCCCGAAGCCCAATATTCGGTATATAAGGAGCAACCCTCTTTGTACAAATCGAACAGGCTCCTAGATTCTGCCCGTGTGTAGTTTCTGTGACTTCTGTGTCCCTGCAGTAATAAACCTTTGGTCTTTGACGCCACCATCGAGAAGCCCGTGTTTCTGCTTATTTGTGCACCGAGACAGGTAGAACTCCGGGGTCTTCGGGTATTATCCCTGACACCTCTGGACGGAACCAAAAAGTCCAGAACTCCAATAGATTTAATTAATTATAGATAAGAACATGTGAAGGAGGAGCAGAATTCATGTGGAGAGGGAAAAAAGAAGCTTTAAGCGACATAAGTGTCTATCCATTTTGTCCAATATCCATATAAAAAGTGATGTCAGTGGACTGGCAAATGAAAATAGAAGCAGGCTTGGGATATGATAGATGGGAGATGCTGCAGCTCCAATTGATACAGCAAGAAGAGCAGAACTAGCACACCATGAAGGAAAACAGTTATCTAATCTATCAACAAACCAACCTAATAGCAATAATAATAATGATAATATTTGTTGACCTGGCTGAAAGAAGAGGATTTAGCAGTCTAATCAAAAGCAGGGAGAATCAGAAGCAAATACTCTTAGCCACCACTGGGAGCCTTCGTGGGAGGAGGAACTGTGAGAAATTAGAAAAGAGCCAGTTGCAATTGCTTAACAGCCCACCTTACATGGACTCCTCACCCAAAACAACTTAGACAGTGAGAATATTTAGAAACGAGGGACAAATGGAAGTGTACAGAGAATATATTAAATCCCATAACAAAAGAAATTCTGAATTAGTCAAAAGCTGAAATGCCCATTATATAACCCTGGTCCATGATAAATACAATAACATAAGTAACAATGCCCGAAAAAAATAAAGTAGAGAACCCAGAGATACTCTAAGGAATAAAGTACTAGTATGGTTGCAATCTAGACTCAGAAGTGCTCAGACCACAAGACATTCCAAAAATAGGAAAGAGACACCTAGATTAGTGTTGCTGTTCAGACCACCAGGACAGTTTTATAGTGGACTATGGGGAGAGCAACATCCAACCCCACTTGACCTTGTTCAACAACTTAGCAGCTAAGGGGGGTGACCAGCAGCATGGCGGCCTAGACGCGTCCGACCAGAGCTCTGATGGCCTAAAACTAATCCTGACAAAATCCTGCCTCGCATTAGCAATCCGAGTGTAAGCCGAAGGTGACAAAACAGCAGAAACCACTAAGATGAAGAAACACCAGCTCTTACAGAAACAAAAGCGACAAAAGCGTGATGAATAGAATTGAAAGGCAAGGGATGCCGCAAGTCAACCGGGGGCCGCCTGTGGAACACTGAACTAGCTGTGAGGAGGTGAGCCCAGGGGACTGTTGAGCAGGCGAGCTCTTTCCCGATGCAAGGACGAACTAGGAGAGGAGCTCTCGGGTACCTGTAGTAAGTTGATTGTAACAATAAATCCAGAACAATCCAGTATGAGCTGAAGAGGTGTTTAATTGAGCATCCACCTTCTGATGATCAGCAGTATAACTGGAATCTAGCTGACTTTCAGAACATGGAATAAACAAGCATATTCAAAGAGATAAAAAGCAATCACAAGGATGCATTTCAGAGCACATTCCAGGATGGAGTTAACAAGTACAATTCCAAGAGGAATTCTCAAACAATTAACATTCTATATAAAACATAATCTATCTTAATACTACAGACCTCCTTCCTTTATGAACAAAAAGAAAACACACAATAAAAACAAAAAACTTTTTGAATAAAACAAAATCATCATATTTCTTTGGTACACGTTTCTGTCTCTTGGAATTAACGGCAGAATCAACATGTAACTGACCTGAAGAAATAATAGAAGCATCTGATACATTAGAATCAATTACATTACAATCATCAACAACATCATAACCTATTCCTTTTTGTAAAACAACAAAATCACTTGAAAAATCTGGATCCGAAGAACATGCACAACTTTTACTAATAGATGCATTTACTTTAGCAATTTTAGAAATATTCCACCAAGAACCATTATCCAAAAGAACAAAAGTTTTTCCTACCTTAAGAACAAAAAAAATATCTGTAAAACTTGGACTGACGTTTTTTTACAAAGACAGGTGATTTAATTTTAACTTTATCTCCCACATGAATGGTAGAATTCCTCAAAGGAACAAAAGCATTAGAGCAATCAGAATTGTGTTTGGCTAATTTATAAATAGTACTCATGTCTGTTTTAAAATGAAAATTTTTGGGCCAAGAAAGAGATAATTCTTGTTGTGGTTTCCTGCCTTTAAGTAAAAGAAAAGGTGAAAATGTTGTGGTACAATGTGGAGTACATAAATAAGACCAAACCAAATCTGCTACATGAGCTTTAACATCAATGTGAGCTTTAATTGCTAATTGTTTACCTTCAAATAATGTTTTCTTAAATCTCTCTACAAGACCATTCATATTAGGAGAATATAAAGCAGTTTTAATATGCTTGATGTTAGCTTTCTCAATAAAAGAATTAAAAATATGTGAAGTAAATTGTGGTCCATTATCGGGCATAAGATTAGAAGGTAAACCTTCTCTTTTAAAAATTTCTTTAAGAAAATTCACAACAGAAATAGAATCATTTCGTGTTAACCATTTATATTCGACCCATTTTGAGAAGTAATCTATAACTACAATAATATGCATCCTTTGTGATGAAATTCCTTCATAAGGACCCAAAATATCAATTGCTATTTTTTTCCAAGGAGTGTCAGGAATTTCAACTTTCACTGAATTAGAATATTTAGGTTTCAAAACTTTGTCAGAATTGGCACACAGCGAACATTTCTTTACAAAATGAATTATACAATTATCCATATAAGGCCACCAAAAAATATCTCTGACTTTTTAATCATACTAGATTGACCCAAATGACCTAAATGAGCAATAGATATGATCTTTTGACTAAGAGTATTTGGAAAAACAAAACAATCTTCTTTTAAAATCAAATTCTCATTAATCACAAGTTTGTCTCTAATTTTCCAAAAAACAGCAAGATCTTTTGAAATATTTCTCTCAAGTGGCCAACCATCCTTAAAATATTTACGTCCAAAATGAGATCTTCATCCAAATCCATTGCTTTTGACCACTCATCTTTTGAAATAAGATCTGACATAGAAAGAACCACGTCATCAACAGACGCCACCACACACTCATCAAAATATTCAGAATGATTAGTGAAATTAACCTCAGGTAATAATCGAGATAAACAATCTGCTCTTGTATTTTGAGATCCTGGAATATAAACAATTTCAAAGTTATATTCATAAAATTTAGCAAGTATCCGAACCAATCTAGCAGATGCTTTCCCTACTCCATTGTTTGATAACAAGGAAATTAAAGGTTTATGATCTGTTTTGATTTTTTTTTTTATTGATTTTCACAAAGTCGGAGTCTTAACAAAGTTACAAAAGAAAGATAATTCATGACCCCCCCCCTCCCCCCCACCCGCCTCCCACCTTCCATCTTCATTACAAACCAGTGGCACAGATACTTATAAACAAAGATGAGAAAAAAATAGGATAAAGCTGGAAAAAATGTGACAAGAGAATATGTCTGAAAAAGAAAGAAAAACAGAAAGAAGAAGGAAAGAAGAGAGAAAGAAGTAAAAGGAGACAAGGTTTTGTGGATTTCTGGTGGCCCTTCTATGTCTCTATATCCACCTGCCCTTGTTGATCAATCCATTTGGAGAATGCCCCCCAAACTTCAATACCCATCTTCCTTTTTCTTCGTCCTTTCTTAGCATATACAGATTTTTCAAGATGGTATGTGGCAACTAATCTAGCCAACCATTGTGCATAGGAGGGGGACTCTGAGTCTAACCATCCAGAAGAAATGCATATCCTCCATACTGCCATTGCAACAAATATCAGCCCTTCTTCTTTTACTCTCAAGGAGTCAGATTGTGTTCCCAAAGGAATAGTAGTAGGGTTCAGAAGAATTGATTGATTTGTTATTTTACTCAGTAAGTTCTGTATTCTGAGTAGGGTGGAACTAATAATTGGGCATGTTGCAAATATATGTATAGAGTCGGCCCCTATCTCAGAGCAGCGTGGGCATAATGTTCCTCTCCCAGATCCCCATTTAATGATTTTGCTAGGTGTCATATACAAAAAAAATATAGTTTTAAAATGTTGTGCTTGTAGTTTGGCCGAAATAAGGATTTGCTGTGATAAACACAGGGAGTTAAAAAATATGCTTTGAGGGGAATCAAGTTTAGTGTGCCATTTGTAAGCAATAATTTCTAGATCATCAGGGGTTTCCTTGTTTATTAATTGGTATATACTTCCAATGCGAGTAGAGGTGTTATTCCGGAGAGTGTTCATAAGCTCAACCTCGGCAAATCCGTTGGCTCCTCCCACTTTCCTGGCAAGGTAATCGTAAATAGCCGTATATTTAAATAGGTCTTGACTTTTTAATTTGAATCTAGTCTGCAAAGTTGAGAAGGTCTCAATTCCCCTAGTTGTTATAAGGTCCCCTAATTTTGTAACCCCTGCTCTATGCCATTCGGATAGATAAGATGAACTAAATATAGCAGGTAGGTTGTTGTTAATAATTATAGGGGAATAATAGTTATATCTACCCATTCCAAACGTTTTCCGGACATGGGGAAAAACTTTATAAGAATTCATTAGCGTCTTAAATTTAACGCGATTGTAATATCCATAGGCTGTTTCTCGGACTAAACAGCCCCATTGTTGTTCCCCTAACAAGGACCGGAAGGGTGAGGGCAAAGACGGATCAACTCCACAGGAGGATTCTCTTAACAAAACTGAGCTGTATTGAAGGACTGCCGCCCAGTAATATAGGATGATGTTGGGAAAAGCCCATCCCCCTCTGTCTTTCGGTAACGTAAGATGTTTTAATGCACGTCTAGGTTGAGCGTATGACCAAATAAACTGGGTAAAAATTTGTTGAAATTTAAGTAGATCTTTTTTGCTAAACTCAAGAGGGATACAGCGAAAAAAATAAAGTAATTTAGGAAAATAGGTCATTTTAATGACATTGCACCTGCCAACCACCGTTAGATGTAGATTATCGATTTGTTTTAGTGCCTTCTTAGTCTGAACAGCAAGGGGAGCCAGATTATCTGCAACTATTTCCTCCAGTCTAGGTGTTACTAGTACACCCAGGTATTTGGCCTTTAGTACCACTCTAGCATCGGCCCAGATGATTTTGTTATTTACTAATATCTGTGTTTTGCTTTTATTTAAGGCATACCCAGATAATATCCCAAATTTGTGGGCCTCCCTTTCTAGTGCCTGTATAGAATTGGCAGGGTCTGGAGTAGTGATGGCGAGATCGTCAGCATAGGCCAGGATTTTACAGCTGTTTTGAAAATATGTTACTGGAGAAATGTGATTCTTCTCTATTTGTTTAATGAGAGGGTCTAGGTAGAGCGCAAACAGTAACGGGGAGCAGGGGCAGCCCTGCCTGGTACCTCGTGAGATTTTAAAGGGCTGCGTCAGATGTCCATTTATAACGACGCTAGCGGTTGTGTTGTGATAGAGTGCCTGCGCCGCCTGCATGAACCTACCCCCGAATCCCATGCTGTCCATTACTCTCCAAAGAAATTGCCAAGAGACCCGGTCGAAGGCCTTTTCGGCGTCGAGTAGTATTAATGACATCGGATCTCCAGCGACTTGAGCAGCGTCAAACAGAGTAATAACTCTCCGGACATGTTCAGTGGTCCCTTTCTTAGGTATAAAGCCATGTTGCCATTTTGAAACAAGGGGTTCCACTACTCTAGATATTCTAGAGGCTAATACCTTGGAGAAAATTTTAGAGTCGCAGTTGATGAGGGTTATTGGTCTGTAGGAGCTCATATCCAGTGGAGATTTGTCCTTTTTTGGAAAGATAGATATTCTGGCACTAGACCAAGAGCTTGGAGGTAAAGTGCCGCTGAAAATGGAGGTAATTACTTCTGAGAATATAACCTTGATTTGGCTGGCAAAAATTTTAAAAAATTCGACAGGAATGCCGTCAGGGCCAGAAGCTTTTCCGTCAGGGAGACTTTTGAGGGCATCCAGGATTTCTTCTCATGTAGGGGTGAGGTCTAATAGTTCACTTTCTTCTAAGCTAAGCTTGTTTAATTCGATCTCCCTAAGATATTCAAGGATCTTTCTATCTAGAACATCGGTCATGCAGCAGTTTTCTTCCTTGTATAGCTTAGCATAAAACTCCTGGAACTCATGCCGGATGCAGCTAGGATCGGAGACCTCGGTGCCTGAAGACAATCTAATTTTGTGTATTTCATTAGAGGTAATTTGTTGTCTCGTTTTAACAGCTAAGTGATGTCCAATACTGTCACTACACTCATATGTCTTCTCTCTTGCTGCTGCCCACTTAGCTGCTATTTTACCCATAAACACCGCCCCTATTTCCGCCCTAGCCAGGATCGCTTCTTGCTGGACTGGCTGGCAATCTAGTCCTGCATGGATTGTTTGAGTTAGCTTCATTTCTATTTTTCTTAATTTTTCTTGGAGATCTTTGACCTGGGCTTTTTCTGCTCTATTATTTTGAACTGAGAACCTAAGGGTCTCACCTCTAATCCCTGCCTTTAAAGTGTCCCATACTATCATCTGGGAGGCGGAGCCAATATTAATCTCCAGGAACTCTGAGATCCATCCTCGCATATGATTGATGTAGCTTGGATCATATAGTAACGCTTTCTCAAAGCTCCATCTAGAAGCCTCTCTAGGTTGCCCAAACTCTCTTATAGTAAGAATGATGGGATTATGATCGGACATAAATCGGGGTGCTATATCTATAGTAAAACTAGCAGCTAATGATGCGGAAACAAAAAAATAGTCCAGCCTAACCAATACTTGGTGCGGAGCCGAATAAAAGGTATATCCAGGAAGTGAAGGGTTTTTGCTCGCCCAACTATCTATCAGTCCATGAGTTTGTAAAAGGTTGGTTAGGGCTTGGAAGACTTGGGGTTTCCTTCCTTTGTATTTCCAGGTTGTGTTGACATCCCAATTACCTGGTAGGTGTATGTTAAAATCCCCGCATATCACTATCGGGGTGGGCCAGTGTGCTAATTCATTTGAGACCTGATTAATAACCCCGGGATCATCAGCATTGCTCCCGTATAGTGAGCAAAGAGTAAAAGAGATATTATTAGGGAGTTGAATCTGGGTGATAGCCCACCTTCCTGATGGATCTGATTTAGTTCGTGGGTTGCTAATAGCAAATTTTCTATTGGTTAAGATTCCGACCCCCTTTGTTTTAGCTCCTTGTGTGGTGGCGCCCACTACTTTGAGCCCTAATGTGTTTAGCAGATGTTTTTGGGATTGTTCTACATGGGTTTCCTGTGAACATATTATATGTCCCCCAAGTGTTCGCAAACCCATAGCCACCTTTTGTCTCTTTGATGTATCATTCAGGCCACAGACATTGACTGAGACAATTCGTAGTGGATCTAACCTGGCCATCTAAAGGGTGTTGGAATGGTCATCTGGATTCCATAAAAAAATGTGGTGTGTGTATGTGTGTGTACAGTGAGTATCTCTGTGTGCCTGCAGCAACCCAAGCCTCCCCTCCCTCCCCAGCCCCAAGGACCCCCTCCACCCACCCTCCCCCTTATGTGAGCAATCAGGCTGAGCCTGAATGATGGAGGTCAGTCATGAGCCATGGCCGCCAGCCACGCCAATCATCTGTGAAAAAGTGGCCAATGCTAGAATAAAAAATGCTCAAGTGATCCATCATTTAAAGTTACAGTCATCCCCAGTTCCTTTCGTCCCCTTCTTCCCGCCCTTTCCCCATCAAAGGAGGAGTCAGGTTCTAGGAAAAGATATGGGGTACGAGAGAGAAGAAAAAGAAAAAAACAAAGGAGAAAAAATAGACTAATCTAGGGGGAAAAAGGAAAAAGTAGTATTGTTATACACATAGAGTATATGCGTACGCAATCCAGAATGTATGTCAATGTTTTCCTTTTCTATTCTATCCCTCTATAGAGTGGGAGATAGCGTCAGATTAACATCAAGTAGCCAATTAGGTTGTTTGTTAGTTTGCCCCTTTTTGTCCTTTCTTTCGTTTAATCTCTTCCAGATACTCTTTGGCTTTGATCTCTGATGTAAAGACCTTGGTAGTACCATACAGGATAACTTTCAGTCTTGCCGGGTTCATAAGGTATACCTCTGCACCTAATTGTTGTAAGGGAGAGATCAGCTGTCGCAGGTGCCATCTACGCTCAACAGTCTGATGGCAAAAATCCGGCTTAGAAAAAAAGGTAATCCCATGAGCTCCTTTTTTTGAATTGGGTCGAGCCTTGTCATATACCAATTGTCTCAGGAGAAAGTTGCCAAAGTATACAAGGAATACCCGGGGCTGACCTTCAGTCACATTACCATTCTTATATTGCTTCTTCAAAAAAAAGGGAAACCTATGTGCTCGCTGCACTTCACGGTCCCAGTCCCATTCTGAGTGTTCTGGGAACGAATCTTGCAGCAGTTTGACAATGAACTGTCTGGGGTCTTCCCCCTCCTTTCCTTCAGGAATCCCCAGCAGGCGCAGGTTGTTCCGGCGTTGCCTATTTTCATTTTCTTCCATTTTCACCATTAGATCTGTAAGACAAGCAGAGTTGGAATCAGTGACTTGTTTGGTTGCCACTGCTTCTGTCTCCAAGTGTTCAGTCCTAGCCTCGACCATGCCCACTCTCTCGCTGATGTCTATGCAGGTCTTGTTCAGCCGTCTGAGACCACCCTGTAATTTCTTCGCTGCTTTTTTGGCTGCCCGATTTTCACCTCTCATCTCTTCCTGGAAATCTTTGATCGAGGTAAGTATGGCGGCGAGTGAGGGTTCCAATACCTCATTTGTTTTAGCTTGTAGTCTTCTCGGGCTACGTCCCTGTAATAGTGAGTGTGATGTGGTCGGCTCATCTTCTTCTAGGTGATAAGACATCTGTGAGTCCGAGTAATCCCATTTGAGCTGACTCCTTCGTTTAATCTTATTCCTTGGTTTTTTGGGACGGACGATTGTACCAGTGTTGTCACGGGAGGCCTCGCTTTCCTCTTCACTGGTACTGTTAGTATTGCCTTCGCTTTCTTCTTCTGTCTCGCTTTCCCCTGACGAGCTCGGAGTGCTGTCTGATACTGAATAAAAGGCCTCCTGACCAATTTCTGGGGTCCATGGGGCAGCAGAGCCAGGAGGAACTTCCAAGCTTCGAATAACAGTTTCCGTCTTTGTGGGGTGATCTTTGGTGTTCAGTTTCTCAAAGGGAGTACAAAGGGAGTTAGCATTATTTCCTTCGTCTAGCTCTGGATGTTCACCTTCCGTTGGAAGTGGGGTTAAGAGGGGATCAGGCTGATTAAGGGGACTGTTTTGATTTTAAAAGATTTTCCCCACAAATAAGTTTTAAAATGTTCAACTGCACAAGAACAACCTAAAGCTTCCCTTTCAATAGTAGAATATTTAGACTCAGCTTGAGATAAAGGTCTTGATGCAAAAGCAATAGTAACCTCATTGTTAGCTTTTATTTGACTCAATACGGCACCAAGTCCAGTAGCACTTGCATCCACAGTAATCTCATTAGGTGCAGATGGAGAAAAAGGAGATAAAGGTTTACAGTCAATAATGGCAGATTTTATAGACTAAACAGCTTGAGAATGTTCATGTGTCCATAAAAACTTGCATCCTTTTTTAAGTAACAATCTTAAAGGCAACACAATGTCAGAATTTTTTTTAACAAATCTAGAATAATATTCACACAAACCTAAGAAGGATTTAAGTTGATCTTTATCTTGAGGATTGTTCATATTCTTAATAGAAGAAAGAAGGTCTTTTTTTAGGAAAAATACCTTTAGCATTAATCGTGTGTCCAAGATAATCAACTTCAGATGCAAAGAATTTGCATTTGTCCAAACGAATCGTCATACCTTTATCATCCAAGATCGATAAAACTTTATCAAGAGTTTCCTTATGTTTTCCCACAGAGTCAGAGAAAACTAAAATATCATCCTGAAATGCAACTACATTTTCAGTGTCTGTGAATAAGCAATTCATTAGCTTTTGAAACACTGAAGCTGCAGAAGAACACCTAAAAGGCATCCTAATATATCTAAATGTACCATCAGGTATGATAAAGGTTGTAATATCTCTAGAATCTTCAGTCAGTTCTACCTGATGGTAAGTGGACTTGAGATCTATGGTACTAAAAATATTTGCACCATCAAGTTTTGCTAATAAATCCTGTATCTTAGGCAAGGGATGACATTCCATGACAATTTGCTTATTCACAGACCATAAATCAGTGCACATCCTAAGCTCGCCATTCTGTTTTTTAACTAAAACTATGGGAGAAACCCATTCTGATGCACTAACAGGTTCAATAACCCCTTCACTGCATAATTTTTTTATCATTTCAGACAACTCATTCCTAACGGATAATGGTACATTTCTTAACTTATGCTTAGAGGATATAGCATCTTTCTTTAAAACTATTTTATGTGAAAACCCTTTCACTTTTCCTAGTTCTTTTTTAAAAACATTTTTGTGTTTGTCAATAATATTTTGCAAAATACTGTCATTAACTTTGCATTCATCTTTAACCATGTGTAAATCTTCAACAAAACACCCCTGAGTTTTTTCATTGGGGCGTAAAGTAATATCAAATTTACCTTGATGTTTCCAACCTAATACTTGTAAACCATCAACAGCCACATAAACCTTTCCACAAATGTTTTTTTGTTTAAATTTAATATCAGAAATGAAATAACCCAACATTTCAATTTCCTTACCACCAAAACCAAAAACTCGAATGTCATTGGGTTCTAAAGTTTTATTTACCCAAGACTTGTAAAAGAAAGAATCAGAAATAATTGTATAGGGAGAGCCGGAATCAGCCATGACCTCTATATCTTTACCTTCAACAGAAATTGTATATATAGGAGGAATGTAAGGTTCAGAATCAATATCCTCATCATTGTGAAAAACTTGACCTAATCAATGAACCTCTGTAATAGCAAGAATTTCATTCTCAAAGTTAGGTTCTGTAGGTATTTCTTCTTCAATATTTATGTCGGAAACAACAGATACTCTTTTATTAGATAGACAATATGTCCCAAAATGGCCAATTTTCTTACTCTTAAAACATTCTTTACCCCTAGCAGGACATTGTTTAAATTGAAAAGAATGTGTCTTTGAACCACAACGATTACAGAACAGTTTCCCAAAGTTAGAGTATTGCTTAAAATTATTTTTGAGCACCTTTAGTGACATTTTTATTTTTGACATTAACTTGAGACTTGTCATTAGAATCTTTTTAGTTAACTGCAGTAACACCAGTGATAACTTTATCAACATTAATGGTGTTAAATGATATAATGGAACGTTCCACACTTTTTGCAATTTGATTAGTTTCCTGCAAAGTTGGATTACGTTGTCTAAGTAGTTGCTCTTGAATTTTCTTATTAGAACAACGAATAATAAATTGGTCACAAATATATTTGTCAACTTGATCCCCAAAATCACATTCAGCAGCTAACACTCTAAGACATTCAACATAAGTATCAACTGGCTCATTAAAAAGTTGATTTCTTGTATAAAAATTATATCTTTCCATAACCATGTGAGGTTGTTCAGTAAATCTCTTTTTAAATCTATCAATTGCCTCTGAAAAACAATCATAATCGCCACTGTCCATTCCAGAAGGAGTAGGGGAAGGTGGCAAGTGTATAAAAACATCCTCAGCATGACCCCCTAAAGTATTTAATAAAATAGCTTTTTTTCTTGAAGAACTAAATTTGTCACCATCAATAGCTAATAGATAGTTATTAAATTGCCTATACCATTTTTCTCATTTCATGCTAGGCTGATTTGGTCCGGAATAAAAGGGGGGTGGAGGAGTGCCACATACTGTACTCATAATATCTATAAATAAATATGTCAGAAGAAATAAAGAAATAGCACTTAAAACACTTAAAATGTAATAACCCACATAAAAACAACAAGTCAAAATAATTACCAGATGCGAAGCAAAACACTTTTTAAATTGCCTGCGAAGAAAATAAAGGATCGTGAGTAAGTTGCCAAGGTAACTAAATGATGCACAAAATGGCTGGAAATGCGTGATGACCACACACAACGTGATGATGATGTGCGTGTCTAATGTATTCGAGGTGTGCGCGTCACCGAAGCGTGCCGGAAAAACAGAGTAGCGGTCTAGAATGAAGGTGGAGAAGTGTTCTAATGGCCGAATACCGGAAGATTCGTGGATGGAAGGTGAGTTCATTGCCCAAAATAAACAGCTCAGGTTTCCGTTAGCGTGCTGGATGATCAATGCCTCGTTGCAATGGCAAATAGTTTCCCGCAAGAGCAGCTGCCAAGCGGCACCAATCACAACAATGCCAAAATCACTGCTGTGACGTACCGCTTACTGCTACGACAGTCTCCTTGCAATAAAACAGCAGGTCCTCCAACAAAAAAAATTTCATGTGAATTTCTGTTCCAAAGAACAATTATCAGACAAAACCAAGAAAAACTGTAAAAACTGCTTCTCACGTCGAAATGTCAATCTTTCTGATGATGAGATCCAAGTAACATTAATAACTCCAATTTCTTCGCAAAAATAATTATGTAAAGCTGAACGAATTAAGGTAAATCCGAAAGCCTTACACCAATGTAGAGTACACCGCAGGGAAGTTCATTTCCAATAAAATAGCATTAAATGATGGCAAAAATTTCTTGCCAAATGTTCCTTGGATGAGAAAATAAATAAAACTTCCCAAAAATCAATCTGTGGATGCTCCATTACAAAGGAAAAAATCCCAAAACGTCTCCAATAATGTAGTAAGTTGATTGTAACAATAAATCCAGAACAATACAGTATGAGTTGAAGAGGTATTTAATTGAGCATCCACCTTCTGATGATCAGCAGTATAACTGAAATTTAGCTGACTTTCAGAACATGGAATAAGCAAATATATTCAAAGAGATACAAGGCAATCACAAGGATGCATTTCAGAGAACATTCCAGGATGGAGTTAACAAGTACAATTCCAAGAGGAATTCTCAAACAATTAACATTCTATAGAAAACACAATTGATCTTAATACTACAGTACCTCCTAGTTTGGAACACAGCCGGGACTTCGTCGTGATCCCCCCTGGAGTGAGCCATTGCCAGGAGGCCTGACACTGGAGGATGAGCCATGCGAGTCCGGAAGACCGGCGAGGAGAAGTTGAGAATGCAGCGAGGCCACAGCGAATCTCAGTGGGCATACTCTTTGCCCCTGTGAGAAACAGACTGCCCAGTAGCTTGTAGAGTGAAAAGGTGAACAAGGGGGGGGGCAGGAATAGCGAGGATCGGCCTGACATTGCCAAACCGGTTCTCCCTTCCCTCCTCCCCCCTGTTCACTGCCGGAAGGGGGGAGTGGGTGTCAGACTGGGTGGCTCACCGGGACCGCAGAACTCCGGGAGAGTCCGGAAGCATGGTGGGGCCGAGAGGAAGACTCTGACCGTGGTCTAACGAGACAGAGGCCAGCACCAACTAATAGGGCAGGAAAGCCTGCACAGCAACAGGGGAGAGATCGACGATTGCGGGGACACACCCGCTCCACAGAGCAGATCCGAAGGGCCAAAAGCACAAGCGGGTGGGGGCTCAGAATTTGAAAATGGACCCCATGGGAAAGAGACCCGGGACTTCCCCTGAAGCTGGGACGCAACTACAGATGAAAGGCCCCTAGCCCGAGAGACCACAAGTAGGCCCGGAGGGCCCCTGGGGGTCAAGTGGCACACTTCCTGGCAGAATAGCGTACCTCGTACTCATATTCCCAAGCAGCCTGGAGGGGCCCACTTGAACACAGGCCGGGGATCGTCGGCGAGCCTTGTCTGCTGTGTGGAAGCGGACCCAGTTTCCCGGTGAGTGAGCTGGGTGGAGCCCGGAGTGCCCCACCGCACCCCACAGAAGGAGACACCGGCCCACCTTCTGAGAAACCAAGTCAATTTTCACCTGTACGACCCTGACACTGTGACACTGCAGAAAGGACCGGGAAGCTCAGGGTATCGGGAGGGGGAGTCCCCTACCTGCTGGTGGGATTGTGGCCCTCAGCGCTGACAACCACAGAATAACCAGCACAACTGAAGTGCAGCAAGCCACAGTGGGCCTCACCCACGGAATGGAGGTGAATCAAAGGACCACGAATCGAATGGGGCACTAACAGGAAGGGACCAGGACTACCGTTACGAACCCCTAGAACAGTGTCACCGGCCCCTCTCCCCCGAATTTAAGATACAGCCTCAGAGGAAGTGAACAACTAGTCGACACTCTCCCCCTCCTGGTTTGCCAATTCGCCAAAAGATATTTCCAATATGGATCGGATCAATGGGGAACCGGGCAGCAGCCACCAAACAGATTGGGACACAAAACCTTTGCAGTGAAAGCAGTGGGCCTCTCAAGGGTATCCTGAACCCATCCACAGGACAGCAGCACACATCCCGATACAAAGATAGAAAGGAAGACTACACTGCCTGCCTAACTAAGTGGAAACAGATTGCACAGCGACAAAGGTATTGCCCCCTGTGGACTCGACAAATGCATCTAACTGGCCTTGGGTGCAGACACGCTTGATTCAGAGAAAGGAACCCCAACGTGAACACAGAGAGAGCTGTGGAAGGACCGGAGGGGAGATACCCTAGGAGACTAATGGCCACAGCTGGACTCCTGACAGACTGCACTCCCGGGAGCGGGTGAAATGAAAAAGCACTGAGTTAGGTCAAAAGAGAGGGGGTTGACTGGGAGAAATGACTCAAGCAGCAACATCAGAAGGCCCCCTCCAGGTCGGGGCCACCGGTGGATCCCTTCCCCTGAGCCACACCTAGTGTTGCAGCCAACTGAAGAACTGTGAGCGTCGAGCCCGATGGCAAAAGATAAGGAACCACAATCGCAAAGACAGGGGAAAATGGACAAGTATGCAAAGGTAATGGGTCCTCCCTCAGGAACTGCAGTGGCGACGGTAAAGGTGCCCGACAATACAATACTACTACAAGCAATTCAATCTTCCAGAGAAGCACTAGAGTGCAAGATTGACAAAATCCGTATTGATGTCACCCTGTTGAGGCAAGACCTCTGTAACATCTCTAGCAGAACAACAAATATCGGAAGTAGAGGACACTTCACACACCTTGCGAAAAGAGATTACGTCTTTAACGGCCACAATGAGGGAAGTCGCTAGGAATGTTGATGATGCAGAAAACCGTTTGTGCAGAAATAACCTGCGATTCATAATCTTTCCATAAGCCATTGAGGAATCAGAGGTGGGAAATTTTCTGCATAAGTGGCTTACAGATTCGCTCCCAAATGCACAGTTTTCGTGATTGAAAGAGCCCACTGGATGCTGAGTCTGAAACCCCCGGCGGGGGCACCTTCAAGACCTTTAATTCTGCGTTTTCTGAACTATCAAGACCAGGACTTAATACTCTGCGAATTGAGGTGAATGAGGTGGGGGGACACAGTCCAGTCCAGGACTAGAGCCACGGGTTACGGAGCAGGAGAGACTCACCGGGACTCACCGGGCACACTCCGTCACTGCTGCTGCTGCTGGGGCCCACATGCTGTGAGTGCTGCACGCCGCCGTTGCTTTCCACCTGCACGGCCGCCGGCAGACTACAGCTCCCAGCAGCCTGTGAGGGGCATTTCCGGTAGCTACGCGCCCGGAGGCGCAGAAAAAGGACGAGGCTCCCTCCGCGTCGCGGGACGCGCGCGGGACTGCGCCGGGCTAAGCCCGGGCAAAGGGCGGGCCCTCTGTGGCCCTCAGAGGCACAAAGAGGCCGGGACGGGCCACCACCCTTATCACTCTGTTACAGCAAAGAGGTACTGTGCTCCCCCTTATCATCTTCATTTAGCCCACTGTTTGCTACTTAGCATTATACCATGTCTATCTGGGACGAGCTTAATGCCATGTGTGGAACTCAATATACCCCCGACCTTTTATCCCCCATAAGCACAGACAACAACCCACATCTCGCTTACGACACCCTGCAGATGTCACCTCTGTCTGTAAATAAACTCCAATCTCCACTTATAGCACTACCGGGTGGGCAGAACACCAAAAGAAAGACCGATGATGCCATCAACAACGGAAAACCACCCAAAACTCCTAAACTATGCCCCAGTCCCTTTCAGCACCACTCAAATGTTACCTCTGTGTCGGGGGATATGGAGCTTGGAAAAAAGGAAAACTCCCCATCATCTCCCCAACCAACTTTATTGGCCCAGCTCGAGCATTTATTAATCTCCCTTATTTCTCCATTGGCGGAAAAAATCAACGATCTGGGGGATAGGATATCTAACATTGAACTGATAGTTAAAACACATATCCCACCAGGATCTAAACCAGCATCATCTAACCCTCCGATCCCCCTCCTTGTCCGGGAAAAACCAGATCTGAACCCCCGCAGGAATGCGCATTCTCAAACTTTATCGTTGGCCCAAACAAACCACATTGAGGTGAAAAATGAACCTATTAGAATGCCACGAATAAATTTACCCCCCGAAGCCGCCCCCTATGTGACTGTTGTTTCCGGGATTCCACCCCTAACCCACGGAAAAGTTGAAACACGCCAAGACTTACTACACAAGGCCATGCATTGGTTACAGACTAATAGACCTCTGCCACCTGACCTAGATGGGGGGATCCTAAGCGTTAGGAGGGTGGGGTGGTTGGGCACTCTCCCAAAAGACATTCCAGGGGACTTGGTCCTAATTAGGTTCAAGCAAAGGAAAACAACCCCTTATTTACGTTCCTGCAAGTATAAACAGGGGGATGGCCCGATTCGTATCTGGGATTTACATGACTTTTATCCGAGCTTTCCACCCACCCAGATATCAAGAACACAAGGGCCTAGGAAAACTTTAGATCGATATGGGACATAACAATTATTGCTGTTTTTTAACTTGTTGTTTTTAAATGTCGTTTCTAAATAGTTCCCTTATCAGCGATTTTTAACCTCCTACTGAGTATTGGATGACTTCTTTTAACTGAAATCGTTTCTTGTCCTTCATTATAATGCTTTTTTTTAAATTTTCTATAATAATGTATGCTTATGCTTATATGATATTTTTTCTAAATATCGAATAAAGCTTATTTTGAACCTTGAGGTGAATAAGAGAAATCCGACTTGACAATATCAAAATAATAGTGTTCCTGGACTACTCAAGGGATGTGCAAAAATAACGGAGAACATTCGACTCGGTCAAAGAAAAACTTCAGAGTCTCCAGATTCAGTATATGTTACTCTTTCTGGCCAAATTAGGTAATGTTCCAAGCCAAAACGTTTCCCTTCAGAACACCAGAGGAGGCATGGAATTGGTTAGAAGAATGCCCACTCAGACGACAACCAAGAAACCAGAAGGCTTTGCTGAAGGGGGGCCGTGCTTTGGAAAGTAGGCCCAGGTCACAAGGACTACAATCAAAACCTAGCTCGGGTCCTTCAGGCGAGTCAACTAGAGGTCCCCCGTTCAAAGGAAGAAGAACCACAAAAACAGCAATCCAGGCCTCAGACTCCAATGAAAACCAACCACGGGATCGATCCGGGGAAAATCTTTCTAAACCCAGGCTGAGACGACAACGCACCCCGGATCCTTCAGAATGGGAACTTTTGATTGACTCTGAAAGCGATCACCCGCTATTGCAAAACATTGCTCATCTGGAGGAACCAGATCCAGGCACAACGGCGTACAAAATACCACCACATACGTGACAAGATGGAAGCAAAGAAGAATGAATCACTCTGGGCCAGCCAAAGGCAGAAGGGACAGTAAGCTACCTTAGCTGCCTCACCTCCTTGTGTGTCTTTTTTCTTTCTGTTACTCTGTTTTTCTTTTGTTTTTCTCCTTCATGCCTCTATTTCGTACAGAGACTCTTCTGATACAAAAGAAGGGACTCAAAGCAGAAGCAAATGTTGTTCTCCAGTTAAAGTTGATATTCACTGCAGAACTGTAGGGGTAGGAAGATAGGAACACATTAAAGTTTGAGGGAGGGAGGCGGCAGACCTCTCCAAATCATCCACGACACAGTTGGCCATGTTGACTCATTGGAGAAGGCGGATGAAGAGAAAGTGTGGGGGGCAGGGCAGGGGGGAGTTGGGGAATTGGGAAACAGACTGATAGGCTAAAGTTAAATTCAGGCAGCAACACCGAACAAGAGCTCAAGAGACAAATACAGCAAACGGGAAGCATACTAAAACATGTCATTAGATATCCAAGCAAGCAACCTAGTGATACATGATCATGGTAGATACTGAGTCATGTCCTGGAACGTGAACGGACTGGGAAACAAGGGGAAGAGAGGCCTAGTAGCAGCATACATTAAACGACTGAAGCCTGAGGTGATATTCCTCCAAGAACCTCACTTGAAGGGAACACAGTGTAGATTCCTGGGTCGGGGCATATAAAAAGTTGGCACATGCAGGTTTTTCCACAGGTGCCCAGGGAGTCGCAATTCTAATTAGGAAATCTCCACCATTTTGGTTAGAATGCACATGGATAGACCCCAATGGGACATATGTGGTGGTAAAGGTGATTTCGGACAGGCAAGATATCACACTGATTAGTGTTTACGCAACCCCATGCCCGCAGCACACACTCTGGAAAAACTCACAGACATTCTCTTGCAGGAAGACAGGTTTATGTGTCCACTTGATAGGGAGAGATTTCAATTATGTCATGGACTCCCAGATAGACCGCACCACATCGATTACTGGCACGCACAGAGACACGCAGCTTAGATGACTCACCAATACGAATGGACTAACAGATCTCTGGTGAAGGCACAATCCCCAAACCAGGGTGTATGCATATGGGGTGCATAGAGTCTTCTCCAGAATAGGTTATATTTTAGCCGGGGAAGTGACTGAGATAGAAAAAGCAGAATACCTGGCTAGAGGCCTCGTGGACCACTCTCCCTTGTGGCTTACAGTGGGCAAGAGACAGCAGTCGACCTACTGGGCTGGAAGCTTAATGCCTGGGAACTCAGAGATACCAAGGTAGCCTAAGAGATTAGAATAGATACCGATTTTTTTTTTTTAACAGTTTTTATTGTGGTGTAATCTGAGCATACAAACACAAAATATCCCGCAATCCAGGTTTGGACCGGCATCCCAAGTACCCTTGCGAATCATATAGCTGATAAGCCCAAATCCCGACGGTCGGGCGGCGTTGAACAACAGGGATGCTCAGAGCAGTACAATTGACAAAATTGCAGTAACAACGAACCATGACATGTACACCACTTTTTATTATAAACAATCCGAAACATGAGGTAACTACCAGCCATGTCGTATCTGGCAATATCGACATTCCCTACCAATGTGTTGTACCCATAGTGACCCGCTGCCTAATTAGAAAAGCAAGTTGGCCCAGGCTCGGGGCGGTCACAGCCTACCGCTGCGTCAATCGCTTCACACCGATTCGAGACCGGCGCGTTACTAACCAGACTCAGGGGGAGAGGGGGAAGGGGTGCGGGGGGTGCGTCGGCACGTCCTCATTGTTTTTGGGTTGGTTCTTAAGCGGCAGTAGCTCACTGTAGTTCTCAGACTGCGTGCAACAGTAGGTCAAGTTCCTCATCCATTGGTCTATCTGGGGGAGGGGCCCTTTTATCCAGCACATAGCTAGCCATCGCTTTGCCAGCAGGTGGCCCATCTCTACAATCCTGCGGCACGCTTTCGGCAATGGCCTAGAAAACCCCAGTAGTGCTCGCGCCGGGGAAGGCGCAATGACGGTCTCCAGAGTGTTGCTTAGTTCAGTGAATACTTTTCTCCAAAAGCCCGGCACCCCTGGACACTCCCACGCCAGATGCAGGAACCCCGCATTTTGCGCACTGCACCTCTTGCATGCTGCGCTATCTCGAAGCCCAAAGCGGTGCAACCGTTCCAGTGTGTGGTATACTCGGTTGAGGTACTTGAAGTGCACCAGCCTATGCCTTCCGTTCAAGGAAACAGACCTCGTGCTACCGTAGCAATAGTGCCACATGCCATCATCTATAACCGTGTCCAAGTCTCATTGCCAGTCAGTTCGCACCTTGGTGTGCCCAGCCTCTCTCTCCGCCATGGCAATCCTGTACATAATAGTGACCAGTTTCTTCGGGGCTTCTGTCTTAATGACGTGAGAGAGCTCCAATACTTCTGGGGGTTCCTGCAAGTCGTCGACTAGCTGTTCCTCCAGGCATCCCTGACTGTGATATTGAAAGCTCTGCAGCAGTGTGGGTTGCGCCCTATGTGCCGTCACCTCTGCTAGTGTCTTTAGGGTTCCATCTTGGAACATATCACCTATCATATGAATGCCAAGGTCATCCAGTGCTGCAAGCACCCCTCTGTCTCTGCATGGTGCAAGCCATACAGCCCATGATGTGGGCATCAGTGGCTAGTATAACAGCGCCCCCGCGTGGTATTGCAACAGGGCGTTCCAGGCGTGTCTAGGTGAGTTTAGGGAATCCAGCAGTCCCGTGCAGCGGTCTGCCGTCTCAAATACTATTGCTGGCATCGGCACGGCAAAGAGGCCTTCCATCTTTATGTACGGTGCCATCCCGGCATCATGTATCCAGCTGTGTAGTAACGCCCCTTGTGCCACCCGATAATATAATTCAAAGTCAGGAGCACCCAAGCCGCCCATGTGGCATGGTAGAATAAGAGTTTTCCACTTCACCCTCGCTTGCTTGCCAGCCCAGGCTAATTCTATCATTAATGACTGTAAGCGGGAGAAGAAGCATTTGGGCAAGACCATAGGTATATTCATGAATAAGAACAACAGACGCGGCAGGACCACCATTTTCATTATCGATATTCTGCCCATAAGAGAAAGGGGCAATCCCACGCAAACGGCCACATTGTCTTCAAGACGAGCTATAGCCCTACCGTAGTTTTCACGAAATACTGTCTCCAAGTCACTGTGAAGCTGTATTCCCAAGTAGCGTATGGGATCAGTGGTCCACTTCAGCAGGAATTCCATTTTGAATCTCTCGGTGGCTGCAGTGATGGGGAATGCTATGGACTTGGACCAGTTTACCGATAGCTCGGACAGTGCGCCGAACCTCACCACATCCCACAAAAGGGGAGCCAAATTCCTCTCCGGCTCCCTGACATAAAACAGGGTATCGTCTGCGTATGTGGATATGACTAGTTGATAAGAAGGGAATTGCAGGCCCCTATGGGAGTGATATTCCCGCATTGCCCTCGCAAGCGGCTCCGCAACTAGCGCATAAAATGTGGGCGACAATGGGCAGCCCTGACGGGTCCCTCTATAAATGTGGATGGGGGTCAGTGATGAAATTCCCTATCTTAATGCGCGCCGACGGGTCATTGTAGAGCGCCGCCACCCTCTGCAAGAACACGGGGCCAAGCCCAAATCTGGCTAGGACCTTGGCGTATATCTTAGTATCCATCTTCAGTAGCGACAGTGGCCTGTATGAGCTACACTCCTCCGGAGGCTTATCCGGCTTTGGTATGGCAACTATTAGTGCTTCCCTCATCGTCTGTGGCATCTGCCCCGTCTTGCCCATATCTGCGAACAGAGCTGATAAATACGGGAGCAGCAGGTCCAGGTACGTCTTATAGAAGATGACCGTCAGCCCATCCGCCCCGGAGGCGCTCGTGGCTCTCATCCCACCCAGGGCCTCTCTGATCTCGTCATGTTCGATAGGGTGCATTAAAAATTCCCTCTGGGCATTAGATAAAAACAGAAGCTCTAGGAGCCAAACCGGCGACCACGATGGCCGCCTGACGATCGGCTCCGGCCATTCCAGCTCCACCGGCCGCACATACTGACCGCTATCCTGCCCACTGCCTAGTGTATCGGGCGGGGGAAGCCAAGCGGTAATCAGATCCAAGAGCCCCCGCTACCGCGTAGTGCCGCTCGGAGATTTGAGGCCTACGCTCTGTTTGACACCAGGAACTTGCGTGACCTGGCCCCCCGACCGGAGAGCAACAACATCGGCCTTTTGCCAGCCCAGGCGGCAGTCGGGGGGCTGGCCGAAGTTTTGCCCTGGGGATATTTCTGGCACGAGCGAGACCCCTGCTGGGCAGAAGAGGGGTCCCAAATTACAACGGGGGCCGAGATTTGTCCAGTGTGAGCCCCTGAAAGCGCCTGTTACCGGAGCCTCTGGCCCTTGGATTGTTTTGACTGGGGTGGTGCCTTGGGGCCATGGAGTGGGCCTCCCCAGTGTCGTTGGAGCTGCCTGGGTCATACTTTGGTGGTTGTGAGGGACAGTGACGCCCCCCCCACGGCCGTAGCTGGGCGCCTGATTAGCGCCGGATGTTGGTGTGGTCCTGCGGGGCATTCCGTGGTGATCTGCACGGAGGAGTGGGACCCCGGGTAGGGAGCGAGGCCCTGCCGGACCCTGGGGCCGGGATTCAAAGAGGCTTCACCCTCCTACCATTTGTGGCGGCACAGTTTTGAGGTGGTTGGGACACCTGTGAACGGGGAATGGAGGCCCACCTGAATATCCTGCGGGAAGGGGAGCCTGGGCCTATTGGACCTCTACATTCTGTCGTTGGTGATGGTGCAGTGTTGACTGGTCAGACGTATACATCCACGTGGCGAGCTGCTGTGGTATGGCAACTATTAGTGCTTCCCTCATCGTCTGTGGCATCTGCCCCGTCTTGCCCATATCTGCGAACAGAGCTGATAAATACGGGAGCAGCAGGTCCAGGTACGTCTTATAGAAGATGACCGTCAGCCCATCCGCCCGGAGGCGCTCGTGGCTCTCATCCCACCCAGTTGTTTTTGCAATTGCCGCCCTAAGTGCGCTGGGGATGCCCAGACGTGGGTCCCAGGCACTCCACACCACTTGGAGTCAAGCTAGCCGGGCTGATGAGAGGTGTTACCTCGAAACCGGTCCGGTCCTCGGATGCTTGATTCCGTTCTGGGAAGGACATGGCTTTTGTAGTTCGGACTGGACTGTTCCCATGGGGCAACAGGGTCAGAGCTGATTTGCATATTGCCATTGTCTAACCCAGGGTGGTGTGGAGTGCAAAAGAACGATGGATTTGGGCCCAGATCTTTTGACTGGGGGAGTGTGTGACATTGATCCACATTCAGTCCATCACTTGTTGTTTTTGCAATTGCCGCCCTAAGTGCGCTGGGGATGCCCAGACGTGGGTCCCAGGCACTCCACACCACTTGGAGTCAAGCTAGCCGGGCTGATGAGAGGTGTTACCTCGAAACCGGTCCGGTCCTCGGATGCTTGATTCCGTTCTGGGAAGGACATGGCTTTTGTAGTTCGGACTGGACTGTTCCCATGGGGCAACAGGGTCAGAGCTGATTTGCATATTGCCATTGTCTAACCCAGGGTGGTGTGGAGTGCAAAAGAACGATGGATTTGGGCCCAGATCTTTTGACTGGGGGAGTGTGTGACATTGATCCACATTCAGTCCATCACTTGTTGTTTTTTCTCATCCCACCCAGGGCCTCTCTGATCTCGTCATGTTCGATAGGGTGCATTAAAAATTCCCTCTGGGCATTAGATAAAAACAGAAGCTCTAGGAGCCAAACCGGCGACCACGATGGCCGCCTGACGATCGGCTCCGGCCATTCCAGCTCCACCGGCCGCACATACTGACCGCTATCCTGCCCACTGCCTAGTGTATCGGGCGGGGGAAGCCAAGCGGTAATCAGATCCAAGAGCCCCCGCTACCGCGTAGTGCCGCTCGGAGATTTGAGGCCTACGCTCTGTTTGACACCAGGAACTTGCGTGACCTGGCCCCCCGACCGGAGAGCAACAACATCGGCCTTTTGCCAGCCCAGGCGGCGGTCGGGGGGCTGGCCGAAGTTTTGCCCTGGGGATATTTCTGGCACGAGCGAGACCCCTGCTGGGCAGAAGAGGGGTCCCAAATTACAACGGGGGCCGAGATTTGTCCAGTGTGAGCCCCTGAAAGCACCTGTTACCGGAGCCTCTGGCCCTTGGATTGTTTTGACTGGGGTGGTGCCTTGGGGCCATGGAGTGGGCCTCCCCAGTGTCGTTGGAGCTGCCTGGGTCATACTTTGGTGGTTGTGAGGGACAGTGACGCCCCCCCACGGCCGTAGCTGGGCGCCTGATTAGCGCCGGATGTTGGTGTGGTCCTGCGGGGCATTCCGTGGTGATCTGCACGGAGGAGTGGGACCCCGGGTAGGGAGCGAGGCCCTGCCGGACCCTGGGGCCGGGATTCAAAGAGGCTTCACCCTCCTACCATTTGTGGCGGCACAGTTTTGAGGTGGTTGGGACACCTGTGAACGGGGAATGGAGGCCCACCTGAATATCCTGCGGGAAGGGGAGCCTGGGCCTATTGGACCTCTACATTCTGTCGTTGGTGATGGTGCAGTGTTGACTGGTCAGACGTATACATCCACGTGGCGAGCTGCTGTGGTATGGCAACTATTAGTGCTTCCCTCATCGTCTGTGGCATCTGCCCCGTCTTGCCCATATCTGCGAACAGAGCTGATAAATACGGGAGCAGCAGGTCCAGGTACGTCTTATAGAAGATGACCGTCAGCCCATCCGCCCCGGAGGCGCTCGTGGCTCTCATCCCACCCAGGGCCTCTCTGATCTCGTCATGTTCGATAGGGTGCATTAAAAATTCCCTCTGGGCATTAGATAAAAACAGAAGCTCTAGGAGCCAAACCGGCGACCACGATGGCCGCCTGACGATCGGCTCCGGCCATTCCAGCTCCACCGGCCGCACATACTGACCGCTATCCTGCCCACTGCCTAGTGTATCGGGCGGGGGAAGCCAAGCGGTAATCAGATCCAAGAGCCCCCGCTACCGCGTAGTGCCGCTCGGAGATTTGAGGCCTACGCTCTGTTTGACACCAGGAACTTGCGTGACCTGGCCCCCCGACCGGAGAGCAACAACATCGGCCTTTTGCCAGCCCAGGCGGCGGTCGGGGGGCTGGCCGAAGTTTTGCCCTGGGGATATTTCTGGCACGAGCGAGACCCCTGCTGGGCAGAAGAGGGGTCCCAAATTACAACGGGGGCCGAGATTTGTCCAGTGTGAGCCCCTGAAAGCGCCTGTTACCGGAGCCTCTGGCCCTTGGATTGTTTTGACTGGGGTGGTGCCTTGGGGCCATGGAGTGGGCCTCCCCAGTGTCGTTGGAGCTGCCTGGGTCATACTTTGGTGGTTGTGAGGGACAGTGACGCCCCCCCACGGCCGTAGCTGGGCGCCTGATTAGCGCCGGATGTTGGTGTGGTCCTGCGGGGCATTCCGTGGTGATCTGCACGGAGGAGTGGGACCCCGGGTAGGGAGCGAGGCCCTGCCGGACCCTGGGGCCGGGATTCAAAGAGGCTTCACCCTCCTACCATTTGTGGCGGCACAGTTTTGAGGTGGTTGGGACACCTGTGAACGGGGAATGGAGGCCCACCTGAATATCCTGCGGGAAGGGGAGCCTGGGCCTATTGGACCTCTACATTCTGTCGTTGGTGATGGTGCAGTGTTGACTGGTCAGACGTATACATCCACGTGGCGAGCTGCTGTGGTATGGCAACTATTAGTGCTTCCCTCATCGTCTGTGGCATCTGCCCCGTCTTGCCCATATCTGCGAACAGAGCTGATAAATACGGGAGCAGCAGGTCCAGGTACGTCTTATAGAAGATGACCGTCAGCCCATCCGCCCCGGAGGCGCTCGTGGCTCTCATCCCACCCAGGGCCTCTCTGATCTCGTCATGTTCGATAGGGTGCATTAAAAATTCCCTCTGGGCATTAGATAAAAACAGAAGCTCTAGGAGCCAAACCGGCGACCACGATGGCCGCCTGACGATCGGCTCCGGCCATTTCAGCTCCACCGGCCGCACATACTGACCGCTATCCTGCCCACTGCCTAGTGTATCGGGCGGGGGAAGCCAAGCGGTAATCAGATCCAAGAGCCCCCGCTACCGCGTAGTGCCGCTCGGAGATTTGAGGCCTACGCTCTGTTTGACACCAGGAACTTGCGTGACCTGGCCCCCCGACCGGAGAGCAACAACATCGGCCTTTTGCCAGCCCAGGCGGCGGTCGGGGGGCTGGTCGAAGTTTTGCCCTGGGGATATTTCTGGCACGAGCGAGACCCCTGCTGGGCAGAAGAGGGGTCCCAAATTACAACGGGGGCCGAGATTTGTCCAGTGTGAGCCCCTGAAAGCGCCTGTTACCGGAGCCTCTGGCCCTTGGATTGTTTTGACTGGGGTGGTGCCTTGGGGCCATGGAGTGGGCCTCCCCAGTGTCGTTGGAGCTGCCTGGGTCATACTTTGGTGGTTGTGAGGGACAGTGACGCCCCCCCACGGCCGTAGCTGGGCGCCTGATTGCTGCTGGGTGGCCCGGTCTCGGGACTCTTGGCGGTTGGGTTGGAAAGCTTGTCTCTGCTGAGGGTGTCTTGTCCGGCCGCACCAAGTGTTGATCCTGCAGCAATGTCGACGAAGATGGACCCTGAGCGACAGGGCTCCAAGACCACCAGGGGGGCACGGCAAGTCCAGTCGAACAAGCTAGACAGATATACCCTGCCTAAGGGTTGGCCGGCCGAACACAAGAGGGGCCCGAGTGGCGGTGCTGGCGATAATCCTGCAGCGGAAGAGCCCACATTGACGGATTTGATGGCGGCGATCACCGGGGTCCGCACGTCCTTGGGGCAGCAAATGGAGACCCTGGATACCAAGCTTGACACGGTGTCGATTGAGATGGGACTGATCAGGGCCGACCTGTCGAAAGCTAACGAGAAGGTTAAGTCGCTGGAGCTTAAGACGACGAGCCTTATTGATGATGTGAGCCAGCTTTAGCGTGAGGTTGGTGATCTTTGATGCTCGAGGGACGCTGTGGATTGACGGCTGGACGATTATGAAGGGCGGGCTCGGCGCAACAATGTCCGCATTCTTGGCGTTCCGGAGAAGTCGGAGGGGCAGGTCACTGACCTCTTCGTGGAGCACCTTATCCTTGACCAACTTAAGCCTAAGGGGCTCAGCAAGTTGTTCACAGTGGAAAGAGCCCACAGAGTGCCCGGTGGAAGTCCCCGGGTCGGGGCGCCTCCGCGGCCGATAATTGCCCGAGTGCTGAACTTTCGCGACCAGGACCCTATCTTGCAGGCGGCCCGCTCAGCGGATCCCTTACAGTTTGAGAATTCGAAGATCTTGTTCTTTCCAGATTTCACCCAGGCGGTACAAAAGCAGCGCCAACGGTTCTTCTCGATTAAAAAGAAATTGAGGGAAAGGGGTATCCGGTATGCGATGATGTTTCCGGCCCGCCTTCGTGTGGAGCTCGATGGAAAGGCCTGGTTTTTTTGATAATCCTGAGGTGGTGGCGGACTGGCTGGACACACTTCACCGCACAGACCAGGAGGCCGCAGATCGTGCAGAGGCTGAGGAACAATGATGTGTTGAGTGGGGCTTAATGGGGGCAGCATGCAGTAACGGGGATGTGTTCCTTTGGGTTGCGGGGCTTGGATTCTGGGCAGATCATGAGTGAGTGTATTTGAGTAGTATAGGTGATGACTCATCCTGTTTAGAGTCGGTGGGCTGGGGTGGGTGGCTGGTCCGTAGGCCCTCCTCTATATTCTATTTTTAGATTCATAGTTTTCTGGGGGAGACAGGCACACTGCTAGTTGGGGATGAGCGCAAGCTTTATGCAGGGGTGCAGGGAGAGGGGTTGGGGTGTAGAGGTAGGGGTTAGTTATTGTGTTTTTGTATGTATTTTTGTTTTGCACTGGGTGCTATGGTACTACAATGTTGGTCGCTTTTATTTGAATGTCCTCCGTTAAAGGGGCTATGGGGATCTCCGCACTGAGTTGGAATGTAAATGGTTTAGGGGACAAGATCAAGAGGGGTATGGTGAGCAAATTGATCCGCAGGCACTCCCCAGATGTGGTGTTGCTTCAGGAAACACACCTCATGGGTAAGCAATGCATGGCACTCCACAGAGGAGGGTATAGGCTGGTGGCGCATGAGGGTTTCACAACTGGGTCACAAGGGGTTGGATCTTGATTAAGAAGGCCTTTCCTCTTGCTATACAAGCCACATGGATTGACAACTGGGGGAGATATGTCGGGGTCTCTGGCTTGTGGGAGGGGAGAACTGTGACTTTTTTGTCTGTGTATGTCCCTCCGGCCCTTCAGTCTGACACATTTCACGACCTTGGCAACATTTTTTTGTCCTTGCCGGTTGGTTTTTTAGTTGTTGGTGGAGATTTCAATGCAGTGGTGGATGAAATGGTTGATCAATGCCCGGCTTGCGAGTTGTTGTACTCTCAGAGGTGGTTGGCTGATTTTGTGGGTACCATGGGCCTGGTGGATAGCTGGAGGCTCAGACACCCCGACGAGGGGCACTATACGCATGTTTCTGCGGCGCACAAATCCCTTTCTAGAATAGACTATGTTCTGGTTCCGGCGGCGCAGGCCGCTTGGGTCCGGGAGGTGCGCCATGTGGCTAGGGGGTATCGTATCACTCCCCTGTTTGGCTCAGTCTTGATCTTGGCTGTAGGGATGTGGCTCGCGTTGCGCCGATAAGTGGTTGGAGGTTCCGGGACCCCGGGGCCAGGAGGGAGATAGTGCGGGTGGCTGACAGGTATTTTCAGGAGAACGTTGACTCAGTGGCCTCTGCATGCTCCCTATGGGAGGCTTATAAAATGGTCCTTCTGGGGGAGTTGCTTTCGTTTATCTCGGGTAAGAAGAGGGAAGGGCGTGCTGAGATGGATAGGGTGGAATCGGATCTGCTTGCCCTGGAGCAGGAGGTGTCGCGTGTGTCCACGCCGGAGGGGTTGCATTGCTTGAGTCTTCTTAAAGATGAATACAGGTCATTGGCCCGCGATAATGCTAGATCGCAGCTGCTGAACACACAGAGTAGGATATATGAACATGGAGACAAGGCAGGGAAATTGATAGCTTGGTTGGAGAAGGGACCCTGGGCATCGCGGCTGGTCCCGGTGCTTCAGTCTCCTGGAGCAGAGAAGGTCACAGACCAGCAATAAATCGTGGACGTCTTTGCTAATTATTATGAGGGGGTCCATGCAGCTGAGTGTATGTATTCGGAGGCTGAGAACGCAGATATGATTAGGGACATTCCGATGCCCACTCTTTCGGAAGATGATAGAGGTTTTCTCGATTCTCCTCTTACCAACGATGAGGTGGCTCAGACAATTAGGGGGGTTCGCTCTGGTAAAGCGTCGGGCCCGAATGGACTTCTGGTTGAACTGTACAAAGTCAATGCGAACAAGCTCGCTCCCTTTTTGAAGGGTATTTTTTTGGAAAGTAGGGAGAGGGGTCGGCTTCCCAATGACCAGCGAGTGGCTAATATTATTGTCCTTCTCAAGGAGGGTAAACCAAAAACTGAGTATTCATCCTATCGGCCGATTTCTTTGTTGGATGCCGAACCCAAAATCTAGGCAAAACTGTTGGCAAACTGCCTGGTCAAGGTGATTACCACACTGGTGCATCCGGACCAATCGGGCTTTATGCTCCGCCGGAACACGGCTCTTAATTTGCGCAAACTGCATGGGGTTGTGGGTGGGGCGTCGCAGATACACGAGCCGATGATATTGCTCTCCCTGGACGCCACCATGGCCTTTGACAGGGTGGAGTGGCCCTATTTTTTGCTGCCCTGGGTAAGTTGGGGGTGGGTCCGAAATGTATTTCTTGGGTTCGCCTCCTGTATTCTGGCTCTCTAGCCTGAGTAGTCGTACATAATCGCAGGTTGGTGGATTTTGTGCTGGGGAGGGGCACCAGGCAGGGCTGTCCTCTTTCCCCTCTGCTCTTTGCATTGGCGCTTGAGCCGCTTGCGGCCTGGGTTCGGTGGGATAGGTCGATTAGGGGTCTACAGTGGACGTCTGATTGGGAGGATAAGATATCTCTCTATGCGGACGACATTCTGTTGTATCTGACCTCCCCCGGACATCGCTTATGGCATTTTTGGATGTTTTGGAGGTGTTCAGTAGGTATTCGGGGTTTGCTATTAATTGGATTAAGTTGGTCTTGTTCGTTTTGAGTGGAGACCCCCCGGAGGTCCCCCCGCATTGCCCGGTCAGGTTGGAAATTGTGGGCTTTAAATATTTAGGCATCTTTATATCACTGGACCCCCGGAGTAGATATTCTAACAATTTGCTGCCTCCGTTGGTTCGGCTTCAGCGGGATGTCGATCGCTGGAGGGCGCTTCCCCTTTCCCTTCTTGGCCGGGCCGTTTTGTTCAAAATGATGGCTCTCCCGCGTTTCTTCTATGCGCACCAGAACTCTATGGACCCGGTTCCGCCGTCGTATTTCAAGGAGATCGAGTCTCTTCAGAGGCAACTTCTCTGGGAAGGGAGACCCCGTATAGCGTACGCGAAATTGACACTACCGTGGTACGACGGCTGGATCGGGATACCCAACATCAGGAAGTATTATTGGGCGTCGCAGTTGGCGGCGGTTAATCAAGCTATTTATGGATCACCGCTTGACCCCAGCTATGTTATGGACCGTGGTCAGGCTCACGGGGGGACTCACTAGGGCACTATATGCTAGGCGGGGCGCTTTCCGCTGGTGGGACCTGCAGCGGTGGCTATAGGGGTCTGGCACGAGGCGAACCGTTCCCTTGAATGGGAGGGGAAGATTACATTGGCAACACCCCTTTGGAACTCAGAACGCTTGGGCAGCCTGTGGAAATCTAAAGGATTTGACAAATGGGATCTCATTGGTATCTCCCGGGTTGGGGATTTGTGGGGGAAGGATGGTATCCTCCCCTTCGAGGCCCTGCTGGAGCGCTATCAGATGCATGGGAGCGAGCGGTTCCATTATTTTCTGGTTAGACATGCGCTGCTGGCCAACATCCCCGTTGGCGGGTGCCCCCGGAGGCCTCCCCGCTGGAGGATAGGGTACTCGATGATCACTTCCCGACGAAAGCGATTTCCTTGATTTATAAGAAACTAGTCAATCATGCGGAGGATCCACTGGTGGCCCTGGTGGATCAGTGGACGGCAGACGGTTTGTTATTTGACGATGAGGATTGGAGGGAGGTGGCCTCTCCGCGGGTTTTAGCCGTTCAGATGAGGCTTTGCCTGATCAATTAAAGATTCTACACCGCTGTTATGTGACTGGTCCTCGGTTGGTGCGAATGGGATTGGCTGTGAGTGGAGAGTGCAGGAGAGGGTGTGGTGAGATGGGAACCTTCTTTCATGTTTTGTGGGAGTGCGCCCATGTTCAAGGGTATTGGTCAGCTATTCATGCCAAGATTCGGGAGGTGTGGGGAGTGGGATTTGAGTTGGAAGCAAGGCGTTGTATCCTGAATGTTTGGAATCCGACCACCATTACGTCTCATGGAAAGGTGTGAGCAACGCTGGCATGTAGTATTGCGAAGCGTAATATAGCTCAGCTGTGGGGGGCGGTTCAGCCACCGACGGTTGGGAAATGGATGGATGATTTGGATTGGTGCATGTTCAGAGAGCGGGCTGTGTATGTGGCAAGGGGTAGACCCAAGAAATGGAGAAAGATCTGGGGGCCCTGGAATGCCTATAGGGGCGACTTATGTACTCCCCCGACGTCAACGGATGATTCAGAAGTGTTGGAAGGTCCTTCAAGTTCAAGTTCAAGTTCAGAGATTTGTATAGCGCACTACTCACCCAGAGGGTCTCAAGGCGCTTGAGGTGGGGGGGTGCTTTACTTATCGAATATCCAGGTTTTTAGTTGCTTTCTGAAGGAGAGGTGGTTCTGTGTAAGACGGAGGTGGGTGGGGAGAGAATTCCAGGTTTTGGCCGCTAAGTAGGAGAAGGATCTTCCCCCCCATGGTGGATTTATGGATGCGCGGAATAGTGGCGAGGGCTTGATTGGACGATCGTAGTTGGCGGGAGGGGGTGTAGAAGGATAGTCACGTGTTGAGGCGTTCGGGTCCTAGGTCATAGAGGGCTTTGTGTGCGTGGGTGAGGAGACGGAATGTTATTCTCTTGTTGACGGGGAGCCAGTGGAGGTCTTTCAGGTGACCGGAAATGTGAGCTTGTCGGGGATGTCTAGGATGAGTCTGGCTGAGGCGTTTTGGATGCGTTGGAGTTTTTTCTGTAGTTTGGCTGTGGTTCCGGCGTAGAGGGTGTTTCCGTAATCCAGTTGGCTGGTGACCAGTGCGTGGGTGACCGTCTTTCTTGTTTCCGTGGGGATCCAATGGAAGATTTTTTTGAGCATGCGAAGTATGTTGATGAGACGGCGTTGGCTTGTCTGGTCATCGAGAGGGAGGAGTCCAGGATGAAGCCCAGGTTACGTGCGTGATCCGTAGGTATGGGTGCGGTTCCCAGGGCCGGTGGCCACCATGAGTCGTCCCAGGCAGAGGGGGGTTGACCCTAAGATGAGGACTTCCGTTTTGTCCGAGTTTAGTTTTAAACAGCTGTTCTTCATCCCATTGGCTACTTCTTTCATTCCTTCGTGTAAGTTGGTTTTGGCGGTGTTTGGGTCTTTGGTGAGGGAGAGGATCAGCTGGGTGTCGTCTGCGTATGAGATGATGTTGAGGTTGTGTTGGCGCGCGATGGATGCGAGGGGGCTCATGTATATGTTGAAGAGGGTGGGACTGAGTGATGATCCTTGTGGTACGCCGCAGATGACTTCAGTGGCCTCTGATCTGAAAGGGGGGAGTCTGACTCTTTGGGTTCTTCCTGTGAGGAACGAGATGATCCAGTCCAATGCTTTCCCTTGTATTCCGATGTTGCTGAGGCGTTGTATGAGGGTTCTATGACAGACTGTGTCGAAGGCTGCGGAGAGGTCAAGTAAGATAAGGGCGGCTGTTTCTCCGTTGTCCAGTAGAGTTCGAATGTCGTCTGTAGCTGCGATGAGGGCGGTTTCGGTGCTGTGTTTGGCTCTGAAGCCGGACTGTGAGGGGTCGAGGGATTTGTTGGATTCAAGGAAGGCGGCGAGCTGACTATTGCCGGCTTTCTCAATGACTTTGGCAGGGAATGGGAGGAGCGAGATGGGGCGGTAGTTCTTGAGTTCCGTGGGGTCTGCTGTGGGTTTCTTCAGAAGGGCGCTGAGTTCGGCATGTTTCCAGCTTTCTGGGAAGGTAGCGGAGTTGAAGGAACAGTTGATGACATCGCGGAGATGGGGTGCGATGATGGAGTCTGCTTTGTTGAAAATGTGGTGGGGACATGGGTCGGTTGGTGAACCTGAGTGGATGGAGTTCATCAGGCGGATGGTGTCATCGGTGGTGATTGAGTTCCACGCGCAAAGGTTGTTAGAGTGCGGTTTTGGTTCGGGGGTGGGTGGAGTGGACTGGTCTTCGGGCTCGTTTTCAAAGCTGTTATGTATGTCGGCGATTTTGTTGTGGAAGAATGAGGATAGAGAGTCGCAGAGGTCTTGGGAGGGAGTGATGTCGTTGGTGCCGGCGGTGGGGTTGGTAAATTCTTTGACGATGTTGAATAGTTCCTTGCTGTTGTGGCCGTTGTTGTCGAGTCGATCCTTGAATGCTGATTTCTTGGTGGATCGGATCAATTGGTGGTGTTTGCGGGTGGCGTTCTTGAAGGTGGCCAGGTTGTCAGTGGTTGGGTTTTTTCTCCAGGCTTTCTCGAGAGTACGACATAACTTCTTGGATTTCTTAAGGTCATCGTTGAACCAGGGGGCCTTTTTGCTACCTTGTTTGATTTGATGTTTTTTCAAGGGTGCTAATTCGTCAGCGCTGTGGGTGATCCATTGTGTGAGTTTGGAGGCAGCTTGGTTTGGGTCCGATGATATGGCAGGAGGGTTTTGGTTAAGCGATGTGAAGAGTTGGTCGGTGGCGATTTTGTTCCAATTTCTTCGAGGAATAGGTTGTGGGGGGTTGTAGGTCGTGGTCTTTTTGTAGCTGAAGTGAACGCAGCTGTGGTCCGTCCAATGGAGAGCTGTGGTGTGATCGAAGGAGATGTGTTTGCTGGAGGTGAAGATAGGGTCGAGCGTGTGTCCGGCAAAGTGGGTGGGGGTGTCAACAAGTTGTTTGAGTACGAGATTGGCCAGGTTGTCCAGAAGGGTGGAGGTGTTGCTGTCGTTTTTCTTTTCCAGGTGGATGTTGAGGTCTCCCAGTAGAATGTAGTTCTCGGAGGTGAGGGCATGTGGGCTGATGAAGTCAGTGATGTCTTCGCTGAATTGTGTGCGGGTTCCTGGTGGTCTGTAGATGAGGGTGCCTCTAAGTGGGATGTATGACGTTACATCGCAAACTTTTACAACGCACACCATTACAACACAATTTTTACAACGCAGGATCCTTTACAACGGAAGCCTTTACAACGCATGACATTACATAGCAGAAGCTATTACAATGCATGCCATTACAACGTAAGTCTAGGTAAGTATATTATTTTTTAACAAATGTAATTAATAAATATTGACTTAATTTAATATATTGAATACATTTTTTATTAATATATTTGTAAATATAATTAAATCTTTTTTTAAAATAGTGTAGGTGTATAAAAATAATATTTAAAATCCAGTTAGTGTAAAACCCAAACCCAGCCCTGAACCCTAAAAATACCCCTGTACCCCATAACCCAAACCCAGCCCTGAACCCTAAAAATACCCCTGTACCCCATAACCCAAACCCAGCCCTGAACCCTAAAAAAACCCCTGTACCCCAAAACCCAAACCCAGCCCTGAACCCTAAAAATACCCCTGTACCCCATAACCCAAACCCAGCCCTGAACCCTAAAAATACCCCTGTACCCCATAACCCAAACCCAGCCTTGAACCCTAAAAATACCCCTGTACCCCATAACCCAAACCCAGCCCTGAACCTTAAAAATACCCCTGTACCCCATAACCCAAACCCAGCCCTGAACCCTAAAAATACTCCTGTACCCCAAAACCCAAACCCAGCCCTGAACCCTAAAAATACCCCTGTACCCCATAACCCAAACCCAGCCCTGAACCCTAAAAATACCCCTGTACCCCATAACCCAAACCCAGCCCTGAACCCTACAAATACCCCTGTACCCCAAAACCCAAACCCAGCCCTGAACCCTAAAAATACCCCTGTACCCCATAACCCAAACCCAGCCCTGAACCCTAAAAATACCCCTGTAACCCATAACCCAAACCTAGCCCTGAACCCTAAAAATACCCCTGTACCCCAAAACCCACACCCAGCCCTGAACCCTAAAAATACCCCTGTAACCCAAAACCCAAACCCTGCCCTGAACCCTAAAAATACCCCTGTACCCCAAAACTCAAACCCAGCCCTGAACCCTAAAAATACCCCATAACCCAAACCCAGCCCTGAACCCTAAAAATACCCCTGTACCCCAAAACCCAAACCCAGCCCTGAACCCTAAAAATACCCCTGTACCCCAAAACCCAAACCCAGCCTTCAACCCTAAAAATACCTCTGTACCCCATAACCCAAAACTAAATATATACTATTACTTTAATAAATGTATTTAATTTAAATTTAAAAATAAATTATTAAATAAAATGACATACTTATCAATACTTACGTTGTAATGGCATGCGTTGTAAAAGCATCTGCTATGTAATGTGATGCGTTGTAAAGGCATTCGTTGTAAAGGATCCTGCGTTGTAATGGTGTGCGTTGTAACAGAATGCGTTGTAACAGTTGCGCTGTAACTGTTGTTTCCCCTCTAAGTGTGGTCCTGGGGTCGGTGTGGATCTGGAAGTGAAGGTGTTCGGCGGTAGCGAGGTTATCGTCGGAGCTGGTCGTGATGCGGATGGTGTTCTTATGGACGATGGCGATGCCTCCTCCTGTTTGGTTGGTGCGGTCTTTTCAGATGATCTTGTAGGCGTCCGGGATGGCTATGGCAATGTCGGGCGCTGATGAGGCGTTCATCCAGGTTTCTGTAAGGAAGGCGACGTCCGGCGATGCAGTGTCGAGTAGGTCCCAGAGTTCAGTGGCGTGTCTGTGGACCGAGCGGGGGTTCAGCAGGATACACTTCAGGTGGTTAGAGTCGGAGCTGTGTTTGGAGTTTGTGGATTTGGTGTGGGTCCTGATGCAGTCGAACTTGCAGGAGTGGCAGGCGAAGGGTCCATGGGTGTGTCCTGGGGCAGCTTCGCAGCATTGTGGTGTGCGGCCGGGGTTAAGGGCTGAGAGGGTTGAGGCGTCGTATGTAATGCCGGAGGAATGGGTTTTGCGGGGGCCAGGGGGTCTGGCGCTGGGCGCGGTCCAGGCGCGGACGAGCGTAGATGGGCTTACCTTTGGCGTACCTTCGGTGCGCATGGGGCGCGTTCGCTGCGCGTGAACGCTGCGCGTAAAATCATCTGTCATAAGTGGATAGTGTAGGGGGGTGGGGCGAGGGAGGAGCAGCTGGGAGGCAGGAGCGGGGCGGAGAGCCGGGCTGGGAGGCACAACAACAACAACAAAATGGCAGCAATCCAAAAAGCGAAGCAGGGCGAGTTTGGGGCATAGTCTTCGCAAACGTGAACTAATGGGCAAGCAGTACTGGCACAATCAGGCACCAACAGCGCTATCAGGCAAGCGAGCAATACACAATGCGCAATAAATTAAATAACACTCTAAATAAATATGCAGGCACAAATAGATAGGCGGTCTGGCAGTATAGCGCTACTATGGTACTTTAGGCAGGCACAAATACTTTAGCAGTGTACAGCAATGTCGCGTTACGATACCGCAGGTGGGATCAGGGAGGCAGCGTGCAGTAGGATCAGGGAGCAGCGTGGGGAGCGACCGCACTTGAAGAACTCAGGTCGGTCACAGCGTCTGCTACAGAGGGAAGAGCCTAACCTTTCTGTGGGAGGGAGGAGCAGCTGGGAGGCGGGTGGCGGGCGGAGAGCCAGGCTGGGAGGCACAACAACAACAACAAAATGGCAGCAATCCAAAAAGCGAAGCAGGGCGAGTTTGGGGCACAGCCTTCGCAAACATGAACTAATGGGCAAGCATTACTGGCACAATCAGGCACCAACAGCGCTATCAGGCAAACAAGCAATACACAATGCGCAATAAATTAAATAACACTCTAAATAAATATGCAGGCACAAATAGATAGGCGGTCTGGCAGTATAGCGCTACTATGGTACTTTAGGCAGGCACAAATACTTTAGCAGTGTACAGCAATGTCGCGTTACGATACCGCAGGTGGGATCAGGGAGCAGCGTGCAGTAGGATCAGGGAGCAGCGTGGGGAGAGACCGCCTTTGAAGAACTCAGGTCGGTCACAGCGTCTGCTACAGAGGGAAGAGCCTAACCTTTCTGTAGGAGGGAGGAGGTGCTAGGAGGCGGGAGCGGGGCGGAGAGCCGGGCTGGGAGGCACAACAACAACAACAAAATGGCAGCAATCCAAAAAGCGAAGCAGGGCGTGTTTGGGGCACAGCCTTCGCAAGCACAAATAGATAGGTGGTCTGGCAGTATAGCGATACTATGGTACTTTAGGCAGGCAAAAATGTCGCAATTATAGTTGATTCTTTTCATGTCTTAGGATGTTCACAGATTTATTGTGCAGATTGGTGACTCAGTGCATTTAATGTAAGTGTATTATTTTTATGTGTTTAATAAAAAGAGTTTAAAAAAAACGGAAGCTCTATGTGATCCAGGTAGTCTAAGATATCCGCTTCTTCCCCCATCCCTCTGGAGCTGTATAGTATTCAGTGTAGTATTTCCTGAACCTCTGTGCTATCTCAACTTCCCCGGCAAGGGTGACACCCTCTTTAGATCTAATTTCAGGGATCGCAATTTTCCTACGCTGTTGCTTCACCATGTTGGCTAAGATCGCTCCCGGTCTGTCCCTCTCACCATATACCCTAGCTGTAGCATACTTCCCCAGGTGTTTGATTTCCGCGTCCGCCTCAGCCTCATATTCCGTTATTAACTTTTTCAATTCTGCGCTATCCGCATCCGTGCCTCCAGGTACCTGGCGCGCCTCACATTCCGCCAACTGCCTTTCTAGGCCTGTCAGCCTCTGCCGGATGGAGCTGAGTAACAGTGAGTGCTTGCTCATGGCCATCCGCCTGATAAACACCTTAAACGCCTCCCACACCATTTGGAAGCTGTCGACTGACTCAATATTCGCTCAAAAAAACGTCTCTATCGCAGCGTGTAACTCTCCTCTGAACACCGGGGCTTGTAGGGAGTACGGTGGGAACCGCCACAGGAACGGGGGGATTGCTGTCCGAGGCGTCATTAGTTCTATCAGTATGGGGTAATGATCGGAGAGTGTACGAGGCAGCACTTGGCACTTCCGCACTCTTGAAAGCAGGCCAGACGTGGCCAGCCAATAGTCAATACATGTAGAGATGTTGTGAAAAGCTGAGTAGTGTGTGTGTACCCCCCCCGCGCAGGGTATAAGCTTCCCCATATGTCTGCCAGGTCCTCGCGTGTGTAGTAAAACCAGCAGCATTTATATGTCCTCTCAACCCCCTGTCATTCAGCCTAGAGCTTCCCACGGGCAGGTGTGTCTCTTGTATGAAGGTTAAATCAATGTGGTGTCTAGTAAGATAGTTTATCACTCTGCGCAATTTGTGGTGGTCGTTCAGCCCTCGTACATTCCACGTCAAGGCTCTTAGACCGCAGTCGCCTGCGCCAACTCCTATGTCACTAGGTGTGCCCTGCACGGTCACTGGAGGGTAACGTTATCACTGTCTTGGTAGCCCTGTAGGGATAGATCATTTTAAGCATGTGCTGGCCATCTCCTCTAAACAAAAACAAACACTCCAGTGCAACTCTTCCCCTGCCGCCCACCCACCCCAACCCCAACCACACTCTGGCCCCAGAACATGCCAGCCCCCACCCTCCTCCCACTCCCCTCACAACAACAACAAACCCAGACAAGGTGTTACCACCTGTGGGCGGAGGTCGTCTCGAGACATAGCAGAAATCCAAAACTGTCACCGTTCATACAGCTCATCTCGTCTCCGCCCGCCGACTGCTGGCTACTCCCTGCAGCTGGAGTTATCCACTATGATCATGACAACAAACTCTGTTCAGTCCTGGTCGTCCAGTCCACCACCCGATGCTTCATCCAGCAAATCTCGGTCCAAGGATTTCTTCCGCTCCATCAACCAGGTCTTGAGAGCTTTCTGCAGTGTCTTTGGCTCCGTGAAGATATGTGACTATCCATTCCTGTTGACTTTCAGCTTAGCCAGATAAAGCATTGCATAGTCCAGCCCCATATCGCATAGCTGTCTTTTCATGGGGACAAAGTGTTTCCTCGCTTCCTGAACCTTGGCCATGAAATCAGGATACAGGGAGATGGTGGATCCTTCATACGTTAGAGTTTGTTTCTCTCTGGCGACACGCAAGGCGGCATCTCTGTCCCTGTAATTTAGCAGTTTGGCGATTATTGGTCTCGGGGGGCACCGGGTTTCGGGCGTGGAGCTAATGTTCGGTGCGCCCGTTCCACAATGAACGTGGTGGAGAACACCTCCTCGCCCAATAAGGTGATCAGCAAGCGTTCAATAAAGGGCTCCATCCTGCCCATTGAGGTCGATTCAGGCAGGCCAAGGATGCGTATGTTGCAGCGACGTGAGCGGGCCTCTAAGTCCTCCGTCTTGTCCTGCAGCACTTGTAAGATTCTGCCCAGCTGTTTATGATCAGTATCCAGAGTGGTTTGCGCCTCTTCCACCTCTGTCAGTCTCCTTTACAACATGTCAAGTCTTTCTGTGTGCTTGTCAAGCCTCTCTCCCATTCTGTCCGTCCTGTAATTGAGCGTGTCCATCTTGGCACCCAGCGATGAGATGCTCTCCTGAAGCCCCCTCTCCATGGACAGCAGCATGCAGCGTATAGCTTGCTCCTGTTCTGGTGGCGTAGCAGGTGCACTGTCGCCCCCTACACCACTGTCCTGTGTCTTGGCGCGCGTTTGGGCGAAGGGTAACTTTGATTGTGTCCTGTCTGGTTTCCCCATGTTGTCTCTCCAGGGGGTCACTCACTTTCAGCTTTGCTATCGGATGCAATGCACTCAGCTCTGAGACCAGGGGTCCAATGGGCCGCAACCCCACCCCGCTCCTCCGCCGTCAATGCTAGTGGCAATACAGCCGCAGCAGGATTAAGGTCCCTGTCACGCCGCGATCTCCGTAGGCACACAGCTACGGTATGTAACACTTACAACGCAACTTTTACGTCGTAATGCTGTTACAACGCAGCTATTACAACGCAGGATCCATTACATCGGATGCCATTACAACGCATGGCATTACATAGCAGATGGTATTACAACGCATACCATTACATCGTAAGTATTGGTAAGTATATAATATTTTTTTATTTTATTTAATATTATATAATTGATTTAATTATTATTAATTATAAATAAAAATATTTATTTATGTTTTTAAATATTATAAATTAAATATATTAATTTAAGTAATTTTGGGGTACATGGGTGTTTTTAAGTTTTAGGGAAGGGTTTGCGTTTTGGGGTACAGGGGTGTTTTTAAGTTTTAGGGAAGGGTTTGCGTTTTGGGGTACAGGGGTGTTTTTAGGTTTTAGGGCAGGGTTTGGGTTTTGGGGTACAGTGGTGTTTTTAGGTTTTAGGGCAGGGTTTGTGTTTTGGGGTACAGGGGTGTTTTTAGGTTTTAGGGCAGGGTTTGGGTTTTGGGGTACAGGGGTGTTTTTAGGTTTTAGGGCAGGGTTTGGGTTTTGGGGTACAGGGGTGTTTTTAGGTTTTAGGGCAGGGTTTGAGTTTTGGGGTACAGGGGTGTTTTTAGGTTTTAGGGCAGGGTTTGGGTTTTTGGGTACAGGGGTGTTTTTAGGTTTTAGGGCAGGGTTTGGGTTTTGGGGTACAGGGGTGTTTTTAGGTTTTAGGGCAGGGTTTGGGTTTTGGGGTACATGGGTGTTTTTAGGTTTTAGGGCAGGGTTTGGGTTTTGAGGTACAGGGGTGTTTTTAGGTTTTAGGGCAGGGTTTGGGTTTTGGGGTACAGGGGTGTTTTTAGGTTTTAGGGCAGGGTTTGGGTTTTGGGGTACAGGGGTGTTTTTAGGTTTTAGGGCAGGGTTTGGGTTTTGGGGTACAGGGGTGTTTTTAGGTTTTAGGGTAGGGTTTGGGTTTGGGGGTACAGGGGTGTTTTTAGGTTTTAGGGTAGGGTTTGGGTTTTGGGGTACAGGGGTGTTTTTAGGTTTTAGGGCAGGGTTTGGGTTTTGGGGTACAGGGGTGTTTTTAGGTTTTAGGGCAGGGTTTGGGTTTTGGGGTACAGGGGTGTTTTTAGGTTTTAGGGCAGGGTTTGGGTTTTGGGGTACAGGGGTGTTTTTAGGTTTTAGGGCAGGGTTTGGGTTTTGGGGTACAGGGGTGTTTTTAGGTTTTAGGGTAGGGTTTGGGTTTTGGGGTACAGGGGTGTTTTTAGGTTTTAGGGCAGGGTTTGGGTTTTGGGGTACAGGGGTGTTTTTAGGTTTTAGGGTAGGGTTTGGGTTTTGGGGTACAGGGGTGTTTTTAGGTTTTAGGGCAGGGTTTGGGTTTTGGGGTACAGGGGTATTGTAGGGTTCAGGGGTAGGTTTGTGTTTTGGGATAATTAAATTATATTTACCATTTTTAAATTAATTAAAATATATTTAATAAATTAAATTAATTTTATTACATTAATTACATTTTTAAATTAAATTAATTAAATTAAATAAATTATTTGAATTAATTTAATTTATTTTCAATTATAAAAATATGTACATTAAATTAATTTCATTATTTTAATTAAATTAAATTATTTCCTTTTTTTTTTAAATTACATTTATTAAATAGATATTATTTTATTAAATTAAATTAATGGCTATTTCAAAATGTATTTTAATTAAATTAATTAAATTAAATTATTTAAATTAACTTAATAACATTTTTTAAAAAAAGGTATACTTACCTATACTTACGATGTAATGGTATGCGTTGTAATAGCATCTGCTATGTAATGCCATGCGTTGTAATGGCATCCGATGTAATGGATCCTGCGTTGTAAAAATTCCGTTGTAACGGAATGCGTTGTAAAAATCCGCGTTGTACTGACACCAATCCACAGCTACACCATCAAGTCGTCACGCCAGGATATTCAGGGGTGTCGCACCGCTGCCACCTCTTCACCTGCGCCCCCCCTTCGAGCAGGGCCGTACTCGCAGCCGAGTTACCGCACTACACCGCCTCTTGGGGGGCCTGATATCTCCAAAGGGTTGCCTCGGCCCGTGCACATAGCCTCCAAATCGCCTTTCACGCCACCACCTGGCTGCAGGCCGCTTATAGAGTTTGGCACCACTCTTCAGCCCCAGCACCTCTGATTGTCGCCCTCCTCCACCGGGCCAGCCTCATGCGTTGGGAGGGGGGAATCCGCCTCAGCAGCCTCCGCACCCCGCTCGTAATGAGAAGGGGGGAAGGTAAACAATGGGTCCGCAGTATTATCGTTTGTGCCAATGTCCGCAATCGCCACTACTCCAGGAGCAGCTACCCCCTACTGGGTCTGGCAACGTCCTCAGCAGAACCCCCACTTCACTTCCTCACCAGTAATAGGGGCTCCCCCCCAGACACCGCATCGCCAGGTTCAGGATTAATATCGGCCACAGGGGGGTCCCAGCACTCCCGTAGTTGTCTGGCCGGCACATCACAGGGCGCGCCCAGGTCTGCCTGCCGTCCTTTCAGTCGGCTCCTCACTCAATGCAGCGGTAGTCTCGTAATCAGCTCCCTCAGGCCGTCCTGATAGTGCACTGCGGATATCCAGGCCCGGGTCCGTAGCAGCGTCCGGACTCACAGGGCTCGCAGCTCGCCCCTCCCACAGCACGCCGCACGTAAGGCTACGTCGGCGGGGGGCACCAGCAATCGAGGCCATGGATTTCAGGCCTGCTTTTTTTCCGGGACGGCCCCCGCTACACCACAGGATCAAGCAGCCCCCGCAGAGTGCCGCAGCTCAGCGGACGCAGGACAGAGGCGCCAGTATCTAGCGCAGGTGATCAGCGGTTCCACCAACCGCAGGGCTAAGGATTTTGTAGGATTTTTGTGTCGGCTGCGGCGGAGCTTGAGAGCTATGCATCCATCTTGGATCCGAGCAAGCTCCGCTCCCCAATAGATACGAAATTGTTTTTCAAGGAAAACGTAGGCCCCGTAGTGTCTGCAGTTACACTTTTGGGAGGTGTATAAAACATTCTTGCGAGACAGGGCCCAGTACATAATTGCGCACAAAAGAAGAAGAGAGAAAGAAGAGATGTAGGAAATAGAATCACAGCTACTCCAAATTGAAAGTCAAAGATTAGCAATTGAGGACACTGCACTACTGCAGAAGATGCTAGTCCTCCGTAAGGAATATCAAGCCCTAGCCCAACGAAAGGCGCAAGTGGCAATTCAGGCCATGCACCGGCGCCTATAAGACACGGGAGACAAATCAGGCAGACCGTTAGTGTGGCTAAGCAAAAAAGAAACTCAAGCACAATGGGTAACACTAATAGCTTCAGAAGGGGGACAACAGTATACAACACCCACCGACATAGCAAATTAATTCACCCGCTACTATGAGGCTCTCTACGCGGAACGCTCACTAACAAAGGTTCCACAAATCGAAAGATATCTCTCAGAAATCAATATCCCTACCCTAGATAAATCAGTTGCCCAAACACTAAAATAGGATATAATACTAGTGGAAATTAGAGAAGCGATAGGCTCTCTGGAACGTGGGAAAGCCTCTGGCCCCAACGACATACTGTCTGAACTTTACAAGCAAAATGCGGATCTGCTAAGCCCCCACCTGCTCAGCGCATATCAGGAAGCCAAAAAAACGGCCACCCTCCCACATGACCTCAGAAGTGCCACAATAGTAGTAATCCACAAATCGGGTAAGACACACAGGAGCTGTAGTTCATATCGACTCATATTGCTACTAAACATAGAAAACTAAATCCTGGCCCTCAGTCTAACCCGTAGACTAACAACGGTCATAACTAACCTAATACATCAAGATCAGTCCGGTTTCATGCCTAAAAGGTCCACAGGATTAAATCTATGCCAATTACATAATTGGATAGAAATGGCAAGCAATAGGACTGACCCGCACCTAATACTGTCATTATATGCTGAAAAAGCTTTTGACACGGTACACTGGCCCTTCCTGAAATTAACCCTCCCGAATTTTGGATTCGGGCCTACATTTTTTAATTGGATAGATCTCCTATATGGAAATCCAGTCACCCATGTGCGAGTGAGTGGGGTAATGTCAAGAGAGTTCCCTAATGGTCATGGTAACAGACAGGGGTACCTCTTATTCCCGCTGCTCTTCCCACTAATATTAGAGCCTCTGACATATATAATACGGACACACCCAGGGATATCTGGCTTTCCAGAGGATACACATAGGACAGAAGACAAATGCATATCACTATATGCGGATGATGGCCTTCTCTACGTCACTAGCCCCAGAGATACCCTCCCATACATCTTTGACATATTTGAGAAGTACGAGAACATGCGGGCTTTATAATTAATTGGGAAAAATCCTGTCTATACTCGGAAACTCAAAGTTTTGAATCAAGTGCTGCTCTTGGGCAACTCAAGATGGAAAAGGAAGGGATAAAATACTTGGGTATGTATGTCTCAGCAAATAAATCAGAAAGTCTTAGCATAGCATATGCATTGCAGAATTTAACATAGATGTTGAGAGATAGAAAGCCTTGCCCTTAACACTCCTCTGGAAGGCGGCAATGAATAAAATGATAACACAGCCAAAACTATTATATGTACTTCAAATGCATATCACTCCTTCCCCAAAGAGGCTTTCTCCAAGGTAGATGGGACACTTAAAACGTTCCTGTGGAACGGCAGCACTCCAAGGGTGGCACTTACTACCCTGCAGCTAAACCAATATAATGGTGGTATATCTCTTCCAGACATTAGGGCTTACTACTGTGCGACACATTTAATTGTCTTTAGTGACTGGGAACACATGCCAGGAGATCATCACATAAACACTGGAACGAAATCAATTCGAGACAAGCCCACATACCCACTACCTATATGGAGACAAAGGTGTTAAGCAACTGCTTGCAGCCACACAAGTCATGATAAATGCATGGAAGAGGGCAGAAAGGCAGATGAGATGGAACGACTGAGTAACAAAAGAAACACCACAATGGAAAGGGGCGAGACTGAGAGAATTCGCTAAATTAAAGGGTTTTAGAAGGTGGAATATGCTGAGCATCTCAAACGTAGGGGACATATTAGAGGGTAAGGAACTTTCTACCTTTACGACTTTACTGAGGGAATATGAGCTGCACTAGAACCAATACTACAAGTATCTACAGGTGGCCAACGCCTGGAGGATCCTAGGGGTAGACACAGAGAATATCCCATAATATGCTCCACTAGAAGGGAGATTGCTCATGGGAGAAATCAGGGAAAACGCTGTCTCGTGGACCTATAAAACTCTCATAAATAATAAGCCGTACAATCTAATAAAATTGAGGGCAAATAGGGAAGTAGAGGTGGGAACCATGGATAACCTTGATTGGGTGGCAGCGCTGATACATCCACGTGAGGTTGCCTTCAAGTCTCGTTTTCGCCTAATACTATTTTAAATAATACACAGGACATATTCTGACAGGGCCCATTTACATATAATGGGAAGGGCTGACACACCCGAATGCCACCGATGCAAATATGAAGAGAGTACCTTTATGCATACACTATGGGAATGCTCAGCGATACACGACTATTGGAAGACCTTAACAAAAGAGCTTAGCGAAATACTTAGTGAAAGGGTACCCATGGAACCAAAATTCGTAATCCTGGGAGTATCCACAGAAATAGACCTCCCCAGAGTGTTACACTTTTCTAAACCTTTCGGCATACAACATAGTATGCTGCCGATCCTACGAGGGGGCACAGACCAGAATCCTCTGAATGACTTGGATCGCGTCCTACGAGGCAAACTACATTTCCCAGTGTAGCGCTCTAGTGCTCCGAGGGTCTCTCCTGAGCCCCGGAAGCACTACACTACTTTGTATCACCTTATGGCCAGGCGTGGCCAGAAGGCTATAAATAAAGGGGCAGGAGTGGCACAGCACTTCCTGTCCGGACCAGCATAGTGTATGTGCGTGTCCGTCATTTATATCAGCCCCATGTGTGTAGGCCTACCCCACTAGTGTGTCCTAGAGTTCTGGGGCAAAGAGATTCCCCACACTGGCGACGAAGGTGGGATGTGCCTGGTTCAAGACAACCCGCCGACGTTGCATACCCTGAGCGGCGTCGTCTGAAACACCGGCAATAGCGACGGAAGCAGGAGAAGAGAACTGGGACAGGCCCGAAGCAAGAGACAGAGAAGTCACCTACCGGTAAGCAGCATATGCCAGAAGCTGCGTGGGCACCGGCGGTCAGGAACAACGCGAGCGGCGAAGAAACGAAGCACCGCATCGGAAAGGCGCTGCCGACAGGCCCAGAAGCTCGCGCATGCGCAGAGAAGACAAGGCCGACGCCCAGAAGCATCGAGGCCGCGCTGGGACACGCAAGAGAGAGCAGCGCACGAGCCACACATAGCGCGAAGCTCTGATTCAGCCAAACAAAGCGAGGGGCTGACTGAGGCATATGCAGAGGGTAAAATCACGGCCACAACAAATAAATAAGCACAAGCAAAGACAAGTGTAGCCCCGACCAACCACACTGCATAAAGTGAATACACAAGGTCACAAGGCTAACAGAACAGATAACACGGCCAGAAGATAGCCAGCAAGCACGACCAGCAGAGAAGGTGCTACAAACAAGCACTGGCAAAAGGAAAGGAAGAAAAAAAAACACACAGAAGAGAAATAAACGCCAAATAAACCGGAAACAAGCATACACAGAGAGAGGAGGTCCCTGACACCAAGCCGAGAGATGTCTGTCAACCCAGGTGGAGCAACAGGAGGGGCAGCAGGAGGGGCGCAGCAAGTAGCACCCCCAGCCCAAGCAGTAGTACCGGCAGCACAACCCCCCACTCCGTCAGCGCATTCGCAAATACAGGCTTTGCCACCATTTAGTGAATTGATTGACCCGGGGACAGCGGCGCCACGGTGGGCAGTGTGGTTAGGGCAGCTCAACAACTACTTCACCGCCACAAGAGAGAAAGACAACGAGGTGAAGAGGTCGCTACTATTACACTTCGGAGGCACAGAGCTATATAAATTGTTCAAACACCTGCCAAACACCGGAGCGGACAGAGACTATGATGCGGCAGTCAATGCACTCAATGCCCATTTTGATCCCAATTAAACCCACACTATGAACGTTTTAAATTCCGACAATCCAAACAACGAGAAGGGGAAACTATGGACGCGTTCCATGCTCGTTTGAGAGACTTCATAAGCACGTACACAGAAGACGATGAAAAGAAGGAAGTAACTGCGCAGCTCATCCAAGGGTGTCGAAACAAACATCTAAGAACCCTTATCCTGAGGCAACCCCACATATCCCTGGAGGAAATCCTAATCCTCGCTAGGTCGCACGAGCTATCAGATGCCCGCGCCACCGCAATGGAGGCAGCTTTACACCCGCGCTCGGAAGCAGGAGCAACCATAGAGACAGAAAGAGTAGATGCTACCCGCAGCGTTAGTCGAGGAGGCAGAGGAAGATGGCCGACCAGGACACAGCGCCGAGCGCCATGCGGGTATTGTGGCAGAGAGGAACATAACCAAGAGGGCTGCCCAGCATGAGGAAAGACATGTTCCAAATGCGGAGTGGCCAACCACTTCGCATCTGTATGCAGAGGAGGATTCCGTGGAAGAAGTTTTTCAGGAAAGAAGACCGCGACAGGGTCCATAAGACAGCTATCGCTGGAAGACACCACGCCACCACGATCGGCCAAAGCACAAAGACAATCACAGACACAATTTGACGAATCATCAACTGAGGACGAAGAAGAATGTTATTACGTATCGTTCGTCAGCGAGCTGAAGAGAAGACACGAAGACCTCAACCGAAGTGCCAGATACAAATCGACGGGTCACCAGTGACCGGAGTCATCGACACTGGGGCTACAGTTAACGTAATGGGCATCCAACACTACAAGGCCCTGAAACCAAGACCGAAGCTAGTTCCTTCCAAAGCACGAATTCTCAACTATGGCAGCCAGGACCCACTTCCGCTGCGAGGGAAGATGGTGGTACAGATCAAAACGGAAGACCACGAAGTAACGACAACATTTCACGTGATAGACAAAGAAGCAGATCTACTAGTAGGAAGCAACACCGCAGAGGACCTCTGCCTAATTGCGTTTGCAAACGCTGTAAAAGCACTACAGACTGAGGACATCCTACAAATGTTCCCCTCACTGTTTGAAGGCCTCGGAACCATCAAGCGCCCGCTTATCAAACTACACATAGACCCTGCGATAAAACCGGTAGCACTGAGACACCGGAGAATCCCGTTCCATTTGCGCGCCGCAGTAGAGCAAGAACTGAACCAACTGGAAGAACAAGGGGTGATAGAAAAAGTGTCTGGGCCAACGCCGTGGGTGTCCCCCATGGTGATAGCAGAGAAACCGCGGCAGCCAGGAAAAATCGGGATATGCATTGATATGAGGGTCCCCAACAAAGCTATACGGCGGGAGAGGCACCTCACGCCCACCGTAGATGATATTCTGACGGATCTGAACGGAGCCCAATGGTTCTCAAAGCTAGATCTCAACGCTGGATACCATCAGCTGAGGTTAGTGGAGGAGAGTCGATACATAACAACTTTCTCGACGCACTTGGGACTGAGAAGATATAAGAGATTAAACTTTGGGATCTCGTCCGCTGCAGAGATCTCCCAGAATACCATAAAGGAGATACTATCTGGACTACAAGGAGTACTAAATGTCAGCGACGACATTCTGATCCATGCCAAAACGAGCGAAGAGGACCACCGCCGGCTAAAGGCTACACTGCAAAGGCTGGCGCAACATGGCGTAACATTGCACAAGGAGAAGTGTCAGTTCTTCAGAAAATCCATTGAATTCTTCGGTTACGTCTTTGACTCAGAAGGAGTCAAGGTTGACCCACGCAAATCACATGCCATCAAAAACGCCCCTGCACCCACCACAGCGTCGGAAGTGAGAAGCTTCCTAGGGATGGCGCAATACTGCGCAAGGTTCATTCCTAATCTAGCCACAATTGCGGAACCGCTGAGAAACTTAACCAAAAAAGAGAACCCATGGACCTGGACTGACGTAGAAGACAAGGCATTCGACCAGGTCAAGACAGCTCTGTTGGACAGCACCACTATGGCGTACTTCAACACTGCCAAGCCCACCGAAATACTGGTAGATGCCAGCCCCGTCAGCCTAGGGGCGCTCTTATCACAAGAAACAGAACCCGGAGTATGGGCCCCCCTAGCGTTTGCAAGCAAGGCCTTGACCGCAACGGAGTCAAGGTACTCTCAGATCGAGAGAGAGGCTCTAGCGGTGAAATGAGCCTGCAACCATTTCCACCTCTGCATTTCTGGACACCCGTTTAGGATGGTGACAGACCACCAGCCGCTAATTCCCCTGTTTAGGGGCACGGCCCCCATCCTCCGCCGAGGATAGAACGATGGGCCATCCAAGTCCAACAAAACCAAATGGATCTAGTGTACCGCCCAGGGGCGAGAAACCCGGCGGACTTTCTATTTCGCCACCCGGCACTGGAGGGTCGCCACACCACAGAACAAGAAATCCAAGCAGAGGCGTTCGTGAACATGCTATCAACAGGCTCGTGCCCTTGAGCCCTCACAGCAGACACCATCATAGCCCAGTACGAAACTGATGTGGTTATCCAACGAGTGAAGGAGACCCTACAGTCAGGCTCATGGGAGAATTTCCTAAAGAATGTTGGTGGGTGGAATGAGGCAGACAGAACACGCCTGACTCAGTTTTGGAGAGTGCACAATGACCTAAGCAGCGCAGACAATGGACTAATACTGAGGGGATCCTGAGTAGTGATTCCGAAGACGTTACAAGAGAGAGCGACAGTGTTGGCTCATGAAGGGCACCGGGCACCAGACGAATGAAGTCTCGGATGCGCAAGAAGGTGTGGTTCCCTGACCTGGAGGACAGCGTCGACACAGTTGTGCGACAATGCAGAGCATGTCAGATAACCAGCAACCCTGACGCTCCAGCACCAGTGATTACAGAAGACCCAGCTCCATCACCATGGTTGTGGCTCAGTCTGGACTTTGGGAGTTTCCCGGACGGGAGAACCACTGTAGTATTAATCGACAGCTACACAAAGTATCCCATTGTAGACATAGCAGCATCCACCAGTTTTGCAAACATTCGCCCCATTCTCAGCAAATCATTTGTCATGTTCAGAGTGCCGCTTGTCATCAAAACAGACAATGGACCCCCATTCCAGGGCAGTGAATTTAAAGACTTTTTACAGAACTTAGGCATAAAACACCGGAAGATCACGCCTCAATGGCCACAAGCCAATGGTGAGGTGGAGAGATTTATGAGGACAATAAACAAGATTCTACGGATAGCGACCTCGGAAGGGAGTGACCCAGAGGAAGCACTGCAGCTGTTTCTAAGGGAGTACCGAAGCACCCCACACAGCACCACACAAAGATCACCATGGGCATCGATGCTAGCCGGTCCGAGAAGGGACCTGCTTCCCATGGCGGACAATTGGGCTCCCGCGCCGTACTCACCAGCAAACACCCAAGAAAGAAGGAAGAGGACAAACGAGAAGGCAAGTCAACAACGACGAGCTCACACAAGAATTCTACATCCTGGAGAGACTGTATTAATCCGGACCAGAAGACCAGGAGGAAAGTTCCGAACACCGTTCGAACCAGGGCCCTGGACCGTCAAAGAAACTAAAGGTACAACGATAACCGTCAACCGGAATGGAGAAGAAGTTACACGGAACATATCATGGTTCAAGCAAATTCCGCCAGCTCAAGAGCAACCCGAGGTCCATGAAGAGCGTGCCGCAAGGGAAGAAAGAACAGGAGGAGAAGAAGCAAACATCACTACACCCCTGGCGGCGCTGGACGAAACAGCCCCGATATCACCAGGTTACCCTCGGGAGGAGACACCAACAAGGGGCAGCAGGCGATAAAACCTCAGGCCCAACCCCAGGCCGAATCAAAGACTTACGAACTTTGCATGCTGAACAATTCAGTCAGAACTTTTCAAAACTCCAAGTTGGGAAGGGATGTAGCGCTCTAGTGCTCCGAGGGTCTCTCCTGAGCCCCGGAAGCACTACACTACTTTGTATCACCTTCTGGCCAGGATTGGCCAGAAGGCTATAAATAAAGGGGCAGGAGTGGCACGGCACTTCCTGTCCGGACCAGCATAGTGTGAGTGCGTGTCCGTCATTTATATCAGCCCCATGTGTGTAGGCCTACCCCACTAGTGTGTCCTAGAGTTCTGGGGCAAAGAGATTCCCCACACCCAGCAGCTTCGAGCCATACACCACTGATGCACAGTGATGACACGGTGAACCAAATGTTAAAAGATCCATTCGGGTAATCGTCCCTTGCTGCGTATCCTGTGCTGATGCTGATGTATTTCACGGCATGTTAATCCTTCCCGGAGTCTGCAAGAGGGCGTTAAGGGTGATGCGGTCACCATTCTCGTTTTCTTTTCCTTGAACATGAAATTGCTTTCATGCCTCATAAACACTCCAGAAGCAATGACTCTTCAACTAGAATCCGGAAGCAGGAGAGGCTAATAATTAGAGGTGGTGGCTTCCCCAGGATAATCCCCTAGGTCTGTCCGGATCAAGTCTGATCAAAGGGGCTCTATATACAAAGGTTCAAGAGTTAATTTCTGATAAGGCTGTACCTAATCGCATATCATTCAATGAAAGAGCAATGTGATATGATGAGAACGTCACTTACAGATATCAATACCTCTCAGATCAAAACTGACATTTCCATTATATTTTTGATACTTCCTATTGGAGCAATACTCTTGCGAGAATCTGCTGTTGTGAACCTTAAACAACAGTGTCTTATTACTACTGATGGACTATGAAGGGCATGTGCATTTGAATGCTTTATAAATCGGAATAATCATGATGTGGTGATCCATGTAGAATCATATTTTTTCCTTTTCTTAGCAGAGGGATTTGGTGTGAACAATTTCAACCCCCCTGTGATGCAGGATCGTTTTATATTTGTGGTGGTTAAGAATCAGGCATGATTATGTGTTAATGGTTACCTGGTTGTGTAAGTCATAGCTCTAAATGTGTTTTTCATTCATAGACAAATGATTTAAGAAAAGAGAGAGCTTTCAGATGACTGAAGGCACTCGCCTACTGGAGTGATATACAGCTCAGCGTTATTTTCTTTTACAGGTATTTAGAGACCTATAAAAAATAGTAAAAAACATTCTTGTGATATCAATAGTATAGTGATACTGATTGCTTTTTTATGTTTGTTTAATATATAGGTCTCCCTCCCCGCTGTCCCCTTCCTTTCCTTCCCTCGCTTAATCTCCTCTACCGTCTGTGATATTATAGCTTCAGAGGGTGAGGCAATTGAGAGGTGGACCCACTTCAGTATCAAACCGATCCTGGGAGTTTGGAATAAAACCTTGACACAGAGCCAAGTTACTGTTAGCAAATTCAGGTCTAGTAGTGGCCAAGCGAGATGTGGCATGTCATTGGGGGATGAATAAAACACCCATGCTGGAGAGGAGGGATGCACATATATATGGCGGGGGAAAATACGACATACAAAGCTCGTAGATGCCCCATGAAGTTAAAAAAATATGAAGTTCCTGGATACAACACTATAGGCTCCTAGACAGGGAGGAACAGGAGATGACACAAGTTGAAACGTAAGACTATACAGAGAGGATAGGGGTGGGAAGGACAGAGAAGGGGGTGTACAGGGTATTTACATCACTTTGTTGGATAAATGAATAAACTGTAACAATGCCTTCTGTTGATTGTGTTACAAGAGACTTGCAAAAAAAGTCAAATGTCTATACTATACCTGTAATAAAAATAATAAAAACTGTTTAAAAAAAAAGAACTTAGCAGGTAGGGTGTGGCATGAGCAGCAAGCAAGACAGTAGCAGATTTCTAGAGCTCAGTTTGGGAGCCCAGCTATGATCCCCCTAGATCTTCCATAATTCTGTTGTAGCCTGCTGCCTCTGCCCCCCTGGTTTTGGGAGTGAGCGCTGCACCTTTCTACCAGCCGCAGGCCACGTACATGAGAGGAGGAGGAATGGGCGAGGACCTGATGCACTCACAGCCTCCCATGTCGGAGGGCGCAGGGCCAATACTTGCTTCTTCGAGCGGTGCTGGTGGCTCTGGCCCCGGATCGCAGCTGCAGGCTGAGAACCTGTGAAGGCCTGAGCCTCGGACCACACTGACAACCCTGACCAAAGGGCCCCTGTCGGGGTTTGGGTGCATTGACCAGACGGGGCTGAGCCAAGCCCAGAAGGGGGGCCTCATGGCACTGGAGAGGGGGACATTGCGGTCCCCCTTGACATTAAGGGGCCTGGAGATAGCTGGCTGCTCTTCTCACCGCCGGCTTAATGATTGTGTTGGAGAAGATTTAGGCCAGTCTGGGGGCCAGAGGGGGCCCCCGCAATGCTGCACATCTGTGGACTGGACCAAGGCCTGTAAGGAGGCCATACTGTGGAATCAGCTGGGGGGGATGTTGAACCCCACTGTATATGAGCAATGCCACACTAAACCTGCACAATGGTGTCCTGAGGTAGGAGGCGGATGGGCCGTGACTTAGCGACGAGGGTGGTCTGTGAGGGGGGGAGCGACAGACCATGGGGATGCAGGACCTTCTGGTTGGAGGCCCCCTTTTCCACCATGTAGGTGGTGTGGCTGCCCCCCTGAAGGCCGCTTACCTCAAGCGTCCTGCGGGGACGGATACGAGTATATGTGGGGTCTCTTTATGCAGAGAGGACACCCGGTGAGAGGCTGGTACAAGGAGCATCTATGAGTAAGGGAGGCCACGGAAATCAGCAGCAAACCAAGATGGAAGAATACACCACCCCTCATGGTGGCCGACAAGAGGGCTCCTCTGCGGCTGGAAAAGCATACAGAGACAGAGACCTAGTGGGGGTGCTGTGGAGCCCTCTCTCAGGAACATTATGGGAAACATCCGTGGCATCTGGACAACACAGAGCCCCTGGAGTCCAAAATAGATATTGTTGCTATGGAGGTTACTCTACTGCAAGCTGATTTGAGAGCAGATAATGAGCAAACTACACAGGCTGAAAATGATTTGGCCCAGCTTCAAGAGGAGTAAAAAATCCCTCAAAGTCAAGGTTGACCAACTGCAGAAGGAGTGCACAGCGGTGCAGGCGTGATTGGAGAACAGTGAGGGCAGCTTACAACACAACAACATCCGTGTGGTAGAAATCCCTAACTGGGTGGAGGGGCATAGCTTTGAGCTGTTTCAAGACTTCATACTCAATACACTGAAGCCAAAGAGGCTATCAAACTTTTTTTCAGTGGATTGGGCTCATAGGGCACTTGTCCCTCCGCCGAGGCCTGGGACACCTCTGAGAAAGATCATTGCGCACATTTTTAATTACAGACAGGGTTGCGATTCTACAGGCCAACCACACCAGGGAAAAACTTCAGTTTGAAAACGGGATGATTCAAGCCTATCCTGACTTCACGCTTAAGGTTCAGCAACAGAGAAGGAATTTCTGGAAGGTGAAGAAGAAGCTCTGGGAGAGGTAAGTGAAGAACATAATGCTGTTCCCCGCTTACCTCAGGGTGCTTCATAAAGGCAAGTCTTTGACTTTTGGAACGCCTGAGGTGGTGTGGGACGGTGCTTGGTGGTGAGGTGATGAGCTGAGAACACAAAGAGTGAAAGTCAACCGGGAGATCTGGGACCGGATGTGTGAGGACGGGCTGAAAGAGTGGGTCCACCAAGGAGTGCCCAGTCGGAAGGTGGTAGGTTTGCAGTGTTGAGCCTGCCTGATGAGGATGGGGAAGTGGCTAAGGTCCAAGGAGAGGATACTGATGTGTTTCTGGAGGGGAATAGGACTGAGGAGGGCTCTCCACCCTCTTCTCAGAGGGGGGGGGGGGTACATGATACTACTGGGCACCCCTTGAGCATGATCTCCAAATGTTTGTTAGGATGCCTGTCCTGGCAATGGTGCGGACATATGACTGCCCTTTGTAAGTACTCTATAAGTTTGCTGTTCACTGCGGCGCAGGGGTATTGGTGTGGGCGCTACAGCTATAACTACCAACAGTGATTGTTGTTGTTGTGGAGCCCTGACTGGCCAGGAGAAGGGGCTCGTGTTAGCATGAGGGGTTTGCTGTTTTTGGGCCATAGGCACCATGTGAATTATGATTGGTGGACAGTTTGAAGCATGTTTTGCAGAGGAGGGGAGTATTCCGCACTCCTTACGGGACAGAGCGGATGCCCCGGAACTTTGTGGACTTTCTTTTCAGTGCTTCAACGAGATGTGCCCCTCTAATGGTGCGGGTGATACATTAACTTTTATGTCTTGCAATGTTAGGGGCCTGGGCAACAAGATTAAGAGAGGGTTTGTTATTCAGAGCCTAGGCTGTCTTTGCCCAGATATTGTACTGCTCCAAGAAACTGAACTGAAGAGTACTGAAATTAAAATGTTAAACAGACAGGGATATATAAAACAGGCTCACATGGTCTTCGCCTCAGATTCAAGAGGGGTTGATATCAGGCTAAAAAAATGTACCCCATTCCCCCTGTAGCAGAACAGGTTGATGGCCATGGGAGGTATGTGGCCCGGATTGGTACATGAAATAGATTGACTCTAAATGTATGTGTGGTGTATGTCCCTTTTACATCTAAGTCGCAGACCCTAAGTGAGTTGGGGGAGGTCCTGCTTCAGTTACTGGAAGGTATTCTTTTACTGGGTGGGGGAGCCATATCCTTGATGCTGCAATTGACTGGGGCCCCCAGGGATGGGGACCTTCAACATGGGGATTATTAGCTTTTTTAGATGCCATGGGTCTGGGAGACATTTGGTGGGCTCTTAACCCTGGCAAGAAGCGTTTCACCTATCACTCTGGGTATCACCACACCCTCACAAGAATTGAATACTTCCTTACCACTTGCACATCCTTGGCTTGTTTCCGTTATGCCAGGACTATAGCATGCAGAATTTTAGGCCATGCATCCCTGTGGGTGGAGTTCCTGGGCCCTGTCCCAGGGACTAGGTGCAGATGGAAACTGGACCCCTGGTACCTGGGGGAAGATCATGGATAATATTAGGAAAAGCACCCTGAACTGTACTTCCAGGAAAATATGGGAACAGTGCATTCCAAGGTTACGCTGTGGGAGGCCTATATGGTAGTCCTCACGGGGCAGGCCATGTCACTGATAGCAGGGGGGATAAGGAGAAAAAGAGAATGGGCTGACAGATTAGAGGGAGAAATACTAAACCTAGAGGCTAATGGGGGGTCTCTTTATGCCAAAGCACCGACATAGGCTTCAGCTTAGGAGAAATGAATTTAGGGACAGGGCAGAGAACTCGGCTTGCAGCATTGCTCTGGCCATGCAGAGTAGAGTATAAGACGTTGGAGATAAAGCGAGACATCTACTAGCTTGTTTCGGCATGAGAGAGAGAGAGAGGAGTTGGGTCCATGAAGTACAGACAGTACCAGTGGAGGCGATCAGAGGTACAGGGGAGATTGCGGCTGAATTTGCGGCCTACTATTCTTTCCTCTATAGTAAGTCCACCACAAGGTTGAATAGGGATATCATGGAGATCCTAAAAGACCTAAAGGTACAGGAGCTTACAGTGGAGGCGCAATGCAAGATGGAAGTGGATATTAGCAAAGAGGAGATTATACTAGCCATCTGAGAGGTCTAGACTGGGAAAGCCCAGGGCCCTAATGACCTACCAACAGATCTCTATCGGAAATTGTCAAGTGACCTGGCCCCACATCTCTGTAACACATTTTGGGCTGCTTGTCATTCCCTGCAATGAGCGGTTGGTGATTATCATAGTGATCCATAAAGAGGGTAGGTTGCACTCGAATTGTGCCTCCTGTAGTCCAATCTTGCTCCTAAATATGGAGTACAAAATTCTTGCAAAACTTCTGGCCACCCGGCTGTGCAGGGTAATACAGGCTCTGGTACACACGGATTAATTGGGCTTTATGCCTTTTTGAAGGACATGCCTACATTTGCAACAATTATGTGCCTGCACTGAGGGCATCAAGATGGAGACTGATCCAGCGGCAGTCCTGTCCCTTTACGCAGCCAAGGCTTTTGACACCTTATAGTGGGATTTCTGGTGCGTAATCTAAACAGATGGAGTTTGGCACTAATTACATAGGATGGATTAACCTGCTGTATTGTGAACAGGTAGCACATGTTAGAGTCCACAGAGTGTTATCTGTCTGTTCATGCTGCATGGGGTACTAGGCAGCGGTGCCCACTGTCACCACTGTTATTCACCCTGACACTGGAGCCCCTGGCATGCTGGGTGCGGACGGACCCGCTGGTTAGCAGGCTGGACTGGGGAGGGGACTGGGACAATATAATCTACCTTTATTCTGATGATATCCTCCGGTATTTGACTAGGCTGCAGTGGCGGCTCACATAGGGAGTGCTGCGGCTTGGTGGGGCGGGGTGGGGAAGGGGCAGAGTGGGGGGTTGGTGGAGTCAGATATACGACCGCCAGGAGTAAAGTAAGTAAAACATAAATAAACTATTTACCTTGCGCTCACTGCATCGCAAACTTCGGCAGCGAGCGCAAGTTAATAGTTTTATTTATTTTTTTACTTATTTTAATCCTCACCGTCGTATGTCCAACTCCACTACCCTCCCACCCTGCCCCTCCCCTGCCTCACCGCCCGCAGCACTCTCTCTGCGAGCCGCCACTGCCAGTCTGGAATCTACCCTCCCCCGGCTCTAGCATATATTCCATCTTTATGGGACTTACGTGGACTTCCGAATCAATTGGGATAAATCCCTCCTTTAACCCCTATGTGCCTGGCCTATGGGATGGCACATCCCGAAGGCATAGTGGTGGAGGTAGTGGGCTTTAAGTATGTCGACTATTATGTTATCAGGTAGTCTGAAGGCTCTCTCTCTCGGTCAATTTGCAATCTGTACTTGACCAATTCAAAGCTGATGTGCAACATTGGTCAAAGTTGCCACTGTTGGTTCTAGGCAGGGCGGTTATGTATAAAATGGTGACTCTGCCAAAAGTCCTCTATGTGCTGAAAAATTGGCAATATCGATTTCCACCCAAGTTCTATGGAAAGGTTACACAGATGGTTGGACAGCTTCAATGGCATGAAGGTCAACTAGGACAGCACTCCCTAAACTCGTGAGGGAGAGGTATTATGGGGACATTGCCCTCCCTGACATGGAGAAATATTACTGGGCGTCCCAATTGATACTTATTAATGAGTGAGTTTTTGCCCCTCAGGGGGCACCCTCAATAAGGGCGGATCATAAAGTATTAGGCTTGCAGGGCTACCTGAGAGCACTATATTGCAGTGGAGTCTGCAAGTCTCTGACACCTCTGACGCGAACTATGGCCTCTGTATGGTGGGTGGCTACTAGGTTTCTTGGTTGGCAGGGGAAACTCACATCAATGAGATCGCTCTGGGACTCTGACACGCTAGCGGAGGTTATGAAGCTCAAGGGGCACTCTAGGTGGGGCTTAATCATGATCTCCGCTCTAGGGGATATGTGGATGGAGGGGCAGACTTTACGGGAGGAGCACAACATGGTATATGGGGAGTTCCTCCATTACCATCAACTGTGGCACATCTTGCTGGTGCATATGGAACACAACTACTTACTTATAGTAAATTGATGCACAATGCTCCTGGCCCCTTGGTGAACCTACGAGAGGCCTGTGAGATGGATGTAGGAACCATGGAGGATGAGGAATGGGAGGAACAATTCAGTAACCCACGGAGGTGGCCATTAGAGTGCCTATTTGAATAGTGCAGTTGCGCTTAGTGCACAGATCCTACTAAGCAGAGGTGCTTCTGCACAGGATAGGATTGGCTTCCTTCGATAGGTGTAACAGGGGATCTGGTTTACAGGGGGACTTCTTGCACACCCTTTAGGACTACCCAAGGTTGAGGGGCTTCTGGGTTGGGGTTCGGGGGGTTCTTAGGCAGATTTCGGTTCTGAGGCCACAGTCAAAATGGTCCTTTTGAACGTTTGGGGAAAGAAAATTTAGGCAAGTTCCCCAGACTCCTGCCCATGCTGAGATTCGCTGTGAAATGTAATTTTGTATGTTTGTGGGAAGCGGCCAAATCACTGAGTGTGGAAAGTGGCAAAGGGGCATGGAATGCTGCAGGGTGGCAGAGCGCCAGGTCTACGAGGGTAGAGGATGCCACCAAAAGTGGAAAACAATCAGGCAAATGTGGGGGAGCTACAGGGGCTTTCATCATGGTCCACTGGTGACAGAATGAGGGCATTATGGTTATTGTACATCAGGAATGTAATATATCCTTTGTCTGTAAGGAGAGGTCTGGAGGGTTGGAGGGGCTCATCTAGGGCGGTTAGCAGGTATATAGTTGTGGTTTCTTGCATGATACAAAGCTCTGGCATGAGTTTTGGTTGTGTTTTTTTCTTTTTACAAAATAAAATATGTTTAGAAAAAAAAAGATTTTAGCAGGTAATCTTTATACCTGAAGATCATTCTGGATGCAAGTTCTAAAGATCCAGGCGGGTGTTGACCTGCTTTAAATTGTTGGTACAAGAGTGAAATCAAAGAAGTTTTAAGGAGGAACTGTACATAAAGATAAGTGGTTCCTACAGCTTGATCTTGCTATGATGTCGAACAATTTTCAGGGCAAAGGTCAATCAGGACAGGTCAGTGTCCACTGAGCACAAGCACATAGCAACATTCATAACAATTCAAAGAGTACATTATTGAACAGTGCTCCAAGATATATTATGATTGATATATGATATTATTCCAAAATTCTATTTACATCATTACAGGTGGTAGGTGAAATGGTGGCTCAGAGCACTAGAATAGTGACACACATTCAGGACCTTTCTGTAGAATTACCAAAGTATTAAAAGCTGTCTGCACAGTGTTTTGATAGAACAAAAGATCTGTCTAAAATCAACTGGTCCATTTTCCTAAAATGGAAAAGAGTGTAGTCTGTCAACATCTTTGTTGAATGAATGAATGAATGAATTGAATGAATGAATGAATGAATGAATGAATGAATGAATTGAGTTCTTATATAGCGCAGCTGCCACCCTACGGGTATCCTGGCGCTCAGACCTGAGAAGCCAACCTAAACATCAACCGATAGGATAAAGGGGAGTAGAGGAGGGCTAGAAATCGTGCCTAGGAAAGAGCCAAGTTTTCAGGCTCTTTCTAAACTCAGCCAAAGAGTTGGCTTGTCTAATGTTCAGAGGCAGCTCATTCCATAGATGAGCGGCTACAACACTGAGAGCCCTCCCCCCATCCTAGAGCATCTAAACCTGGTAGCACAATATTCCTCATTACAAGTGAGCGCAGGTGTTTGGGAAGTAGTGGAAGAATCTGTCGTAGCATGCACATCAATGAAAGGCACACGCTGACAGTCTTGTTAGCCTGGGACTACATTTGGAGGTTATCGTCCACCAAGACTCCCAGGTTGCGTACTGTTTCGGCTGGAACCAGAGGCTCCTCATCAGGAAGGAGCCTGAATTCCAGAGGTAAATGTTGGGACATTCTGGCCGTGGTGCAGTATACCACCTCTGTTTTCCCCCTATTAAATTGCAAAGAGTTTCTCCTAAGCCATACCTCAGTCTGGCGTATGCATTCCTGGAAGGTATCCATAGATTCTGCTTGTTTTTCCTCCAGGGAAAACACCAATTGAGTGCCGTCGGCATAATTGACCAGGTCAATGCCAAAGGATTTAATAATGGGGAACAGGGGCTGTAAATAGGTAATAAACAATATAGGACTAATCACAGAGCCCTGCGGTACCCCATGATGTACTGGGGATTTTCTGGAGGTGAAAGGTGTCATAGTCACCATCTGCTGTCTTCCCGATAAGTAGGATTGCAGCCATTGAAGGGCCCGTCCTGACACCCCTATCCTCTTCAGTCTTTCCACCAGTACTGCATGGCTCACTGTATCGAATGCGGCTGACATATCCGTTAATACTAGGATAGTATCATTCCCACTGTCAGCACGCATTCGTAGATTGTCTAATACGGTGGCCAAAGCAGTCTCGGTGCCGTGACCTGGACGAAACCCAAAGTGGTCCCTATCCAGTAGATGGTTGTCTTCCAGATAACATGAAAGACTTTTGCTGACTGCTTTTTCCAGGATTTTGATTGGGTATGGCAGAAGAGAAATAGGTCTAAAATGTCCTGGTGTCTTAGGGTCTAACAAGGTTTTTTTTAGCAGAGGTGTCACTACTGCCTGCTTCCACGGCTCTGGAACTATTCCTGCTTCCAGGAATTGGCTGCAAATTTGTCGCAGCCAGGGAAAGGTGTCTCGGCCAATGGTTTTCCAAATTTTGTTTGGAAGAGGGTCAAGTGGAGAGCCAGAGGACACACTATTGGCCAGGTTGTTAAAAGAATCGTCCGTGAGGACTAGAAAGCTGTCCAAGGAGGTATTCGCCTTTGCTACTTCCTCCGGCCTCTGGATAGTATTGTCCAGGTTGCTAATATCATTAGGATGAAGATCTCTGACAATTTTAGCGATTTTATCCTCAAAATGGGCAGCTATCTCCTCACACAGTTCTTGTGAAGCTGCAACCTTGTTGCTCATGCAAGTAGGGCTAGAGAGGTCCTTAAAGATTTTAAAGAGAGCTTTGGTGCTATTGGGAGCTTGTAAGATAGATTTAGCATAGAAGTCAGATTTGGACTTAGCGATAGCCTCCTTGTATCTAGCCTGAACTATTTTCAGTTATTTCTTGTCAGGGACCGAGTATGTCTTCCTCCATTTCCTCTCGGCTTTCTTACATGACAAACGCAATAATTTAAATTCCTGGTTGTACCAGGGGGCTGAGGTTTTCCTCCTATTTCTAAGGCTTTTTACTGGTATGATTGGGTCCAGAGTATTGGTTATATAATTACAAAAGATTTGATAGCTCTCCCCTACAGAGATAATGGGAGAGAAAAGGTTAGAATTCATAAAGTTCTGTGACGTCTTGTTTTTACCTAATTTAGCCCACTCTCTTCCCCTTCTGAATGTCACCGGACAATCATTATTGTCCACTGAACTGAGAACTTTGATGTTAAAGTGGACTAGATAATGATCAGTCCAGCTTTGTGGCAGTATGTCTATCACCTCTGTCTCAGTCTGTGTGGCAAACAGTAAGTCAAGGATATGCCCTCCTTGATGAGTGGGTTGCTGAACCATTTGATGTAAGTTAAGGTTCAAGCAAGTGTTCCTCAGATCTCTCAGATGACTGCCCAGACTTCCATTATCCCATAGGTTAAAATCTCCCATTATAATCATTCTCGAATGGGTTAGGGTCAGATTAGTAATAGTGTCCAAAAGTACTTTGAAGTGGGTATCTTGCCCTGGAGGTCTATAACAGATCATACATGTAAGTAGCCTACCCTTGACCTTCCCCAATGAGAAACCCAGAATTTCAATTCCTTTTACATTGTCTATCTCCAACGGGGCAAAGTTCCATTTCTCCTTAAAGATCAGACCAACCCCTCCTCCCCTCCCTACTGATCTTGGTTTATGAAAGATTTTGTATCTCTCAGGGCAGGCAAATCCCCATTATTACAGAGGAGTCAGGATTGTTCACTTCAGTGCTCCACAAACAAGTCATATAAGCTATGGAATGGCCCATTTTAAATCATCACATGGCAGTGGTTTTTTTTGTCCAAATATTTTGTTTTAGGGTTTTAGAAAATATACATCCGAATAAAAAGAGAAAAAAGTTAAGCAGACATAGTGTGTTACATCTACCATTAGCCAGGAACATCATCAAGGAAATCAAAATATATACAGGTATCATGTATTTTTTAGGTGCATTAAACATTGCTGACAGTAACGGAGAGGTTAGAATTATCAAAGGCAGGATACCGAGTTAATGAACCGGAGATATCCGCGGTCTTAAAACCAAGTCTTTCCTGTGAATTGAAGATATCCTGGCTTCGGTATTGATAAAGCAACTCATGTTCACTATGGGAACTGATAACTGCCCAGCAGTAATAGAGAACGTTAAGGAAAAGAAGGTAAAGTAAGAGGAACACAAAAAAGAAAATAAGAAAAGAAAAGAGAAGCAAAGAAAAGAGAAGCAAATGGAACGTCATGATGTCCAATTACTACCTTTGAGGAGTTCTTCAACGGGCCTCCTGACATGAGATAAGTGCCGCCTAAGGCGGAGTGGGTATGGGTATTATACATGGATAACGTATCAGATACTCACGGAGGTTTGAAGACAAGGGAGGAGGAGTCCATAGAGTGCCACAGCTTTATATGGGATGAGTGCCATGAGGAGAGTTGTAGGGCTATGTTGTGTGCACCTCTTAGCAAGGTTAACCACTCTTGCCACATCTTGAATAATATTATTTTGAAGTTCTTCCAGTTACACAAGATGATTTTGCACGCCAGCGTAAGCATTAGATCAAGCAGGTCATGATCATTATCATTTTGTATCTGAGTGTCTAGGGAGCCCAGAAGCATGTATGAGAACGCCCTGATCGGATTCATGTGAACAGTGTGTCTAATGCACTCACAGATATTGTCCCAGAATGATTGGAGCATTTGGCAGTGAAATAGCATGTGTGCCAAGTCACCTTCCTGCGTTTTACAGTTCCAGCAAAGAGGTGACTTAATCAGGTTAATATTGTGTAATCTGGTTGGCATCCAGTAGGCTCTATTGATGATCATGAACTTTGTTTGGGAGAGTGTAAGAGAGATTTTGTTGCTGTAGGGCATCATGTGTATTTGTTCCCAGTTATCCTTGATTAAATTAGAGTTGGTTTCTGCCTCGCATTTCTTCTAATTTTTCTTTTTTTTTTTTAAATATTTTTTTATTGAGAGTTCATGAAGCACAATGTAAAAGGCAATATACACATCATTCCATAATACAAAATTCATTGTAAATACGATCATCCAGCAATGTTAAGAGATAGAAAAGTACAAAATCAGTTTGCCAGATCCTAATAATTAAAATCTGATAAAATAGAAATGAGTACCATTAACTGGTCAATTAATAAACCACATACGCCAAAGAGATATATAATAAAACCTGGTACATAAAATATCGGAAGAGATAATGCTGCAGGATATGGCTGTACATGAAAATTGAGATAAAGCAATGGTCATAAGCAAAATCAGATATCCTGAGACATTACTGCCGTCATATATACCTCTATAGTCTAGTGGCCCTCCAAGCGGCTACAGGTGCCCAAATCTTCAGCCCCATTTCTCTTGTTTTTTTACCCTTGAGTTCATAAAGTTTTGCTTCAACATTATGCATTCCTAACAGCCTACATAACCACATTTGAAAGGTTGGGGCCTCAGTATCTTTCCAAGCGGCTGAAATTAATATACGAAGTACTGCTGTTGAAATAAAGACTAAAGCCTCAATCTCAATATTTAAGTTCAATTTACTGTCACATCCTACAATTAGCAATGTTGGGGATAGATCTATTTTAACATCTAGCAGCCCCTCCATGAGTGCCTCGGTCTCCGTTTTAATTGGTTCAAGTTTCTCGCACTGATAAAACATATGGATGATATCAGCAGGTCCTTTAGAGCATCTGGGACAGTTGTTATCCGCCCTCTTGCCCCAATCATTTAGCTTGGAGGGAGTGTAGTATTAATTGAATAACGTTTTAAAATGCTGCGCTTTTAAATTAGAGGAGCGCAAAAAGCTTTTATCCATTAATAGGGCTCTGTCCAGATCGATATCAGGATCATCCAATTTGGAGCCCCAACCTGCCTCGGTTTTACCATATCGTTGGGAGATCCCTCCATAAATAGCCTGTATACTTCCTTGATTCTTCGAGCTCCCCCCTTCAAATAGTCCAAAAGGGCACACCTCTTATCAAGAATGATGCGAGGCCTCTTTGATTTAATCGTGTTAACCAGCTGAACATACTTATAATCTCGACTTCCCTGCATAGAATACCGCTGCTTCAGATCTTCCAGAGATCTACACTCATCCCTTACCATTATTTGCCCTAATGTCACAATACCCTGTCGCTCCCAATATCTCCATAAACCGTCATCACACAAATTAGGGAAAAGACCAGAATTCCAAAGTGGAGTATGATGATTGTATCTAGGAATGCCCAGAAATTTCTGAACTGTCACCCAGACCCCCCATGTACCTTCCAATATTTTGTATCTTGATTTTTTATAGTACCTTCTTTATGTTCTTCTTTATAATACCCCAGTTGCCTTCCAGCCAAGTGCCAACTGAAAGATAGAAGGGATAGCGCCTTGTCTATTAGGGGTATCTACCGGATCAAATAATATAGCCATCTGCGTAAGAAGACAAGACCAGTGGTAATACCTGAGGTTCGGCAGTCCCATGCCTCCCCTTTCCTGTGGCAGGGACATGTATTTACTAGATCTTCTGATCTTTCCATATTGCTACAGGAAATTCATGAAAATAGCTTCAATTTCCTTAATAAGTTTTTCCTCTATTTTAAAAGGAATCTTTATATAAATTCTTAGGGAACATGGTCATTTTGATGGCATTGGCCCGCTCTATTATTGAAAGATGCAATGTATCCATTCTTTTTAAGTCCGTCTCCATAGATTTCATAAGGGGAGTAAAGTTATCTCTAATGATGTGCTCCGGCTGTGCATTGATTGTTACCCCCAGGTACACCACAGAGTCAACAAATCTTGTGTCCTCTAATTTTTCTTATGGGACTTACGAGATTCTGGTAGGAGTAGTTTGTTTAATTTGGATACCATATGCCCCACCGTGTTAAGTTGGGATAGCTGGGACGGTAGTGAAGGGGCTGTCAGTATTATAGGTAGTTTAGAAATCTAAACTTTAAGCTTCAAGAATTTATAGAAATCTATTGCACTCAGTTTTTTCCGTTTTGAGGATGGTGAAGGACTTGGGTGAGGTCTCGTCGTAAAGGTCTTTGATAACGTTAATGCCTTTTTGTGACCACTCCTGCCAGAATATTAGTTGACCCTCTTTTTTAGGTTTCGACCTGGCGAGGGCACGCAGTGCCCCTCCCAGATCGAAAACTTTTGTCAACAGTATGGATGTTCGGACCGCCTCTGTTTCCCATTGGCTAGCTCCATAAATGGAGGCTAGCCATTGGGAGACAGAGGCTGTCAATCACGCTTTCTCGGGAAAACGCGATTCGGGGGCGTTCTCTGTCTTTTTTTAAGTCCCGCCCCTTTGTCCTGGGCCGCGCTGTGATTGGCGGCCGGCCTGGGACACTCCTGTGACGTCATTCCCCGGGCCGCGCTGTGATTGGCTGGCCGGCCCGGTACCTGACTTGTTCACCATGGCGCCAGCTTCACAGGACGCCATGCACATAAGGGAAACATGAACGGGCGTCGCGCTTCATATTTGAGTGCAGCCCCTTATTTCATTGTTATTCTTTTTAATATAACCACGGCACCCATTTTACCGAGCCCCCGGTGCCACCCGGCAGGTCCCACGGCACGTCATGGATCAAGAGCCCATCATAACTGGCAGCTTCTGCTCGCCATTGATCTGCTCCGTTCTGCGCTGGCGGTGTGGCCCTGAAAGCAGCAACAGAAGCAGGAGGCTCGGGCGAAGCTGCTCTCTTCTGCCCCTGCTATCGATGGGCTGAGCAGTCACCCTACAGCGGCAACGGAAGCAGGAGGCTCGGGCGGAGATGCTCTCTGCGGCCCATGTCATAGACGCGCAGAGCAGTCACCCTAGGCGCCACATCATGAGCAGGCGAGGGACCCATAGGTTTGAGAGCGAACGAGTGTTTGTCCCTGTGTTGGACTTATATTTGACCTTTGTGCTGGTGTAAGTTTTGCGCATATGTCAGCTTGCCAGGGGCAGTTAAACCTTCCTTTCACTCCCCGTGAGTACAACTCCGGCTCCTCGTCCCTTTGAACATTTCAAAATGTACAAGTTTGCTGAATTCACTTCACTAAGCAACATCTTTCAAATGCATAGTACTGTCTTATTTTTCTCTTTACCGCCAGATTGCCAACCACCTCAGGTGCCTCCCTCCTTATTGGAATGCCTTTTGTTAGTTTACCCCTCCCGCTTCGCCTTAAGAGCCCTCCCCCCACTTGGCACACACTCAAACCTTCCCCTCTGCTGTATTTGCTGCTCTGGTCGACCGCCTCCCTTCGTCCTGGGGGTCTCCTGAAATGTTACATAAATAAGGAACAATAAATATGTAAGAATGCAAGTCAAGGACAGTCTGACTTTCGATTGCAAATATAACAACAATAGTTAGAAAACTGCCATTACGAACGATGCATCCAATGTCCAGAAACTTGTGTTTGTGTATTGCTTTTTGGTGCTTCCGATCTATAAATATTGCCTTGAACATATTTTTACATTTAACGCAGGGATCGACAAAATAAAGTTTGTTATTAGCAAGCTGTTTTCCTCTGCCCCCACCCTGTAGCCCTCTGAATTCGGACTTTCAGGTTTTAAATATTGCGTGATAACAAAGTTGTAGACAAACGTTTTTTGAAAGCGTTGTAAATGTTTTGGAAACATCCGCCTGATCCACATTTGAAAAGTCGGGGTAGTAAGGCGAGAGAAAAAATGCTTTAAATAATTGCAGAGATGTTTGTACAGATTCAGTTGTTTACTTTGGCGCTAAACACTTCCGCACCCCCTCTTTAAATGGTTGTTTGACCAGATCGGAGTAAATCAATTTGATCAGCACCTGTTAGTGCCTCATTAACATTTATTAACGATGTCCGTCTGACACGCAGCTTCCAGTGTGGAACAAACTCCTGTTTCCAGACCTGCAGTCGAGCTTCAGAGGCGGGTTAGTTCTTGCCTTTCTGTCCCCCCTAATCAGCACGCCTTGATCAAGTCTCTTCTGCGCTGCTTCTTTCTAATGTTTTCTACAACCCTTTTCTGCTGTGAACTTTCAACACTTCTTATTTTGCCAGTTTCACCTATCGTCTCGCCTTAGACTTGCTCCTTCCCTTTTCAAGTATCGCTCTTTCACATGGGCCCCTTCTCTGTTTAGAGCTAGGGGGCTCTAGTGTGTTGCAGAACCCCTATAACTGGTTGTCCACCCTTCTCGGGAACTATTAGTGTGCATCCATCCCTTTTGTTTTCCTATAGAGGTGCCATCCAATTCAAACCACATACATCCACCCCAAACAAAACAAACATTTGCAATGCAATAGTTCTCACATTTACGCATGTTTGAGATATTAGCATTGTAAATTATAATGCATTATATTTATGTTTTGGTTTTTAAAAGCCAATACCTTAAACTCTCGCAAATGCGAAACCTATTGCATTGCAAATGCTTGTTTATTTTGGGGTTGTGCCATAATGTTGTTATGTTTGAAGTACCAATTTTAATGTTGGAGAGTGCCTCTAAGCGGGAAACTGCCTGCTTTGTATTTTGGATAATGTACTTGGAATGAGGAAGAATTGAAGTGTTCCATGTCACGAATGTGGGTAGGGGGAAGGCCTTAATGAGATTTTTTTCTACATCCATCCAGCCACAGAGGTCGATAAACCGGAGTTTCAATAAACCAGGCTGCCTATTGCTTTCATAGGAAAGCTGTTTGGTATGCTATAAAGTTTGGTAGACCCACCCCTCCTTTGTTTTTAGCCAGTTTGTATTTCACTAGTGAGATGCTTGGTTTCTTCCCTTGCCATAAAAGATTATTAAAGACCTTGTCCACTTTCCAAAGGAAGACTTCTGATAACGTCATTGGAAGCATACTGCTTAAATAATAATAAGGGGAGGTGATCATCATTTTAATTGCTTCTACTCTACCTTACCAGAATAGAAATTTGGTGACCAGCTAGTCAGTAGTTCAGTGATTTTCTTCAGTAAGATATTTTGTTCTTTTCTAGTGTAGTGATGAGGTTGTTTGTAAATTCCAGGCCTAAGTATATAATTGTACCTGGTTTCCATGTCAGGCCCGTATCTCCTATTATTTCCCTGCTTCCCTGGTTGTTAAGTAACGTAACTTCTCTTTTATCTTTGTTTAGTGTGTACCCCGAGACCTCGGAGAATTCCTGTATCGACTCCATAAGAGCCAGGATAGCCATTTCAGCAAGTTCTGAGACAACAAGGACATTGTCCGCATAAGCAGCTACTTTAAAAATCGTATTACCAAAATCTAGGCCTGTAATTTCACTATTCTCCGTTAAGTGCTGCAGGACTGGTTCGATCCCTAACAGAAAGAGTGATGGGGAAAGAGGACATCCTTGTCGCGTCCCTTGCTTAAGTGAGAATATTTTTATTTTTTTAAACTTTTTTTTGGTTATGCAAGAATAGAAATGCTTAAGTGAGAAGTTAGAGGAGGTCGCCCTCCGCTTTGACTTCAGCTGACGGATCTTTAAAAAAACCATAATTATTAAAGTATCCCCCAGGTTAAATTTTTCAAGCGTCATATGTAGGAAAACCCAGTTTACTTTATCAAATGCTTTCTCAGCGCCAAGTGTGATGGCTACCGTCAGGGAATTGGATAAGTTTGCCTTTTCAATTGCATGGCAAAAGATCATTTTGTTATCTCTAGGCAGTCTGTGTTTAAGGAAGCCTACCTGGGACGGGTGGCTTCTGCTGGAGTGCCTGTTACTTGTGCGGTGGGGCAAATTACCCATAAAGGAGAACTTCAGGCAATGTAACTCCAATAATGGTGACTTCCTACACGTAATCTGTCTATGTGAAGAGCTGCAACAAGCACGCCAACTGCTCCTTAAAGACCAATTCAAGCAGAAAGGGATCGGCACCAGAAGGCAAGCGGTGCTTGCCTGCCTCAATCCATCTAATACCAAACTAAACTACAGACTTGTGAAATTTCTGATGGTGGCCGAACAGAGAATGCCAAAATTGGTGGAAAATGCTATAGACTAAGACCGATTAGCAGATGGCAAATAGGACTTAATGACATTTTATTGCACGTGTCCGTCTAGCACCAGTGGGACAACTTTGTGTAAGCAGACTAGAGCCCATGTGGTAAACACAGTATATGGTGGAACAGGACAAGAGCAAAACGATACGGGGATCAGCACTCTCCAGCAGTTAATGGAAATAAAAGTGTCCTTCAACCAGTTTTACTGAGTTATCTTTTTAAATTGTAATGAATTTATATTTCATGATCTATTTTAAGGGTTTTAAACAATGATGTTTTAAGAATTTTGTAATATGCGTTGCAATGGTTTTAATTAACTATGCAAATAATAAATGAACTTCAAACTTCATAAAGGTTTAGCAGTGGTTGTCTTAGCTGGTCAGCAAATGTTTTAAAAAAGGTGGCGTTATATCCGTCAGACCCTGGGGCCTTCCCTTCTTTGATAATCTTAATGGCATTATCAATTTCTTGTAAAGTAATAGGACCATTAATGGAGATCATTTCTTGTTCACATAAGGTATTAAGCAATATCTCCTCTAGGTATCTCTCATTATTCAGCTGGTGAAGGTTGGTGTTAGATCCGTATAATCTTTGGTAGAAGTCTTTAAATGTATCTGCAATCTTGTGTGGGTTAGTTTGTATAATACCCGCATTATCTTTAATGGGCGTTAGTAGCGTACTTTTGAATTTTGAATTTTAGATATGAGACTAGTGATTTCCCCGCTTTATTATCATCACATATCCGCAGAATTTTCTGTTTGTTTATCCATACCCCTGCTTTGGTGCTGATTATTTTATTGTATTCATATTTTTTTGTTTAGCATTTTATTTAAAGTAAGAGGATCATTTTTTAATACTTTTCCAGTTTAGATATATCCTTCTCCAAGTTCAGTAGGTTAGCATTTGCCTCTTTATTTATATTTTTTATTACTACCCCTCTTATGGTAGATTTCAGCGCTTCCCATTTGGTGAGGTGCCATGTATCATTTTCTTTGGTTTCCTTTAGGAAATTTTTAATCTTCTCTTCAATTATTATTTTACTTTGTGGAGTAGTGAGGACATCATCATTGAATCTTCATAAGGGATCTCTGAGTGGGGGGGTTGAGTCTGTAATAGTAAGTGTGATACATGAGTACTCAGAGATCTCCCTTGATTCTATGGTCCTTGGGTCTATCCTGCTGGTATATTGCCTGAAATTAGAAAGTAGTCAATATGGGAGTGCGAATTGTGTGGAAAGGACTAGAAAGTGTAGTCTTTTTCTGTTGGGTTCTGTAGTCTCCATGCGTCTATCATGTTGTATTTACTACAGAGTTTCTTTAATGCTTTATGAGCTTTGATCGGTCTGTATTAAAATGCAGACTTTCTGTCGAAGGTGGGATCAAAGGGGAGATTGGAATCACCAGCAACTATCAAGGTGTCGGAATCTGGGATCGATTTGATCTGTATCGCTAGGTTTTCTCAGAATTCCAGGTCATCACTTGTGGGAGCATATATGTTTGCTATTTATAAAGTAGGATTTTGCCATTCTAATTTTGATATCACCCATCTACATTGTTTAACAACAAAGAATGAGGGTATTTCTGTTCTAGCTTTCCTTGTCACCAGCGTTAGTACACCGTTTTCCTTTTCTACAGCTGCTGAGTAAATTATATATGTAAATTGATTGTTTTTTTAGGGATTCCGCAAGTGTAGCATCCAGTTTTGTTTCTTGCAGAAGAATAATGTCCGCTTTTTATTTACGAATGTAATCAAAGATCTTTTTTCTTTTAACTGGATGGTTCAGGTCCTTAACATTCAGAGATACTATTTTAATATCTTGTTGGGACTGATGTGTCATTGTTGTTGTATAGCAAATATTGTGAACCTCATTTTTATTGCACTAGTCTTATTAGTCTGTGATCGTAGAGCCTTTTTTTGTCTGATGTAAGCTATTGTTAACTTCTGTATTCTGGCTAATAGTCGGCATTCGCCTGGGTCTAATGTCAGACAATGTGTCAGACAATGTTTATGAAGTTCAAGTTCAAGTTCAAGTTCGAAAATTTGTATAGCGCACTACTCACCCAGAGGGTCTCAAGGCGCTTTGGGGTGGGGAGGGTACTTTACTTATCGAATATCCAAGTTTTTAGTTGCTTTCTGAAGGAGAGGTGGTTCTGTGTAAGGCGGAGGTGGGTGGGGAGAGAATTCCAGGTGTTGGCCGCTAAGTAGGAGAAGGGTCTTCCCCCCATGGTGGATCTATGGATGCGCGGAATTGCAGCAAGGGCTTGATTGGACGATCGTAGTTGGCGGGTGGGGGTGTAGAAGGACAGTCGCGTGTTGAGGCATTCGGGTCCTAGGTCGTAGAGGGCTTTGTGTGCGTGGGTGAGGAGACGGAACGTTATTCTCTTGTTGACGGGGAGCCAGTGGAGGTCTTTCAGGTGACCGGAAATGTGAGCTTGGCGGGGAATGTCTAGGATGAGTCTGGCTGAGGCGTTTTGGATGCGTTGGAGTTTTTTCTGTAGTTTGGCTGTGGTTCCGGCGTAAAGGGTGTTTCCGTAATCTAAGTTTCAATACAAAGAAGAAAAATGTATCTGTTGAAACTATTTTTTTGAGTTTGGGACTGTCACATTGTAACCCAAATGTTCAAAAAGTTCATGGCCATGGGATATGATTTAAGAATATACGGGCACAGGCCATGAACTTTTTGAACATTTGATGATCCTTGAACTAAAACGAAGAATAATGAACTACAATGACCATGAGGCAATGGGGCAATCCGGCAGTGACATGTTCGCGGCTCTCCCACCCCCCTTTGTATTGTATAAAATGGCTCCCGTGAGCCATATGCTGACGAGCATTGGGAGACGCCTGCACACCGTGAGCGGTAATAGTCCTGAGGAGATGACGGTGGCATGTCGAGCAGTCTCTGAAAATATTTTTCCCTACTAATGAAGGTATTTAACCAGAAACACGTGTCTAGGGATGTGATTTAAGAATATACGGGCACTGGCCATGAACTTTTTGAACATTTGATGATCCTTGAACTAAAACGAAGAATAATGAACTACAATGACCATGAGGCAATGGGCAATCCGGCAGTGACATGTTCGCGGCTCTCCCCCCCCCCCCCCCCCCCCTTTGTATTGGGTGACAGATATTCAGTCTGCCTAAATATAAATGGCATTATATCCTATGGGATTTATATTTCGGGGGACAGGTTACCCATCACCGTTGAGATGGAGGAACCCGTCCGCCAAGATCTAAGTCCACCCTTAGTCCATCTCTCCTTTTTTACCTCGTACTCTCCCTATAATCCTGCAAAGAACAGGAAGAAAGGCTCTCAGTATATCGATACCAATCCAGCTTTTTAATGTTATCATGGTCCCTCAAATTATATCCACCTCTGCTGGACCCTCGCTGTGTATGGAGCTTCTATCCTACTTTTCTGTTTAGTATTTTGTTTTTTCTCAGTTTCCTGAGCAGCCTTTTTTTACCAGAATCCTCAGACTCATTTTTCTGTTTTGAGTTGCGTGTTTGTGGTTTGAGAACCTAAAGTATCCTGACTGACTGTGGTGTATCCTTCTGAAATAATTTTAGGAAGATCCCATTCAAGATCTTAAACAGGAAAAACAACCAATTGCTTGGCCACTGCCAGACCATTGCTTCTCCTGCTATGTTACTAAAAACTATTGAAGAGACTTTTTTAAAATAGCCTATTCATGACTGGTGCTGTAAGAACCTGGGTGGAGGAGAATATGCATTACCTGTTACATAACTATCTTCTTTCTTGGACCTGTGAGGACATCGTGCAAGGGGCTAGGGTGGGATCCGGGTGGGAGTAGTTAATAAAGGGTAGGGGGGTGGGAGAGTTGTGATAATTATGCTTCTTTGAACGAATGTATTGATTGCAACTCTGTGCATTTTGAATATATGCTCACAGCCCCTCCGGTGTTCGGAGTACTGTGGTTTACATGCAATCTCTCTCATGAAAACAATAAAATTTTGTTCTGGAAAAAAAAATAGCCTATTCATTTCCCACCTAAATTAAGAGCTTGTGCAGCTCCATACTTATTCTGTATTTGTTTTAACACCTCCAGTAACACCGTCAATGAGGGTGTGCCATGTGTAGTAGTTTAAATACTCACAAAGATTATTCCTCACATAGTACACTCTTCTATAGGTGGTATCATATTAGGTAGAACACAAATAGTTAACAGTCTATGTTTATCATGGGTTGTTGTACAAGGATAGAGAGCTTCCAACAGATTAATTTTGAGAGCAATACAAAATTGTCTGAGGACTAATTGCCAGCACTGCAGGGTGTACATGTTGTACAGGACCAGGACCTATTGTCCCAGATGGTGTTGATTGTAAAACAAACTATTGAAGTCATCAATAAATTGCCACTAACTAGTTTACAAAGTGTCTTAAATTTTGAGCAGGGAGATTTGCTCATTTAGGATGCAGTGATACCCAGCTAAAACTGTCCAAGTAGCCCCTTCATTACTTAAGAGACTCATTCTAATATTCTGAATTAGATGAGGTACTTGTCCACTAAACCATGCTTGATGTTCTTGATAGCATGGGATTTCTTAATTTTGGTACGGTCGATAGTTTGCAGTTGTTGCTGCAGCTCTGTACGTATGAAGGTGCCCAATGTATGGGTCTACAGGATCTGACTCTATCCATGACTACAATATTTCATATTTACAATGAAAGTTCCTTTACCCCCAATTTAGGGAATTCTGTGTCATGCAAAATAACTCAAAGATAGGGCACACAGTTGCTACATTTTCTGATCTATTCAGAATACTGCCCAAGCTTTGTTATCTATGGACTCTCTGGGATCACAGACTTGGGACCCAACTATGAGTTGGGGGTCTCGCAGCGGGCTGCTTTACCAGCGCATCGCTGCAAGACTGCCAAACCCGTACACTGACAGCCTGCGTATTCCAACTTGAATACAGGTTGGGCGGTCCTGCAGCGTCTTTCCCATGGCGGTGCCTTTCTAAGGCTCAAAGAAAGGCAGTGCCGTGGGAGCACCAAAGCAGGTTCCTGCATGGGACACAATGCACCATGATGTGCATTTTGTCTGGTTCAGGAACCGGGGATGCAGAAATACATGGGGGCACACCATGTGCCCCCCTGCATAAACCCTCGGTCCCAGAGGCAGGGTCCCGTGAGTTGCCTCACTTCCATCCTTTCCATGGCGGGGCTCTCTGCCATGGAATGTGGTGCGGTGAGGTAATTCTATATAAGCTCAGCAGTGCTGCAGCAGCACGTCAGCATATTACTGCCTTGGACCACTGCACACGGCTGCAGAATCTAGGATTCCCGGTGGTTGCAGCAGTCCTGTGACGTTCCCACCCCTGCACTCAAAATACAGAAGTGCATGGACTGCAACCACAGGTTTGGCGGTACCATTGACTGCCGAACACATAATCGGGCACTTAGTCAGCATACCATCATGAGACAGAGAATCTCATGGACTGTTACCCACAAGCCCTCTGAACATTACATGTAAGGTGACCAACTGGCATGGGTGCAAATTCAGGATGGTGAGTGTAAAAAATTCAGGACAAAGGGTCAAAATTCAGGACAAAAATTCAGGACAGGGGGTCAAAATTCAGGACAAAACTTCGGGACAAAAGGTATGTTTTACAGACACATCAGAGGAGGTCCCACAATAGTATATACGTAATCCCATCTCTATTGCAAACCTATCCATCATGTATTCTTCCATCCATCATGTCACTCATCCATCCCTCCATCCACACTTTCACTCATCCATCCATCCACTCTTTCACCCATCCATCCACTCATCCATCCAGCCATTTACCCTTTCATCCATACCGCCATCCTTTCACTAACTCATCCATCCACCCAGTCACTCATCCATCCACCCATTCACCTTGTCAGTCATCCATTCTCCCTTTCTCTCCACATTGACACTTTCACTTAGCCATCCTTCCTTCCATCCATACATCCACCCATCCTTCTACTCATCCACTCATGAATCCACTCATTGACCCTATCACTCATCCATCATTTCACTTATCCATTCACCCAGTTACTCGACCATCATCCACCCTTTCACTCATCCATCCATCCTTTCACTCATCCATCCACCCTTTTACCCATCCATCTACCCTTCCATCCATCCATCTATTTACTTTTCTTTCATCCATCCACTCATCTTTCCATCCATCCTTTCGCCCATTACCCATCCATTCATCCATTCACCCTTTCACTAATCCATCCATCCATGCCTTCACTTATTCCATCGCCCACCTTTTCATATTGATAATGAGGTGAGCCTTTGTCTGCAAGAATTTCACCCTTGGAGTAGTTCCTAAAGCAAGGGGTGAGGTGAGGGTAGGGTTCACTAGGCCCCTGCACATAGGCAGTTAAAAACATAGAAGTCATGAGTCATGCATGATGCACAGTGCTATGCCATGAGGTGACTGTGACATGGTGTTGTTTTCAGGGCTTTCAGCTGGATGAAAAAAGAGGGAGGGGGGTCTCTCCAAAGGGACTGTTTGATGTAATTAAGGGCGTATCTTAAAATACCTAAGCTAAAAATCTGTGCTTAGCATAGTGTGCTGCCAGACATGTATTTTCCCTCTTCTGTCACTGCATCCAAATATATAACACAAGTAACGTTACACCTACAACAAGCCAGAACTATTGGCTTTGTCAATGGCTGTTAGTTTTATAAAATAATGAATATAATATTGAAAATGCACTTTTCTAAAATGATGAGACTGAAAGAACGCTAGCCGCGTCTTTTTAACTTGTTTCACTCGCTTCTTTTCATGAACTGGATTCTGTAGCAGCATTGGAGTGTTTGCGCATTTTTCTTTTTTTAATGCAGATCTATATAGCGCGAACTCGACCCGAAGGTATTGGGGCGTTTTAAATGAGCACCAGTTACGTTCCACAAGGACACAGGGACATTAAGTGATTTGCCCAGAATCACAGGATGTGGACGCGACACCGAGGCTCGAAAACTGGTTTCCAGCACCAAAGTCAGCAATCTAGCTGACAGACCACATCCTCTCCCCTCATTTCGAGGACATTCCCTTCAATAAGTGGTATCAAAAATACAAGATTAGAGCAAGGAACACATTGGCATCATCAGCACGACCTTAACTAAACTAAATAAACAGGTGAACCTACCAACTCTGTGAACACTATTCCTAGTGCAAAGAAATTCTAACACACTGCACGCAACCCGTAACCTGCTACATCCAACCAAAAGTCTGTGACCTACTAACCCCTCCAGACCCAAATGAATCCTCATGAAAGAAAACAAAACAATGGCCGTGAAACCCACCTTTATATAATAAAATAAAACTTCCAGAAAAGACCAGCTTAACAGGTGCGTGAAAACCACTTACCACTGCATATTTGCAAGTGACACCCTGTGACTCAGACAAGACAGCCCATTAAACCAATATCCGATAATGTACTCACCGAATCTTCCCCCACATGCATCATCCCGGGTGTTTGCGAATTCTAAATTGCGAAAAATAGCGATTCGCAATTTAGAATTCTCAAAACGGGATGCATGAATATTTTCGGTAAATTTATGCGATTCGGTAAAAATCGCAATTTTTACCGAATCGCATAAATTACCGAAATACAATTTGCGAATTCGCTATTCCCATTGGTTCCTATGGGCCAAAAGGCCCATAGGAAGCAATTGTAAGGCATTAGCAAATTGCGATTTTCACTTTGAAAATCGCAATTTGTTAATTCATTTCATGGGTGCAGGGGGGGTCCAAAGGACCCCCCCATGCACCCCTGAAATGTATTATTCGCATCATGTTTCACACACACATGTCCTAAGGACATGTGTGTCCGTAACATGAATGTTGAAAAAAATGCATTTTCAGCGTTTTAAACACGTTTTGCAAATTTACCAAGTGATTCAACCACTCGGTAAATTTGAGCCCCTAATTGCGATTTCGCAATTTTAAAAGTAATCATGCATTGCTTTTAAGAAATCGCAAATTTGCGATTTCTTAAAAGCAATCGCAATTTTAGAAATCGCAAAAATCTTGCGATTTCTAAAATTGCTTCATGCATCCCAAAAAGCACTTTTGGAATCGCAAACGGCCGATTTTAAGGAATCGCACCGTTTGCGACTCCAAAAATGCTTGCTGCATGTGGGGGCTTGTGCTTCACTAGACTTGTGACTCAAAATGTAGCGATACAACAAAGTCCAGTCCTATTCCTTCCATCTGACAGATTGCGCTGCCCTGGACCGTGGCAGGAGGAGGCCACTGCATGCAGTAACACTCAAACTGGCCCATTGTCATTCTGTATGTGGCAATCAGCCGCAGACAGAATGACAATGGGCAGAGTGGGGCTGCTCTTGTGCTCCGTGGAGGAGTGCGAGGCGGCCCCATTAGGGTGCTGAGGCTTCATGCAGGGAACAGTGCTCTTCCCTGCAAAACCCAAAATTACGAACAAACGGCGTCCGTAAAAGTGATCCTCGCGCACAACGGACGTGAGGTCCAAATTACGGACGGTTGGTCACCCTAATTACATGATGAAGGTGCCTATTGGGCAACAATCAGTCCTGTAAGGCTCACAGGAATAGTCACTGTTGGTAGGTTAAAAACTTCCTTTCACCAGGAATAAACATACTCAAGAATATGCACTAAGAATGTATGGTTATGATTTTTTTTTAAGTTAAAATTCTATCCTAGTGCAAACAAGGTGTAATATTACTAGGAAAACAAATACAGTAGTGGTAATAATAGCAGGTAACAAACAGAATATTAGTAACAATTGCAGCGTTATAATGGAATTTTAGAGTATCCATGCATCTATTCTTCAACCCCTCCTCCTAATTAAGATAATCTCAGCACCAATAAGAGCTTGTATGAGCTTCTTAGGAGGTCTTGCCTTTTCATTTGCATACCATAGCAAGAACAATGGATTTACTGTTCCATATTAGGACAACTGTTGCTTCTGTCACTGCACTCAACACCTCTGGTGTCCCCAGACAAACCAATAAGCCCACCTGGCTGCTTCAACCTTTGAAAAACTTTTAACTCCCTGGAAATGAAGATTCCTCTCTACCTAACTTTTGTCTATATGCAGTTTAAATACTCCGTTTATCTTATTAAACTCAACAACCAATGCATGAGCCCTAATGCACTTTTACCTCCCTATGCTTCCATGAAAGATAGCTAACAATTGTTGACTATAAAAAAAGTCAAACAATACATACTTGCAAAATCAAGTTATGAGATTGTTCTAAAACAATTCATAAATTGTATATTCAAAGTTCAAAGTCAAAAAGTACTTTATTCGGTTAAAAGACAATAACCATAAAAGCAACAACATGAAATTACAGTTTACACAGGGATAGTTAAAAGAAAGCAATTATAATTCATCAAGACCAATTGTTTTCCGTAATTTAAAAGCATGTTTAAAAAAGGCTAAAACTACTGCAACAGTTAAAACAGTGTCCATTCTCTGAAATTCTAAAAATGCTGGGCGACATCTATTTAAGTTCCTTTCTTTGAGGATTGGGATAGTAAATTTCCTATGTGGTAGAATATAACATTTACAAAAAAATAAAACATGGATGTCAGATTGGGACGAAAATTCATCACACGGGCACATAGGCAAATCACGCAACCACAAATTCATCTCTGGGAAGGACAAAAGTCTAAAAACAATATTCAATCTAAAACGGGTCAAGAGAAATCGATCATAATTAGTCATCGTCATCGGCAGAGTTAAATACGGCTGTAATTCATCACCAGTTAATAACAAAAGATGAGAGGTAACTGTCTTTTTCTTCAATTCCTCTCGCCTTCTTTTCTCTTCAAGGTATTCCATACACAATTTTTTCAACAATTTTCTGGATATATTAACCATTGTGAGTGGATCATCATAATAATGTTGGCAATTGATTTCTATAAGAAAACATTTAACATAATCTAGCCATTTAAAACCACTCACATTTTCCAATTTTAAGACATCCTGCAACATAGCCCGGTTCACGGCACACTCATTTATTGTCCATACCCTATGCCACAAGAGGATAGGTTGTATTCTGATTATATTGGATATACAGGGTTGTCCAAGTTCAGTATGACAGATATAAGTCGCAACACTTTGTGATACTGCCAGGATATCCCTCATGAACTTATTTTCGGCTATTTGGATTGAATTTATGTTGGAATACCCCCAGAGCCCCGAGCCATACAAAGCTACTGATGTACACGTGGTATTCTATATAGTTAGGATTTCTCTTATTGTTTTCTTACCCAACTTTTTTATAAAATTCTTTAAGGCCTTTATTGTTTTTAAGAACAAAAAATTTCTGGCCTTTACAGCACTTGCCCAGGACCCAGATTCATGGAACAAAATACCAAGGTAGGGGAAAGAGGAGGTATTTTCCAAGGGAACTTCATTTATAAACATTCTTCTCATTTGCTTCCCAATTCTTGTACCACAGTTCATGGAGAAGGTTTTGCTACAGTTAATTTTTAAATCTAAACTCATCATGAACTTATCAAACAATGTTATCAAATTCTTTAAGGCCAAGGGAGTCCGGACCATTAGGACTGCATCATCAGCGTACAAGAGTGCAGGGATAGGTCTTTTGCCAACCCTGGGCATATCCCTGCACTCCTGCAAAAGATGATGCTCAAGTCAATTTATATAGACCAGGAATAAAAATGGAGCCAGGACGCACCCCTGGCGTACTCCACGTCCAACACCAAATTTTCTGGTACATTCACCCCCTTTTCCATAACGAACCGATGCTGTGGCCCCTGAATATAATTCTCTTAAATAGCAAATGATAGGATCTTCCACGCCCAGCCCTTTTAAGATTGCCCAAAATTTAACATGTGACACACAATCGAATGCCGATGTGAGGTCGACACCCTTTACCCTGGTGTATTTTTGATGAACAGTCAATAAATTTAAACCTTTTTCGATTGTTCCTATGCCCTTCTGAAATCCAAACTGCAGGCCGCTCAGTATCCCATTTTCCTCTGGCCAATTTTGAAGTCTTGCCAGCATGACTCTGCCAAGGATTTTTATAGATGAGTCTAAAAGGGAGATTGGTCTGTAGCATGCACAATTTTGTCTGTCTCCCTTCTTATATATTGGTACAATAACCGAGGTAAACCAAGACAAATTTAATCCCCTTGCTAGTGCTGCGTCAAAAAGCTGCACCAGCATGGGGCCCCAGATCTCGCTGTTTGCTTTAAACAAATCTGCAGGGATACCATCAGGACCTGCGGCCTTGCCACCCTTTGTTGCTTTCAAACCCATCATAACTTCCTCCAAAGTTACCACAATCTGCTGGGCCCCTACCCCTATATCACCCAATATACTAAGACCTATAATAGGCCTTTCATCTTGGGACCTATAAAGATTGGAAAAATGTTAGACCCAGTCGTCCTCAACAATTGCAATCTCTATACGCGCCACAAATATGGTGACAATCACATAGAGATGCTGCAACATGCACCTCCAGACAACAAATGGCATCAGATTTCACGCGAAACATACAGACCAGGTCAGCCTTGGAGTGGAACAGCCACAACCACCTTGGTGTTATCATAAAGAAAAGGGGCATTTACAGCCCTCAAAAATGCAGATGCATCCTTAGACTGTGACGCTGCATGTAGGACTTCCAAGGTCTCCTTTTTTAGGGCATTTTTCCTATTTTTTAATGCCTCATTGTATAATTTTCTTAAACTTCTTATTTTTGAAGGATCTTGGGGTGTCCTATGAATCACATGTTTCAAGTCAGTCAATGCCCTCGTACATGCTTTATCAAACCAATTCTTATTGCCCTTTGCCCGTTTATTTGCCTCCACCTGCAGACTATTTCTAATTGAAGAAGCTATGATGTTAAATGTTCTATTGTCTGCACACTGTCAGAGTGCTCCCCCAGGCAAATCGCGAAGCTGTCAGAACAGTTTTTCAACAGTTTGCCTAGGAACTTTTCTGGGACCACCTTACCCCATTTAAGGGTATACCCATTTTGCCTCCCAAGAATCACATCAGGGACTGTACGCAAAAGGGACCCATCATTATACTGCTCAAAAAAAGGGTTTTCAATCTCCATTATTTGAGGCCGATGGTCACTAAGTGGTAACTCTATGGTCTTAAACCTCTTAATCTTGTGGCCGTGACTATTTGAAGAAATAATGAAGTCAATGGTGGTCAATGCTCCTCTGCCAATGAAAGTGGGGACGAAGGGAGTTGGTTTTTGGGCAATTTCATTTACATATCCCAGGTCATACGTAAATAATATTTTATTGAATAAATCCCCAATTAAGGAGTGGTCAAAGTGTGTTAGGTTTATCTCCTGCTCTAACATTAATCCGCAGATGCCTTGTTTTCCCTTTTTACAGAGTGAACAATTAAAATCACCCCCCCCCCAAAAGATTATTACTTCCCTTTCATTATTATCTATTTCATGTTGTATATCCTCACTCAGCATTTTTAGGATGCTCAGAGTTTCATTTTTCGGGATATTATTATAAAGGTTGATGACAACAAAATGAATTCCCTTCTTGTTGTCTATCGTTACTACTTGATAATAGCTGCACTTTGGCGAAAAACTAACCTGCTCATACTTGAGCTGATTTGAAAGGTACGTAATTAACCCACCTTTTGCTCTCCCATATTGGCCCCCCACTGCCGGAGTGAAGAAACTTCTATAGCCACTTATATGGACTGGGTCAGTAGACCAAGTTTCCTGCAAAGCCAAAATATCTATACCATTTATGACGCTTTCCCAGGATGGATTTTTAATTTTTTGCCTTAATCCTGCCACATTCCAGAACAAAAGAGTACAGGATTTCCTATTCTCGTTTACTACATATTCGCACAGAGGGGCATTACCAAAATCCTTACCACATAATGGGGAACTGGCTCCTCCACACTGTTCCCCCTTCTTTTGGATAGGGTTGGTGTTAATCTTATAACCTTCCTCATTGTCATGGCCATTTACCTCTAGGGACGTAATTTCTAATTGGTTGATGTCATCATTACCCTCCCACAACTTATGCTCTTCTATATGCCCCTTAATTGTATCAGGGTTCTCCATTATTCCTAGCATTTTAATGAGGGGAGTGTCTTTTTTAAGTCAATCCACAAAATCAAGACCCGAAAATACATCAAACCGATTGTGGGTTGGTATATTGTAGGCAGATAGAGCTATACCTCTATTACCCCACAGGTAATTATTATCATAATTCAGTCCTGGAGTTAGAGGATGAGTCAACCTGGGGTAGAAATTGGCTAATCTCTGGGAATGGGCGAAAGAAGTTTGATTACGCCCATAATATTCAAATCCGAACCTATTAGCAGACTGCCTTCCTACTACACAGTCTTTTAAATAAGGAGCTGGTGTATGCGGATAAAAATAGCTAAGGTAATGTGTTGAGATGGAGTCACTACTTTTCACATCATACTATACCCCAATGTGCCTCACAGCTCTGTGATCTTTGAAATTTACGATAATTACGTCCCCCTTCCTGTCTTTAGGTCGTGAACCCACCCAAATTGTATATTCGTGTAAGCTGAATGATCAAACTTGGGGGTAGAATATAGTGGCATACATAGATTAGAATGGCATAGAGTCGAGTGTAGTCAACAAAATACAGATTCCCTTTTCTTATAGTCTAGAAAAGACTTTCGTCTTTGGGGAGTTGCGAAAAAGGAGCTTTGGGGTGAGCCAATCTGCGTATCAAAGTTGTTTAGGGATCAACAAATTTACAACCAATTCAATATGCCTCAGTGGCCATTGTTTTACCACTCTGAAGTCAATAAGGATGTACACACTATGATGTGAGTTGAATAAAAAAAGAATTTTTTATTTTTATATTAGTATTTTTCTCTGTTCATACCATCATGCGGAACAAATCCGTACATTTATTTATATAAAAAATATGTTAAAAACAATTAGTATAGCATTTTATCTCATAAAGTCAATAAACAATTAAGAAAGTTATTTACAGTACAACAAATTTATCACACAAACATATTGTCGACGCGGCGTTTCGGTGATTTTTATGTCGTCACCTTCTTCAGGACAGTGTGTAAGATAAAATCTCTATAAAGTTAAAAAACACAGAGAAAGCATATGTTAACATGTGGTGTATTGCCTCAGTAGTCGAACAGAGTTAAACTGTAGCTTTCATAGAATGAACAAGCTATACATCCCAACTTCAGTGAACCTTGATTCATTGGATTAAAACTATACATTGGTTGACACTTCTTGTGTTGAAAAAAACATTTTTTATTAGAGAAACAGAAGGCTCTGTCATTGTACGTTTACTTTACTAGAAAAAAACAATCCTAAACATTATTTGTGAATCCCGCAACCTTCAGTTTGGTCTCACCCTTTATTTACATCCTTAGTCGAGTGTTACATAGCGTAGAGTGTAGTACAGTAGAGTGGATTGGCTTAGAGTGTAGTGCTGTAGAGTGGGTGGATATATACTTTAATAGCGTATAGTAGATTGTCGGAGAGTGGAGTGCTGTACAGTGGAGAGGCATAAAGTGCAGTGGCATACAGACAAATAGTGTACAGTGGTGTACACTGAAGTGGGATACAGTTGAGTGACACACAGTTGAATAGCAGAGAGTGTGGTGTTGTACAGTGGGATAGCATACAGCGGAGCAACATAAGGTTTATGGGCGTACAGTGTAGCTGCATACACAGGAGTGCCATAAAATGGAGTGGCTTAGTGTGCAATAGAGTAAAGTGCAATGGTGTAGTGTGGAGTGGGGTAGAGTGGACTGGGGTAGAGTGGAATGGAGTAGTGTGGAGTGGCATACAGTGGATTACCATAGAATTAAGTGGTGTATACCTGAGTGATGTAGAGTGGAGTGGTGCATATTGGAGTGGCATAAAGCATAGTGGTATAGAGTGTAGTGTAGTAATTGAAACAGATGTAGCGAAAAATTGCGCTAACAGATGTAAATGTAATGTGACAGGTAAATATATTCTTTGGTGTAAACAGTCATTTTTGGTAGTATGTGTGAATAGTGTAAGTAGTGTTAAAGTAAAAAAAAAAATTTAATAGTTATATATTGTGCTGCAGTATACCATGGTATGTTTACAGAATACCACAGTACATGTGTGTGATAAGTCAGTATGTGATAGGCTAATGGCTGTGTTTCACAAAGGTGAAAGGCAGCTGCGTCGTTTTGAGCACATTTTGCTGGATTTTTATTTTTTCTTTATTTTATTAAGTTTTATATAGCGCAAACAAGATTCTGAGGGATATCAGAGTGCTTTACACAAGGATGAAAGGGAGAATAAGACTCCAGTAACAATATCAAGTAAAAGTACCAAACAGTTGTAGTCACAATAATCACAGACAAATGGTACACAGCGAGTAATAAAATTAACAGGTAAATAATAGGCTGCTACCGGGCACATCTTACAACCGAAAGGAGCAGAGAGCAGAAACACAAGTTGGTAAACAAAAATGTGTAAGGTGAATGCAACACATGTTGGTGCACTAGTTGAAGGATCAGTGGTTACAAGCAAATGCACATAGCCCAAATTAAGGTAAGAATTTGTTCATTAGGAATCTTTTGGCATCTAGTTTGAAAGCAGTTATTGATGAGATTCTGCGCAATTCAGGAGGAAGAGAGTTCAGGGGCAGCACCTGGAAAGGCTCGACGACAAGTTCTCTTTTTGTTCATGATACGTGGTTTCAGGAGGAAATTGTTAGCGCTTCTTGAGGCTCTTTCGTCACAGGATAATTCAAGCTTTTGTACTAGGTACCTGGGGGTGTTGGAGTGCAGGGCTTTGTGAGCTAGAACGACAATCTTTAACTGAATTTGAGCTTTGTTGGCCAACCATTTAAGAGGTTTTAGAACTGGGGAAATGTGCTCATTTTTTTTGGTACCAGTAACTAGTCTGTCCGTAACGTTCAGTGCTGACCTTAGTGGAGCCAAGGTGTATTTGGGAAGGCCACAGAGTATAGCGCTGCCATAATCTAGCCTTGGCAAGATCAGTGCTTGGACCGCCTATTTGCAGTCATTTTAAAGAAGGAAGGGCTTGATATTTCTAAGTGTCCTTAGCAAGTGATTAGCTCCATTACATACATTGCTGACGTGATTTTTCATATTCATGTGCTTGTCCAAGGTGATTTCCAGAGGTTTGGCAGAGTCTATGATGATGGTATTCTGCTTTTCACTGTGTTTTTGTTGTTGTTCCCTATCAAGTACAACTTTCATTAAAGTGTTAATAGGTAGAGAAATGTATTTATAATTTTCTATATATTTTTACAGCAATTTAGGAAGAACTGCACTTTAAAAAGAAAGTTGTGCAGTCATTTTTAGGTACTACTGCGGTACTGTGTAGACATTCTACTGAAGACTTAAATGTTAAAAATGGACAATACATTGCAGAATAGTATATTTCTAAAATATAGGATACTACTGTGTATTTTACATTTTTTAACATATTAATTTCTTTTACATTTATGTTTGGTATCACAGTACTCTTGAGGCAATATTGCAGTACTCTGTAAATTTTTAAAAAATATATAGAAAATTATAATAATTTTACCTACTTATTACCACTTTAATAAAGTGGTGATATGTAGGCTAAAAATATCAAGTCTAATACTTACCTACATCTAAGCCGAAATACAGTAAAAAGTTAGGGTGTACCTAAAAACAACATGGCTGATGTTAGATATGGGGTTTCTGGTTGGCAGAATATGCACCCTGTCCAAGCAAGAGATACAATCCTATCCAGAGTTAGTCACTACACAACCTACATTATCATGTTATCACCCTCTGGTAGCGCGGTACATAGCATTTAGACTTAACTTAAGAGGTAATAAGTAAAGTATTTGTGCAACACTTTAACTGTAAAACAGTGGTGGAGGCGATAGACATTAAGATTCCTCTGACTTCGTTTGCCTGCCTCTTGCGGGTGGTGGTGAGAACCAGGGGGCAGAAGATTCCCTACAGGCAGCCCAATTGCCCTCCTTCGTCAAGAGGCAAGGGGCAATCAATAGATGGGCACCGCGTACCCTTGGTATCTTCTTGGCAGCATGATCTCCTTGAATGGGGGTGGCGGAGGAGATGCATATGTGTATTGCCCGTACTGATGAGGGTGCCTCGGATGCGATCGTGGTGTGGGGGTATGTTCTCAATAACTTTGCTGCTGAGGATGGGACTAGCTCGGGAGAGGGCTCTGATGTGAAGGCGTGATGTTTGTGTCCTTTGTTCCTAGGTAATGTGAGTATGTCAGACAAGCATGCATAATTGTACTATTCACTGTATATTTAGTTTGATGACTTGGCTTCGATGTGTTCTTGTCCCCTAGTCGTTATATGCGTCTGGTGTCTCAGTTCAGCTGTGTGAACCGCTATTCTAAATGTATTGTCATGACATGTGACTGGAATTTCTCTCCTTCTCAGAATGGAGCCATACACTGCTTGTGTGTTCACTGCTTATTGTTTTGTTACATAAAATCATTAAAAAGAGTTTAAAAAAAAATGTGTAACAGTGAAAACACCACAAAAAAACTCCACAACAGTTTAGAAAAATAAAGTGTGATTTTATAAATAAAACAAGATCAAAACGATAAGATTCTTTTCAGTAGAAGTCGAAGTATGCAGTTGTATGGAATCCAAAAGTCAGAAGAGTGCTTAGAGACAATAAGCTCTTTAGGGAATTATCAACTTACTATAAACTAGGACAAAGTCTGGAGTCCAAGGCGACCGCAAGAGAGTGCAGACTAGCAGCAGGGACCTGTTTGGATCCACTGAACAAAAGTACTTTTGATCCAGATGATGTCATTGGTACGAGGGTTTGTACATCACGATGTGGACACGATGCACAGAGGTCTTCCAAGTAACTGTGGCGATGCGCCGAGTCCACTACGCGGAATGGTGAGAGTGCACTGGTTCTGACCCACACTGCAGCAGAGAGGCACCAAATCCGATTCAGAAGTGTGAGTGTGGGTTGTTAAGCACCTTATAGCCTCTGTTTCAACGGTCCAGGAAGGCACTACTTGGCAAGGCAGACTCACGGCTTTTGGAGTCCAGGTACAGATACAGGTGGTTCAAGTCTTTGTTATCCCTGAGACTTGGGAACAGGAGGCAAGCCAGCAAGCCCTTGGAGTCACACTGGGTTCAAGTGATGCAGGTCCAGTCCATCTCACCCAGTCGGTTGAACAGCGGCAGCAGAGCAGCTCAGCATGGCAAAGCAGCGTTCAGCAAAGCAGCAGTCCAGCAGCATAGCAATCATTTTAACAGCACCACAACTCTTCATCCTGGTAGAGTGGTTACAGATCAAGAAGTGTACTGTCCTGATGGGGTCAGAGACCCAGTACTTGTAGCCAAATGTCCCTTTGAAATGGAGGAGACGACAAAGAAAGGTCTTTGAAGTACACACGGGTCCTTTCTTCCCAGCCCCGGCTCCAGACTATTAGTAGGGGGTAATCAGCCCTTTGTGTTGGGTCAGGCCACTACCTATTGAAGTGTAAGTGTCCTCCATTCCTTCCCTTCCTGCCCATGAAGAGCCATCAGAATAGAGATGTATGGAGATGGGTACTCAGACACACTAAGCCTTCCTGTGTTTCTGGCTGTTTAGAGGGAATGCACAAAGTGTACTCACCCCAGACATGTTTTGGAGACAAGCTGCAAGGCACACAGAGCAATAAGAGCAAAGAAATGCCCACTTTCTAAAATGTGGCAATTCTAAAATAGCAGTGCCAAAACAAACTTTTACTAATAAAGGTGAGTTATCATTGCCATTCCAAAGATATAAAACATGAAATAGCTACTCCTTTCTAATCAGGAATTCCGACATGATAGTGTATTAGGGATTTCCCAATGTTAGTCTATGAGAGGAGCGGGTCTCTCGGTAGTGAAAAACTAGTTTAACTATCTGTCACTACCAGGACACGCAAACCATAAAATAACATGTCCTACCATTTATTTACACTGCGCCCTGCTCTTAGGGTTGTTTAGGGCCTATCTTAGGTATGACTTATAGGTAAGAAAAGGGGAGTTTACAGCTTAACAAGTATAATCATGGCCCCTGATATACCTCTGTAAAAAATTGTTATCCAGAGATTTTCATTTTTGATTTGTGCTTTTGGATCATTAGAGGGGTAATTTAGCTTGGGTAGACATTGCTGATCCGGGCCCAATTTTTCTGCACAAAATTTTTAAAAATGGCGGATGTGTTGCAGTGACAACGTGATATTTCAGGAACCATGAGATAATTATGCTTCATTTTGGTGTCAAAGCATAAGTTTTGGGGGTCAAGTAGTCTTATAGAGACACAAAAAAACTCCTCAGATCAACCCTTCCGCCATTTTCCAAAATGGTGACTATGATAGCGGAATAAGAGACATATATAGACATTAAATAGATAATAACATTTTTAATCCTTTTATGTATACACCAAACAATGTTTAGGATCTGAATATGAAAAAAATAACGTTTATCACTCCTGTTTTAAACACATTTTCAAGGTTCACTTTATTTATTTGTTTCAGCAAGTGCACGTGATACATTTGCAGAATGTTAAACAATTGAGAAGAGCATATTGACAGGGACATCTTTTTGTAGCATAAGTTTTGCAAGTACATGTACGTATAAGTTCTGTGGGTAGAGGCTTTAGAAATTTTGTAGGTTTTAGCACCCCATCAATATTTTCCCAACCAAATTTACATGGATTTTTCTCGACATATCCATGATCCAAAACATTTACACATCTTTTGATCAAGGAGAACGCTCTTTTAATGTGTCCATGCGCAGAATATGACGTTGTAGGAAGGTCACTTAGCGGGACTGATCTCTTGAACTCACTGTACCGGAGATCGTTAAATGTGTGACAGTCAGAACTCATTTTCCACACATGCACAAGGTATTTTTCTATGTCTTTAAAGTCACATTTATCTTCTGTCCCAGCCAATCCTTTTAGAAACGTCACAGGCTCAGGAGATAAAGCTCCAAGTTTGTTCCACATTTGCTCATAGTGTCATCACCCGTACAAATATGTACCTTGATAAGAACATTGGGCATCTCTGGGTCAAGTTTCTTATGCAGAATATGAAGCGGGATTGAGTGTCTTTCCTCGCCTGTTCCATAATGTATCCATAACTCTGAAAATCCTTGACTTATGAACATCGCAACAAATCTAAATAGCACAATAATAACATCTTTGTCATTTGACAGTACAATGACTCAACTGGAACCGTTTCGAACAGCCTTTTCAACATGTGGTACAAGACGACTGTCAGCTTCCTCCAATTCACTGTTAAGTTCTTGAGCAATATGGCCCATACCTTTTGAATATATCTCTGCAGGCGCCAACTCCTCCTTGATAATCATTCCACTTGCAATAATTGGAAATTCACTGAAGCATCAGCAATGTTTTGGCGAGTTTACATCTCCAAGCTCACCTTGTTCGATGTTGATAACTAGAATTTATAAAGTTGCATAGGTATCGATGTTGAATTTTTGATGCGGGCAAGGTAAATTCTTCTGTTCGTGGACAATTGTCTGATTCTCTCACATTCTTTGACATATACTTCAAGATAACTACCAAAGACAATCTGCAGTTCTTGCAAGGTGCACACTGACTTTGATATCTATAGAACAGCCTGAACAACCTCTCCCAATTACTGCATGGATGACATCTTGACTATTTGAAATATTAACATATAGTTCACAACTAAAGCAGTTTTTAATGAGGACACCTTTTTTAATTGAAATTGTACAGATGAAAGTTTTTGTTCGAGTTCCTACACGAGTTTGTGCTTCACTGGTTTGGTTGCAGCACCTCCATCAAATAATGCGTTTGTTGGAAGAAGATCATGCGAAAAATTTCCTTGATAAATTCACCCCTTTCTTTTGCTACATCCATCTCTCTATGAGCTTGCAAAAATTGTTTTTTTGCCACCTGTTTTGTTCTTGCTGGCGGACAAAACTCTATCTATGGAAATTAAAGCGTGAAAGTTTAACTTTAGTGATTATGTCAATCAGCTTTTTCTCTTTCAATACAAATCTCTCCTGTTTCAGTTATGCATATAGTTTCGATCCATGTTCCAGGACATCTAGTAGATATGTGTTTATATCGTTATCCACATATTGTTCGGTTACGAAGTTGTGTAGTCTAATAGGCTCAGTCATTTCAAAGGGGTTTCCTTGCTGCTGCATGAAATGAAGAAGGCTGTCGACATGTTTATTAAAACGTTCCCCTCTCCTTCCCACAAGTTTGTGGTGAGGAACATTCTCATGATGGTCCACTAATTTTCAATTTGTCATCTATATGAAAACATTTCAAGTAGAAAAGACTTCATGGTAAACTAGCAGCCATTGAGCAACATATTGGCTTTTACGTGTCTGACCAATTCCCTTGGAGCTTTTCTGTGATCTCTGGATCATCTGTTCCAGTTTCATATCTGGAAGCACAGCATTGAACGTTCTCTTCCACCACAAAATGTAATTGGATGGATTTTCTATAGCAGTATGGTTTTTCCACCCCTAGATTCTTCACTCTTTCCAAATACCGGGGCCCACGTTTTAAGTAGCTTATGCAATCAAATTTGCAAAATCAGCGACTCCACAGTCTTCACATGCAGCTCCCAATCAACTTCCCAATCAGCATGTACCAGGTTTTTCACGAAAGCTATCATCTGTTAGACATTTCCCCATTATTGCAAAGTTCTGATTTTTCTTCACATTTTTGACAAACTCTAGGAACTTGGTATTCAGGTTTTCTGATTTTGAACTGAGTGTATGGAACATTGCTTGGCTTTGCCTTATGTCTTTTGAATGAAGTGCACCCTGTGCCTTGTTCACTTCTGAAATAAGATGTGTAAAACCTAATTTGTCATTCTTGTTCCAGAAAGCATTCCAGCGCAGTGTTTCTATAGCCTCAGATATGATGAGCATACCTTGTACCGAACAAACATGAGTTCCGCTCAATATTGACTGGACAGTTTTGCTTCCAAAGATTTCCCCCTCAATAAGTGCACTGTCTATGCCATATCCACTGAGACATTTTCCTGCACACCACAACAAACCTTTGTCATGTGAAAACACCCACCATTGAATAAAGATCATCAAATTCTACTGGACTGCTCATAAAAATGTCATCTACAATACGGAAAACACCTTCATCGCAGCAAATTAGCCAGATAGGCTGGTCTTCAAGCTGAGCATGCACATTTTGAATTGTTTTTAGAGCTGTGTATACTGTTGTGTAGTTTGTGACTGGAGATGGTATTACGGATTAAAACCCAACCATCTTCAGTCAGATGGTATTCTGGGAGATCAGAGCATGAATTCCAGCCCACAGAGTAACTGGCTTTTCTTCATCCTAAAATTTGTGCCGAATAAGCAATATGATAAGTTCAGTTAAATCAACTTAGCGGACTGCAGCATCAGGTAGAAGAATATCCATGTCCTCAGCCACTTTGAAACTTTCTGGAAGACTGGGATGTGTTGATTGCTTGAAGTGATTTTGCACATTCTCACTAGAAAAATCTCAATTTCATTCTTATCGATCAATACAGATTCATATGTGTTGACCATTACTTCTCTGAACCCGTAGCCAGCACTCAAGAGTGGCTTTAAAATTTAATTTGTTTCTTCAAAGAGCGCAAACTTAATTAAAGGCTGGTGGTTACATTGCTGCTGGGAGCTCATTGTACATTCATATTTTCGAAAATATGCATGGCTGCAGTTCAGGGGGGGCATAGAAATCTGCTACAAATAAATTCACCTCACTGTTTAGATCGCCTACTCAGCTGAAAACTTCATCATGGAAGAAACTAGCTGCAGATTTGAGGCTCACATACTCTGTAGTTTGTTCTTTCATCAATTTTTTGGACACTTGTTCCGGACAATTCAATTACACATTGAATATCATCTGCTTCCTGATTAGTTGTTGGAGGTAGACGAGGGGTAGCCATCGATCTACTAGGTGGCTGGGCATTGGGTTTGGTTGTTGTCGCTTTCTCAAAAGACTCAGATTCTTGCTGTGATGCACTGGTTTCTGCTATTTTTTTTTATTGTTTTCAGGCTTTTTTCCATTGTATATGACTTATAGCACTTGTTACAATGATAAAATATTTGATCCTCTTCACGCAAAAGGTGCAATCTTTTGTGAACTTCGTCTTGCCGAATTTCTGCAGCATCTTGAACTTTCTTCTGTCCAGCCGCAGTTGATGTTATCTTTCCTTTCAGGTTAGTTTGGCATATGACACTTTATTCTTTGTTGAAGGCGTCCCCAGATTTTGTCGTTAGCAACACTCTGTCGGGGGTAAAGATCCTCTGCTACCACCTGCTTCGCTCATGTTTACGAATTTTAATCAATGGAAAATCTGAAACAAAATCAATATTAAAATAAAGTACTATAATGATGGCTAAAACACATCATTATAGAGCCACCGTTTTGGAAAATGGTTGAAGGGTTGGTCTGAGGAGTTATTTTCTGTCTCTATATAAGACTTCTTGCCCCCAAAACCTATGTTTTGACACCAAAATGAAGTATATGGGTCTCATGGTTCCTCAAATATTACATCATCACTGCAACACAGCCACCATTTTTAAAAATGACGCCCAGACAAATTCAGCCCGGATTAGCAATGTCTACCCAAGTTAAATTACCAAGTCGAAGGGGTAGTAAATTAAACACACAGGCCCTGCGTTGGCATGCATTAGACACGGTTAAGGGGCTACTTATGTGGGTGGCACAATCAGTGCTGCAAGCCCACTAATAGCATTGAATTTACAGGCCCCAAGGACATGTAGTACACTTTACTAGAGACTTATAAGTAAATTAAATGTGCCATTTGGGTCTGAACCAATATTACAATGTTTAGGGGAGAGAGCACAAGCACTTTAGCACTGTTTAGCAGTGATAAAGTGCTCAGAATCCTAAAGCCAGCAAAAACAAGGTCAGAAAAATGGAGGGAGGCACGCAAAAAGTTGGGGAAGACCACCTCAAGGCTTCCAGCTTAAACAGCTGCCTTAAACTTTTGCAATGGCAGTCACTAGCCATTCACATAATGACTTGTCATCGCTCTGTACCACTGTACTTCCAGAAAATACTGCAAATGTTTGCAAATATAGGGTGACAACAGAGATGATAAAGTTAGAATGCCTTAGAACTTAACAAATACGTACCCTACTTACCTGTAGTACCAAAAAGGATCATCTGCACACCATAATGTGTAATCTTCCCGCATTTCATATAAATCCATTAGGCCATTTTCACGTTTATGTCTAGTACAAAAGTCTATGGAAAGTACATGGATGGAAAAACAACTTTTGGGATCCCCTTTTATCTTTACACTCCCTTTACCACACACCTACTCATCGGCCTATACAGCCCATCACACACCTACTCTCAAAGGTTACAGGTTACAGGTAAGAAATAACCTTTAAAAAAACATTTTGAAAAAAAAGTAGAAATTCATTGAAAAAAACGAAAGTTACAGGGATGTTATATTTAAGAAATAGAATTTAACAAATATTAGATATTCACTGAAAAAGCCAAAGGTTACAGGAATGTTATAGGTAGGCTTAGATTTCACATGCACAAAACCATAGAAATTCAGCAGTTATAGTTACATGAGCTAACTATAGCTTACACCCCCACAATGCACTGCTAATGACCTAACATATTACATCACTCATGACATGGTCAGTGACATCACTGATGACATCTCAAATGACATCCCTGATGACATCATCCACAGAACTACTCACATACCCACTCATACACCCACACAATTACTCCCACACCCATTCAACCACTCACACATCTACTCACATATCCACACAGCCACTCACATACCTACTCACATATCCATACAACCACTCACACACCCATACAACTACTCACATACCTACGTACAGACCTATACAACCACTCACACATACCCTCACACACACACAATCACTCACACACCCATATAACCACTCACGCACCCACTCACATACCCACACAGCTACTTGGACACCTACTCAAACACCCATACAACCTCTCACAGACACACTCTCACACCCATACAACCACTCACACACCCAGAAAACCACTCACAAACAAATTCACAAACCCATACAGCCACTCAAATACCCACTGACAAACGTATACAGCCACTCACGTACCCATTTACAGGTTCATACAGCCACTCACACACTGATAAAGACAGTCTCACAGCCACTCAGATGACATAAATTAGAAATAGTACTGCTCATTAGTAGTAAGGAAAGAATAGCAATTTAACTTATGCAGTAGCTTAAGTCTCAGAAACGTTTAAGAAACATTTACACTCACTGGATGATGTCATCAGTGCTGTCAATCGAGATATCATCAGTGATGTCACTGACCATTTACTTTACTTTACTTGTGGACTTGTTTAGCGCAATGAATCATCCCCAGAGGGATCTCTCAGCGCTTCGAAGAGAAGGTCATACTGGGCAAATGTAACTAATAGAGCCATGTCTTTAGAAGTTTTTTTACCATAGTGATCTTATTACAGGCTCTGATGTTCTGTGGTAGTTTATTCCAGTGACAGGCTGCCAGATGGGAAAAGGCTCTACCACCCATCCTTACCTTATGTATTCTGTGGGAACACAAGAGGTTTGCATTAACAGATCATAGTTGTCGCCCAGGCTGGTACCAACTGATTTTATTTCTGAAGTATGCCGGGCCACTATCTTGTAATGATCGGAAGGCTACACAGAGCATTTTGAAGATGGCACGCTTCTTAACCGGGAGCCAGTGTAATTGATTCAGCAGGGGGGCCGAGGGCGTCCGTGCCGGCTTATTGAGGGCAAGACGAGCTTCTGTATTCTGCACCACCTGGAGCCTTGATAGAAGATGTCATGAGTATGTAATATGTGAGGTCACAAGTAGTTCATTACGGGGGCATAAATTATGGTTAGCTCAGGTAACTATAACTGCTGAATTTCTATGGTTTTGTGTGTATGAAATCTGAGCCTAAATATAATGTCCCTGTAGCCTTAGTTTTTTTCAGTGAATTTCTATTTCCTAACTATAATGTTCCTGTAACCTTTGTTTTTTTCTGTGAATTTTTATATTTATATATACAAATATTGCCTACTGGCAGTCACCAGTAGGTAATTATAGTTATGACCTAGTTTTCATAGGATTTTTTTTGTTTGTTTTGCTAATAACTTTTACACTGTTAGACCAATCATCACGATTGGTCAAGTGGGGGCAGAGAAAAAAGGAGGTGTCCCAATGCAATTTCCCATAGGGATTTTAGACACTAAAACAGCCTGAATGGCTAAATGGAATTACACTTACTTTGGCATAAAGCTAGATTTTGGTCCAGAAAGATCACTTTTTGTAATTTGGCATAAATCTATTTAGTAATTTTGGAGTTAGTAAAGAAAGAATATTTATAAATATCTTGGGGCATGGAGGGTCCGCGGATCCGAGAAATCTCATGCTGAGATCTTATTGGCTGCCACCACTTCAACCAGGACGTGGTGGCAGCCATCTTGGGGCTTGGGAATCGGACCGAATCCCAACAAAATGCAAAAAAAGCACATACAAGGGGGCAGGGTAGGCCTGGTGGTGGGGTCTCACAGTGCCCCCGCATTGGGCCAGAAAAATGCTTTTTATTTTAATATCTTGTCACAAATCGATGGAGGATCCATGGCAATTCTTTTTTAAAGCTTAGTCTCCAGCACTTGTTTTTTTTCTTATGCCCCCTAGGTGGGCAAGGTCTTGGGGGTTAATAAATATATTTGGGGGGAGGAGGCATGAGGGGGCGTGCGTGGCCCAGATGATTATAAGAAGGGTCGGGCCACGCATCCCCTCTCCCGGTTCAATTTTGGTCACGGGGACCCCATCCTACAGGGCCTAACCTTTAAAATTAACTGGGAGAAGGCATGTGGATCCATCCCCCAGGACCCGGCTGATATCGAGAAGGGCCCCCCAATTATGATGTCACCAATTATGTCAGATGGACAGTCCATACAGAAGAGATTACGCTCGAACAAATTAATGATGCATTAACCTCCATCAAGAATTTCAGATCGTTGTTCAACATGCAATTGTAGAGAAAACACACAGTCCATCAGCCTGGGAAACACCATTGCATACTTCTAAGATAAAAGGTGATAGCATAAATATTTCAAAAAATCACATTACATGACACTTTACCGATTTAAACACAAAAACCTACATGTGCACATTGAACAAAATAGTGATAAATTATGTAACAGCACTGGAAAAGAGTGCTTCAAAGAGTTAGAAAAGTAGAAAATACATTGCTCAATAGTTATAACACTGATTAATTGATTTTCGTAACAAGGTTTCTCATGAAATTAAGTTTAATTATTCACGTACTAATAAAAACAAAGGAATTAAATGATGAGGCCTAAGAGTGCTATTGCCTTTCATTGCAAATGCATTATAAAACAGATTGTAGTACAATTACGCGATAAAAGTAGCTAGGAAATGTAAACTTACTGAGATGATAGTAAAGACCTTAATGATTTTTAAAATGTAGAAACAATTTTGGTAAAATGGTTTTTAAGAATAATTTACATGTATGGATGTTGAAATTTTTTTGTGGCAGTAGACCATAGCTAACGCTAATCGATTTGATCAAATAATACATTGGTGAAACATTTATTATTCTTTTTTATGAAATAATGATTTGATGAACTATAATTGAGTTCAATTAAGTTTAATTCATTTAGAGCTGATATATGCATTTTTAAACTTTAAACATATCCTTTCTAGAGCTGCAATTTTCCCTTGGCAAGCATAATAATTCATTGAAATGTTTGCAAATGTAGCTTTATTTGTTCAGTAATGTTTCAGTATACATACAAAGGACATTCTTTCGAAGTTCATGGGGTAATGGCTCGGTAGCAAAACCATCTCTCACCTGATGCCATAGTCTGGTAAATTGTATATTTCTTACAGTTGACAAACCTGTGATGCCTGAAAAGTCGTTCTCATGAAGTGCTTGCGAAAGAATGCATGAATAACTAAATGTATTTTGTGACAACATACGTAAGCTAATCATACGATGGACTGACTAGTAGAGTAACATCACATCATTAAGGTGTCATAAGGACTATAAAAAAGACGTCCCAAAGGAGGGGCAATGCCATCACTTTTTCCCTTCTGACAAGGCATTGCTGTTATTTTTGTTTGGGACGACGCATTGTTATATTTCCTTTCTTTGGAAGAGAACGGTACTCTTTTCCTATGATTTTATGATCATGCATTAAATCCTATCTTGGACTACCTTTTTGCTAATGCTGCTGCATTCATGCAGTCGACCTGGAATCTTTCTTTGCCAAAATAATTGATATTTGCTACATATTTTCTTTTTGCTAGTACTCATGGACTTGCCCTTAGATTACCTTAAATGTGATTCTTTTACTCCTTTGCTTTGAATCTTAGGTAAGACCAAACTATTCATCTGGGTTTAATGGTGGTAGAAGCCTGTAATCTCGTATCTGAGATTTATTTAAAACCATCCTCTTTGGATTTGTACTTCTGACTTAATGTGTGGTCTAATATTAAAGGTTTTAATATTCTTCACTGCTATGCTTAAGAAATTGCTTATTCGTATCAATTTTAGAAGATTGATACAATAACTACCGTTCTAAATTGCCGGAGTCTATTATTGTGCCCTGATGTTCTTTATTTGAAACTGTATTGAAATACTTTCTTAATCTTAATGCGTTGTAGGGAAAATCAGCAAATCTTTTCAGAATGTCAAGTTCTGCTTTTTCTTTTCTGTGGTGCAGTAGCAGAGCTTTTAGTTTGTATCATTTTGGTTAGACTTAATTTCTTTAGGAGACTGGGTCTCCCCATTTCAATACTTTACTTTTACAGTATGGTCCTGACAGTAGTGTATTTTAACCTTATTAGAAACTTGTGAGTTAGTCACCAATCAAAGGTTCTCATTGGGTGGCTAACTTTGTGTTTTGGATATCCTAATTCCCACCCCTCCTATCGGCTGCGAAAATCTATCAGAGGACCATTTGCCTCTGTGGTTAGGGTAATGCTCTAATCTGTTTAGCTGTAGGATGCCCAGTACTGTTAGAGGGATGTATGAGTAAGTAGTAAATTGAAAGTTAAAACTTGAAATATTTATAACACAAACGCCAAATCAAATCTTTGGTAGTAGAGCTGTGGTTTTGCCTAGAAAAGTGGTGTTTTAGGGTGCTAGAAAGGCAACAACATTATTGTTTAAGTCCAAAGAGCCCAAACATTTTTGTTTGGCAAAGAGAAAGATTGTTGGAGCGCTGATGGAGTATTCGGTATGATGAAGAGAACATGTAGCAGCAAAGGAGTGTGAGTATTAATATGGATGTGCATTGCGATTGCTTTTGCTAAGATTGCGTTTTTTGAAATGGCTGTGTTGTTCAGAGGAGTGAAGTAGTTAGAGTACACATGGTTAAAGTCTAAGAATGATTGTGGCACTTGATGCAAAGCTGAAGTTGTAAACGGGTCCATTGTGACCTACGATCTCAAGATATTACCTATGGATTGTCTCAGTGTAGAAGACACTGAGTAAGTTGTCTCCTGTCTTCTGGTGTTGATCATGAGACATTGTTGACAACATCTTGTCTAAGGGTTCTTTGTGTATAGGTGGTAAATCGTTGGTATAATTCATTTCAGGTGCACAGGGAATAACTGCATCAATTAGGATTAAATACCGCTGGTCGAGATTTCATTGAAGCGAATGACTGTAGAAAAGTTTAATTACCTTGTGAGCGAGTATTTCCGTTAGTGGAGCAGACAGTTTATTTGTTGCTTGCTTTATATTGTGATTTTGCTTATAGTAAACGCCCTGAAGAAAATTGTAAATGAGGGTGAGCTGCTGCAGAGAGCGAGATTGACGTCACAGTGTGCTGCACTGGTATTGGTCGGTTGGTGTAAAGTCGCACTGGGGTTGGTGACTACATTACAAAAGTTGTGCTGTTATTTGTTGAGATAGCCGCACAAATGAATTGTGGGAAAAAATTAATTTCCTGGATTTTACGGAAAACATTTCTGAATACAGAACTGAATTAGAATGACATTTTTTAAGCATTAGGGAGAATGGTAAAGGAAAATGATACTATATCTGTCAGAGCAAAGGTAGAAGCACTACCTGAGGGTAAGCCAGGACACACATTATTATGATAGACAGGGGATTACATCCATGTTTTTGTCTTGAGTTTTGGCACAAACTTACTAAAGAAGATGAGGGTTTACAGTTTCCTCATGGGACATTGAATTTGAGAATTATTGAGAATTTAATGAGGATAATGTATGAAATCAAACCCCTTCTTATACTTAACATGTGTAAAGCATTAAATACATGGAAACACATAGCACATCAAAAACAGAAGGAGAAGTATCTAGGGAGATATAGGAGAACTATGGATCATCACGCAGAAGCTAGATGGGATGCACAACAGAAACGGTGGAGAGCAGACATTGTACATGGTGCAAAATGGTCCTGTGTTAGAAGTCGAATGAGATGACAAGGGAAAGAGAAAAGAGAAAAAGAAGCATACAGAGACAGAGAATAATGACACAGGGAAACAAGAAGTAAACCGTGACATAGACAATGAACTTTTAAATGATGTATTGATAAATCGTCCACAGCCTTACAGTGAGATTAAGAGTGAGGGTTTGATAAATGCTAGTACAGCTAAGATTCTGAACGCACCTTTAATTAATGACATACACTTGTTCCGCCTGTGAAAGGGAGGATAGAATTTATGGCTACAATTAATCTGATTGATTCAAATGCTCCAGACACTTTAACTGTACCTGTTACTATTGGACCTATTTCACCTCTTTACACATCTGGGTTACAGGTATATACCGCTCATAATTTAGCTGTACGCACTGGGGTAAACAAAGAACAAACTAATCCAGTAGAAATGTCGACAAAATCATTGCTTCAGACACCTCTGGTTCCAATTCGAATCGATACTGCTACAGAAGCAAGAAATGTTGGTGACAATGCAAATCTGATTTTGTGTGACCAGATGAGCAGGGTGTATCAGAGGTGTCTGTCTTTTATTGCCCTAGACTGAGTGGATCTCCTGAGATGACTTATCATGCTTCTGACATGACCATGACAATGTGGAGTACATTTCCAGATACATCTGCATTAAACATGCAACCTTGAACAAGTGCAAATTTGAGCAATGGATGCTTTAATTTCAATACTCAAAATAGCAATCAGGATTTACGCCTCAAGAATTTTAGGAATGGCTTAAATGCTATGGTACTCTGATTAAAAATCAATATGTTATGCATCAGGTTCAGATTCAGTCTTGAGTTTAGATCCAGTTCCAGTAAAAGCACCAGTTTCTTTTTCAGCTCCAGCTTCGATTTCAATTCCAAGTTCAATTTCAAATTTAGTTCAGGAAAAAACAAAGCAAATTAACATGAGTAGGCTAAAAGTGGAATTGGAAGAAATGATTTTGGGATCAATTAGTCCTTCATGATTAGATACATAGCAGGTGGAGAAACTATTGTTTCTCTGTAAAGAAATTACTCAACGAGCGAGATTAGCAGAAGACAAATTCACCGAATTGGCTCAAAACAATAATGTAGATATAGAAAAGTCAATGGTTTTACAGAGATCATAATGGTTAGACTTCAGAGACAAAGGGCCAGATGTATGAAAGCATTTTGCATTCGCAAACGGTGCGAAGCGCAACATTTGGTCGTTTGTGAATGCAAAATGGCCTTTCCTTATGTATGAAAGGCTTTTGGATTTGCAATTTAGGTCTTCGCAATTTTTTGCAATTACCTAAATTGCAAATGCAAATAGGGAATTGCAATTGCGATTCCCAAAGGCACATGTAAGAAGCCTTTCCTAAATGTGAACTGTGCATTTAGGAAACGCTATTACTATCAACTCCAAATTGATGGTAACCATGTTCAAACTTTGAAAAATGCACAAAACTGCATTTGTCAAAGTGCCATGTAGTGCACACATGCCCCTAGGGCATGTGTGCATCTTAAATGTGTACCTTTTTTGTTAGGGGCGCTTAAGGGGGGCCTTAGGCCACTGTGCACCCTTGTCTTTGGATTACCTCATTTGCAATTACCAACTAGGTAATCGCAATTTAGGTAATGCAAGACCATTCTCACCTATGGGCCTTGAGGCCCATAGGAACTAATAGAGTTGCCATTACAAATAGTGATTCCCTAATTGCAATTAGGGAGTCGCTATTTCCTGTCTATTTTGTTACATCACATTTTGCTATTACCAAATAGCGATTTCTTAAAAATCGCTTTTTGGTAATCGCAAAATGATATTTTCAAACATGTGGCCCAAAGACATTATGCAAGAAAAATTGATGGAAGGATCCCCTGGTAATTTTCACAGGGAGGGGAATAATTGTTACAGAAAAGCAGACCCTGTGCTTTTTAAGGAATAAATTCCAGTTGACACATATTAAGCAAGTCTACGGGGGAGTAGATCTGTAATGGGTTTCAGAGGGCGACTATAATACCTATATCTAGTACTGATCTAGAATTGTGTCACAGAATAATAAACATAATGAATAATAAACAAATAAAATTGGATTATAAAAAAGTGTTTACACTTTATTAAGTACCTCCCTCAAGGGTTACAATCTAAAATTAATAAAACACATCATGCTATGATGTATACATTCAATTGTTAAAAACAGTCAAGAAAAAGAGTTGACGCGGCGTTTCGGTGTAGTTAAAATGATGTCACCTTCATCAGGACATAGACATTAACTGTAATCTTAAGTTATATTGGCTGACTTTATTGTTCGGTTATTGTGCTGTACCGCTTGGACTTCAATTGTGTTTTTTCCTCGTGCGGACTGATTAGTTTAATATCTTGGATGAGAATATTAAATCTTTAAAATTGGGCACGTTGAAGCCACCGTTATGTAATATCAGGTGCAGTCTTTTCTGACTTCTAGATTCTTCGGCCTCCCTGCTCCAGCGTGCCCATCGGTTACAAACCGACGGGCACGCTGGAGCAGGGAGGCCGAATGCTGGAACACAGGTACACGATGTTTGGAGCAAAAAACAGTGACTGTGAAGTAGATACGTATAACTCACAATCTCCCTGAGACCATATACGATATTAAATTCTGTGATTCTGAATTGAAGAAAGAATCTTCCTGCATGCAGTTTTATGGAAACTGGTAATCCTAACTAGCTTTTCCAGTTTAATTCTGTGACTATACACTGACAGGGTGGACCGCCTTAAAGTGAATGGTGGAATAACCATGCAATTCAATCTTACACGCATCACCCGGCAGCGATGCCCATTATCACCCATGCTATTCATTCTTGCCATGGACCCCATTGCACGACATATCCAGGAGAGACACCTACAGGGCAGATTAAGATTTCATTGGGGACCAATCGTGGCCTCGTTCCATGTGGACCATATGATGTTATTCATCAGGGAGCTGGCCACTAACCTACCACTTATGCTATGAGAAGTGGTGCATTTCAGAGTACACTCCAGACTCTCCATCAACTGGAGTATATTAGAGATATTCCCACTTACTCCGGCTACCACTCAATTTAACATAGAGTTTCTGCTACAATGGTGCACTGATCATCGCAGGTATTGAGGCATTTTTCTACACTGCTGTGCTCCTGAGGTGATTCGCCTCAATTATGGACCTGCGATAGACAAACTCACAATTCAAATTGAGAGATGGATCAAACTCCCGCTGTCAATAGCTGGCAGGATCGCCATCATTAAAATGGTGGTCCTTCCTCGTTTTTTAAATCTCTTTTTTAATATCCCCGTTGCCCTGACAGCAAATTTTGTTGAAACATTGCGAGGGCTACTCATTCGACTTATATGGGGGGGTAAGCAGCCGCGTATTGGATGGATCACATTGGTTATGCCGAATCACTGACATAACCTCGACAGACTGAATATCGACTAGACAAAATATCGATGACAAATTATGGACTACAAAAATATCGACTCCCAATACTTAAACAAGAAATAGCAAATATATCGAAACCACAATATCCATAAAAAAAATCGACCACAACATTAACAACCATCAATATTATCGCATGTAAAAAACATCGACCAGCAATCCTTAACATAAAACACAGTCAAAATATCGACCCTCACTATATAGAATACTATAATATCGAAAATTAAATAATATCGACTTTACAAAATACATACAAAATGCGCTTTCTAATAACAAAAACATATTATACACATCACAAATATACATAATATTTTTTTTTAAATTATACTACATACAATAAACATTTCTAACATTTAAAAAAACATTTACATCAAATATACAATTTATAATACATATACAACATTGCAAATAATAAAACATTGCTTAATGCACATAATAAATATTCTTTCACTTTAAATCTAAAAAAACGCCATTAACCATTGAAAAAAATTGCTTTACCCATAAAAAAACATTAATTGGTGTCACCCATTTAAGGAAAACAATTACCAAAACAAGTAAAAAAATTCAAATAAACCAATAAGAAAAAGCTATCAAAGAGGATAACCAATAAACTTTCAGAAACAATTTAACACATCCTATAAAAAGAAGGATTACACCTGCTAAAATCGCAATCTAAAACACCAAAAAAAAGGAAGGACAAACTCTGCCACTTTGCTGAAAGGAAACAGATTGACTTCTACCAAAAACCAGCTACACCTATCTAAAGTAAGTACTACCACCTTTATATGTTTATAAAACGTAAATCTAAAACTTCAAACCTGTATTTACAAAACAAATAACTGAAACATCTCTTTTATTCCTACTATATTTTCTACAGATGAAAAGAAATTATTGAAAAACTGCACAACATCAACACTTCAAAGAAAAAAGATAAAAAGTAGGTATCTAATCTAAAAAATGACTAAAAACCTTAATAAATAGAAAACTAAGGACAAACTAGCTAGCAGAGCACAACAAAAGAAACATAAACAAATATACATTCTTGTAACACATCTTCTCCATCTTAACAGGTACAGAAGAAATACAGCAAAAAGAAAACTTCGAAGAAAAGCAACAACTGAATTCAACAAAGAAATAAACTGGTAAATAATTAACATGCAAATCAATCTTATTTTAATACTAAATACATTATTTAAATACTTTTCTAATAATGTAATGTTTAATTTCTCCTAGCACCAAAAAGCAAACATGACTGAAGGAGCAAAATTTGTGTATTCTCAGAAAGGGAAAATGCTTCTTTGTTACATGGGATATGTATACACTCAAGAGAAACAGAAAGATATGAAAGTTTTTTTGGAAATGCACTAAATACTACTCTAACAAATGTTATGGGAGAGCTATAACTCAGGAAACTACTGTAACTTATACTAAGGAACATAACCACCCACCCAATGTTACAGAAATAGAGATTAGAGAAATGCTTGATTCCCTTAAAGGAGCTAGCACTACTACTGATATAGCAACAACTGCTATTCTTAAACAGCATTTAAGTGTTCTACCCCAACATGCCTCTAGCCAACTACCAAGTATATATTCCCTTAAAAGAACCATAGCTAGACAAAAAAAGAGCTACAGCAACTACTCCTCCCACACCTAAAACTTTTGAAGAAGTGCAATTTCCCCCTGAACTCTGTCTAACTCATAATAATGAACCATTTGTACTATATGACAACAACTCAAAAGATAAAAGAATAATACTGTTTGCCACTGCAGACAACATGACTAAACTAAACCAATGCCAAACTTGGATGATGGATGGTACTTTTGCAGTATGTCCTAAACCTTTTTACCAATTGTACACTATCCATGGTCATTTCCAAAATGCTAATATTCCATTCCTATATGCCTTCCTACCAAACAAACAACAATCTACCTACCAAGAAATCCTAACCAAAGTCAAACAACAAACTAATGACTATTTCCCACAAAAAATGATCATTGATTTTGAAAAAGCAATGATAAACAGTATCCTTAAAATATACCCACACACAGCAATACAAGCTTGCTATTATCATTTTAATCAATGTATATGGCGACATCTACAGAAATCTACATTAGGGGGTCGATTCCGATTCGGGAAAAACCGCTCTGAATAGCCGTTCCGAGCGTTTTTCCCGTACGAATCGTACCCTGCAACGTCACCCGTACGTACGACGAAGTACGATTCGTACCAGGAGCCGTACTCCGTACGAGTCGTACAAGACACCGTCCGACTCTAATCTCCGTACGATTCTCCCTCGGAACCCGCTGTAAGCGACATCTGTACGGTTCGCGGCTGGTTTTTACGACCCAGCAAGTACGATACGTGTCGGGTACGCACCGTACAACCCTTTTTCTACGGGAGCTGAAAACACCCGTAAAAGCAGTGTTCATGCCGAAACAGGTACGGAACGGCCCCCCGGGTACAGTGCATACCCCACATGATCGCAGGGGTACGCACCGCACCCCTGCGATCATGGGGTGGAAGAGCTCGTACACCGATCGTACATGGGGTACGGCTCGTACACCGATCGTACATCAATCATACATAGGGGTACGGCTCGTACACACCATGATTGCAGGGGTACGGTGTGTACCCCTGCGATCATGGGGTGTACGGACCGTACAGTGTGTATGTGTTTGTGTGCTTTTTCGTACGACTCGCCCTTACCTGACGTGGACCGAACGAATTGCGTCCTCATACCCCGGTCCGGATCGTACTCGTCGGGTCATACGGCATGTGTACGAATCGTACCCTGCAACGTCCCCCGTATGTACGACGAAGTACGATTCGTACCAGGAGCCGTACTCCGTACGAGTCGTACAAGACACCGTCCGACTCTAATCTCCGGACGATTCTCACTCGAAACCCCCTGTAAGCGACATCTGTACGGTTCGCGGCTGGTTTTTACGACCCAGCAAGTACGATACAAGTCGGGTACGCACCGTACGACCCTTTTTCTACGGGAGCTGAAAACACCCGTAAAAGCAGTGTTCGTGCCGAAACAGGTACGGAACGGCCCCCCCCGGGTACGGTGCATACCCCACATGATCGCAGGGGTACGCACCGTACCCCTGCGATCATGGGGTGTACGAGGATTGGTGTCAGTACAACGCGTTATTTTACAACGTATTCCGTTACAACGCGATTTTTACAACGCAAAAACCATTACAATGCATGCCATTACAACGCATGGCATTACATAGCAGATACTTTTACAACGCATGCCATTACATCGTAAGTATAGGTAAGTATATCTTTTTTTTAAAAAATGTAATAAAGTTAATTAAATTAATTTAAATTAATAAAAATAATATAACATTTTTAAAACAGTAATTATTTTAATTATAGTAATTTAATTAATATTAAAATTGATATTAATTTAATATATTTAAAATAATATAATTAATGAAATATAAAAAATTTATAAATAGTTAAATAATATAATGTAATTAATTACAATAAATATTATTATAATTTAATTAAATTATAAATAATACATAATATAATTATATTTAATATAATTTAAAGAATTTAATTAATTAAACATTTTTAAATAATATAATTTTATTATAATCGTTTATTAATACAATTAAATAAATAATTGTAAATATAGTTATTAATGTAATTAAATTAAATAAAATTAATTTAATTAATTTAATTTATATAAAGTCGTAATACCCCTGTACCCCAAAAAACAAACCCAGCCCTAAAACCTAAAAACACCCCTGTACCCCAAAACCCAAACCCTACCCTAAAACCTAAAAACACCCCTGTACCCCAAAACGCAAACCCTGCCCTAAAACCTAAAAACACCCCTGTACCCCAAAACCCAAACCCTACCCTAAAACCTAAAAACACCCCTGTACCCCAAAACCCAAACCCTGCCCTAAAACCTAAAAACACCCCTGTACCCCAAAACCCAAACCCTGCCCTAAAACCTAAAAACACCCCTGTACCCCAAAACCCAAACCCTGCCCTAAAACCTAAAAACACCCCTGTACCCCAAAACCCAAACCCTGCCCTAAAACCTAAAAACACCCCTGTACCCCAAAACCCAAACCCTGCCCTAAAACCTAAAAACACCCCTGTACCCCAAAACCCAAACCCTGCCCTAAAACCTAAAAACACCCCTGTACCCCAAAACCCAAACCCTGCCCTAAAACCTAAAAACACCCCTGTACCCCAAAACCCAAACCCTGCCCTAAAACCTAAAAACACCCCTGTACCCCAAAACCCAAACCCTGCCCTAAAACCTAAAAACACCCCTGTACCCCAAAACCCAAACCCTGCCCTAAAACCTAAAAACACCCCTGTACCCCAAAACCCAAACCCTGCCCTAAAACCTAAAAACACCCCTGAACCCCAAAACCCAAACCCTGCCCTAAAACCTAAAAACACCCCTGTACCCCAAAACCCAAACCCTGCCCTAAAACCTAAAAATACCCAAACATCCCAAAACCCAAACCCTGCCCTAAAACCTAAAAATACCCAAACACCCCAAAACCTATACATCAGTACCCCAAAACATATACTCCTATACTCTTACTTATTTAATTATAATATTTAATATATAATTATAATTTTATTATAATATTTAAAAACGAAATAAATAATTTTTTATAATTAATAATAATTAAATCAATTATAAAATATTAAATAAAATAAAAATAAAAAATTAAATACTTACCAATACTTACGATGTAATGGTATGCGTTGTATTAGCATCTGCTATGTAATGCCATGCGTTGTAATGGCATGCATTGTAATGGTATTTGCGATGTAATAGCTGCGTTGTAACAGCATTACGTTGTAAAAGATGCGTTGTAGCAGTAACACACCGGTGTACGAGCTCGTACACCGATCGTACATGGGGTATGGCTCGTACACCGATCGTACATCAATCATACATAGGGGTACGGCTCGTACACCCCATGATTGCAGGGGTACGGTGTGTACCCCTGCGATCATGGGGTGTACAGACCGTACAGTGTGTATGTGTTTGTGTGCTTTTTTGTACGACTCGCCCTTACCTGACGTGGACCGAACGAATTGCGTCCTTATACCCCGGTCCGGATCGTACTCGTCGGGTCGTACGGCATGTGTACGAGTCGTACGGTATGTGTACGAGTCGTATGGTTCACGGTTTCAGCCTTGCAATACGTACGGATCGCGACGATTCGGACGGATTCACGGAATACGGATCGTACTTCGCGACTCGGACGGACGGGTACGATTCGTACGGAGAGGGCTCCGGATACAAATCGTACGGACGTTTTTTTTCCCGAATCGGAATCGACCCCTAAGTGTCCAATACGCCACAGCTAGCACCTTTGCTTATCAAATTAAAAAAAATATTTCTCTAGCCTATGTTCCTGTAACAGACGTTGCAGAGCACTATAACCTATTAATAGACAGCCCCTAATATAAAAGAAACTAAGAAAGATTAAGCCCTATGCTTGACTACTTCGAAGATGCATGGGTAGGAAGGCTACACCGATCAGGTCATAGAAGACAACCTAAATATGAAATAGCCTGGTGGAATATCTTCCTTAGCACCCTGAATAAGGAAGCAAAAACAAACAACGCAGTTGAGGGATGGCATAACGCCTTCCAAGCAACCACAGGCAGAGGAACACCTACTCTTTACAAATTAATTCAATCCCTAAAAAAGAGCAGAGTTACCAAGAGCTCCGAATGGAGCAATCAGTAACCCTGATAGGACCAAAATTAACTAAACAAACCAAAATAATGTATAACACACTCCAAAGCCAAGTTACCCTCTATCCAAGTACCAGAGGACTAGAATATCTCTCAATGATAGCTAAAACAATTCTATAAAATATATCACAACTATACATACATTACCCCATTATAAATATACATTTTCCTACCATTACTATATGTAACAAATTGTAATTAAATTATCAAATAAATTACAAACACATTTATTAAATTTATTATGATAATTTACTTTCAAACTGTTACATATAACATAGCAATACAACAAATTTAAACAGATTTCCCACCCAAAAACATTTCTTTATAAACTTACAGTTTCTGTCGCTTCTTCAAAAGTAATCCAATGTTGAAAAATGCATACCAAATAATCCAAAATGTCCATACAATCCAGGAAGCCCAAAAACCAAGCAAATCCAAGGCGACTCCTCTCCAATGTAATCCACAGAGTATACCCTTCAAAACCCGAAAATAGTAATTTAAAAAAACAAATGCTCCTGGAAAACCGGAAAAACAAAGTATTTATGTAAAAATCTGAGTATATAATACTCGTCACACTACCTTAAAAAAAAACGGAACTCCTCCAAAAACTAAAAGGGCGACGACAACCTAAAAATAGAAAAAAGACATACCCACCCACACAAATACACCCATACACATATAAAAATACATATTTATACTATCAACATAAGCATTTAGTAACATTTAAACATATAAACATCTCTCACACACCTAGCACTAAAACGCGATACACACTAAATATCGTACACTCGAGCTAACACCTAAAAAACAATGTACGATAGATATTACAATCCTACTCAACCTAAATACACCACACATACATTTAAATTAAATTTACTAACTTATAAAATACAAAAAAAAACGTACCCTCTCCAACGCGACGCTGCATCCAACCGCGAGCTGTTCCAGTACCAAATCAAACAAAATAACATTACGCGGTTAAAAAATAGTCCCTGTATAACTGAAAAGCCTATTTATTTTCTATTTTCTTACACTTAAAAATTTAAAATATAGGCCTACATTATATATTATTTCTCCTAATCATTTTTTCAAATAATTATAAATATATATTTATTTTAAAACATTATTTACAATAATGTTTAATGAAGTATGAAAAAGAAAATATTATGTATATGTACAATTTGTAATTAATTATAATGTTGAAATTACTTTTATCATTCACTTTCTGCTAAACCTTCTGCTTATAGATATGCTAAAGTGATTATAAAATGTATCTACAGTTTAAAAATTATTTCTCATAATTTACTTTTGTAAAAATTAATATTATTAATATTTTCAATATTAATTTTATTAATTTATAAAATAAATATCATTTTGTAACCAACAAACATTTTACTATTTTGAAATCTGTGAAAACAAATGTATCTATCAATGATTTGTACTATAAAATACTTAAAAATGTATGTACAACAAATATAACAATTATTTTCAACATGTTTACTATTAAAATATTTCTATTTTGTATATAATTGTTATGAAATAAATTGTACACTATGTAATTATATTTGTTATGAAAATTTACATTTTCAATATATATGAATTAACATAAAAATTATCTCATTGCAATATATGAATATTTTTAATATACAAATATTTACTTGCTATACATTTTTTTTAAAAACTATTCACTTACAACATTATACTGCAAATAAAAACTTTTCCTCTACTTCCCATTTCTTTTTACATCTTAATAAACTGTTTGTAAATGTTTTCACTTAACCATGTGTGTGTCTCCTTTTTTAATTTTGTAAATAAAATATAATGTAAATATTTTTTTTAATTATTTTTATTAAATAACAAAAATTGCGATTTCTTTATCAATGTACTACTAATATAACAATAAATAAAATTACTACTATGATTAATATATTTACATACAAATAATAATTGTTATATTCTACCAACCAAAATGTATATCTCTACAAAGTTTTTGCTATTCCCACTCCATCAACTATAAACTCAGTGAAGGTGCTGGACATTCAACTCTTATAAATTACTATTCCCACTCCACCAAGTATAAACTCAGGGAAAGTGCTGGACATTCAACCCATATAAATTACTATTCCCACTCCACCAAGTATAAACTCAGGGAAGGTGCTGGACAGTAAACCCTTATAAATTACTATTCCCACTCCACCAAGTATGAAGTCAGGGAAGTTGCTGGAGTAAACCCTTATAAATTACTATTCCCACTCTACCAAGTATAAACTCAGGGAAGGTGCTGGACATTCAACCCATATAAATTACTATTCCCACTCCACCAAGTATAAACTCAGGGAAGGTGCTGGACAATAAATCCATATAAATTACTATTCCCACTCCACCAAGTGTAAACTCAGAGAAGGTGCTGGACAGTAAACCCATATAAATTACTATTCCCACTCCACCAAGTATAAACTCAGGGAAGGTGCTGGACAGTAGACCCATATAAATTACTATTCCCACTCCACCAAGTATAAACTCAGTTAAGGTGATGGACAGCAAACCCATATAAATTACTATTCCCACTCCACCAAGTATAAACTCAGGGAAGGTGCTGGACATTCAACCCAAATTACTATTCCAACTCCACCAAGTATAAACTCAGGGAAGGTGCTGGACAGTAAACCCTTATAAATTACTATTCCCACTCCACCAAGTATAAACTCAGGGAAGGTACTGGACAGTAAACCCATATAAATTACTATTCCCACTCCACCAAGTATAAACTCAGGGAAGGTGCTGGACATTCAACCCATATAAATTACTATTCCCACGCCACAAGTATAAACTCAAGGAAGGTGCTGTACATTCAACCCATATAAATTACCATTCCCACTCCACCAAGTATAAACTCAGGGAAGGTGCTGGACAGTAAACCCATCTAAATTACTATTCCCACTCCACCAAGTATAAACTCAGGGAAGGTGCTGGACATTCAACCCATATAAATTACTATTCCCACTCCACCAAGTATAAATTCAGGGAAGGTGCTGGACAGTAAACCCACATAAATTACTATTCCCACTCCACCAAGTATAAACTCAGGGAAGGTGCTGGACATTCAACCCATATAAATAACTATTCCCACTCCACAAGTATAAACTCAAGGAAGGTGCTGTACATTCAACCCATATAAATTACTATTCCCACTCCCCCAAGTATAAACTCAGGGAAGGTGCTGGACAGTAAACCCATATAAATTACTATTCCCGCTCCACCAAGTATAAACTCAGGGAAGGTGCTGGAGAGTAAACCCATATAAATTACTATTCCCACTCCACCAAGTATAAACTCATGAAAGGTGCTGGACATTCAACCCATATAAATTACTATTCCCACTCCACCAAGTATAAACTCAGGGAAGGCGCTGGACAGTAAAGCCATATAAATTACTATTCCCACTCCACCAAGTATAAACTCAGGGAAGGTGCTGGACATTCAACCCATATAAATTACTATTCCTACTCCACCAAGTATAAACTCAAGGAAGGTGCTGGACATTAAACCCATATAAATTACTATTCCCACTCCACCAAGTATAAACTCATAAAAGATACTGGACACTAAAACCATATACCTTACAACAATTCAACAACACACTCCCAAAAAATTAAATATTTTATACAATATTACATTTCAAAAATTAATACAAATTTACATTTAATATTTTAAATTATTTTCTAAATTTACTTTTTAAACATTTTTTAAAAATGTGTAGCCTAATCCCCCCAAAAAACACAACCCAGTCCTAAAACTAAATTATGTAATAAAATTAAAAATTTGTATGAAATTTATAAATTTTATACATTATTTTTTAATACATTTCAAATTTTAATTTAAAATATTTTAAAAAATATTCCTGCATTAGTACCCAAAAATTACACTACCCAATCCTAAAACACAAACATTTCTAAAACAAATAAATTTGTAATAAATTTGTAATTTTTAATATATAACTTAACATAATTATTGCAATTTTATTTTAAAATTTTCTACTAAAATTCTAAAACATTTCCCCAAAAATTACACTACACAATCCTAAAACACTAATAATTCATACAATAAAAAATGTGAAATAATTTTCTAAACATAAATACATAATTTATAAATATTTTCCAAATTAATTTCAAATTAATTTCTAAATGTTAATAAATAATTTAAAATTAATTTCGAAATTATTTTCAAATAAATATCAAAATTTTACAAAATCATTTCAAATTAATTTCTAAATTAATTTCAAATAATTATCTACATTGAAATGAATATTTTAATAATAATTTCCAAATTATTTTCTAGTAAATATCAAAATTAAAAAAATAAAATTTCAAATAATTTCTAAATTAATGTCAAATGAATATCTAAATTTAAAAAAATAATTTCAAATTAATTTCTAAATTAATGTCAAATAAATATCTACTTTTAAATAAATAATTTAAAATTAATTTTGAAATTTAATTTATAAATATTTTACGACACTTCTCACCCTATTCCCCTAAAAACCCACGACCCGCTACTAAAACATACATTTTTACAAAATTTTACAATTTTTAAACATTTCTTTTAATTTATTTTCATATATTTTAAAACACTTCCCACCCTATTCCCCTAAAAACCCACAACCCGCTCCTAAAAATGTTTATTATTTTTAAATTACATATTTATTTATTTTTATTTATATTATTTATTACATTAAATAACAGACATAAACAATATTTTTAAAAAAAATTAAACTACAACATTATAAACATTCTACATTCCACAAATCGATATTCTAACACTCAATATTTTCTCTTTCGATATTCTAACACTCTATATTTTGACAGTCGATATTTTTTACTTATACAAAAACTCGATATTTTCTACACTCCATATATACTTCTCGATATTTTATACTTCGATATTTTTTTAAACACTTAAAAATCGATAATATTAACATCGATATTACTTACCTCGATATTATTGCCATGTCGATATTCTGTAGTCGATATTCTGTCCAGTCGATAATAAAAACTCGAGATTTTGACTGCACACCGGTTATGCCGTACCAGCAGGGGCATTTGGGGTCCCATATTTGTATCTATACTAACTGATAGCTCAGATACACTTTACATACTACTGGTACAATATGGATGCCAGACTGCAATATTTGAAACTGGAGTGCGCCCAGGCTCGCCCGTATTCGCTTTCTGTTATACTGCCACAGGAGCTACGTAGGAAGCCATCCGAGATTCAACCTTTGCCAACCACGTATTGGGCCTGGTCTAATTTGCAAAGATACTTACATGCACATCTCCTCTACTCTCGCACATACCATTTCCCGACAACCCTTGGCTATCCCCGACTGAAACGCCACTTAGTAAACCTTGGCCCGATATGGTCTGCACACTGTGGGTGACTCCTTTAGGGATGAGGAGTTGTAAATGGCGGAAGATCTAACAACACATAGGGACGCATCATGCATGGACAAATTCATTTTACATAGGGTGCGCAGCGCCTTCAAAAGGAGACTCACATCCACGTCACAGGAGCCGGTGGGTTTCCTACTGTTCACATTAATCATCACAGTATCAGATGGGGCACATCTAGGGCCTGATATCGATCCTGGATTTTTTTTTCCATGCAAATAGGATTTGTAGTTTTTTTCCATACAAATTGTACAAGTCCCTTCCAAACCGTGTAGTACGATTCGTATAGGAAAAATACACACAGATCGGCCCAATCCTTACAAATCGGATCGGGAAAAGCTGTACGACACGGACTTGTAAAAAAGACCATACAAATTGTAAAAAGGCTGTCCAACCCGTCAAGTACGATTCGTACCAGTTTGTCAGCATACGATTTGTATGGAAAATGGCCTATATACGGGGAATGACTCGTACCGGGCAACGAAGCGAACCCCTATACGCCTCATACCCTGGTATGACTCATTCTGGGGGTACGACTCATACCGGGGTAAGGGTCGTATAGAGGTATGAGGTGTACAGGGGTCCCCCCACATGCGAGGCATGTGTATGGTGCGTACACCAAAATCGCATATGTACGAAATATGCGATTTTGGTGTACGCACCATACACATGCCTCGCATGTGGGGGGACCCCTGTACACCTCATACCTCTATACGACCGGTGATTTTGGGGTACGGTGCTTGTACGGTGCGTACACGACCAGTACCCCTTCATCGCATATGTACGCACCGTACCCCATTTTCCGTGTCATCCGTACGCACTGTGCATACGCACCGTACCCCTGTATTCATGGGGTGTACAACGTGTACATGGGGGGGTCTGTCTCGTACTGTTTTAGGGGCGTACAAGGCTTTTCCCGCACTTTTTGGCTCTTGTAAAAAAAGTGCCGTACCACATGCCGTTTGTACGAATCGTACTTGCCGGGTTGTAAACTGCTGCCGGGAATACATGGGAACGTCGCGTACAGAGCAATCCGAATCGGAATCGCTTGTATATACGAGTTGTATGGTCTTTTTTACAATTTGTATGGAGTGCCTCTATTTGTACGGATCGTACTTCCTAGGTTGTAGGGGCCTCCTTACAAGTACAAGTTGTATGGAGAAAACGCTCCATACCACGGTTTGTACAGCGTTTTTCCAGGATCGGAATCAGCCCCCTAGTGTCATGACTTTATCACACAACTCTAACCCTCCGACCACTAGCTGGGACGAAAGCTCTGGCAACCTGGGAGCAAGACTTAGGAGGTCATTAGATAGCGGGCGGAAAACCACCCCGACCACCATGGAGGCGAAAACCAACCGCCCGCCTGCACCGCGGAAACACCGGCGGCCACATTAGGATCAACTGCCACTAAAGACCGACCGCGGCGGTAGCGGGCCTAGCAAAGCCGTCCGGCGCGGGCGGTGATGGCCAAAAAAAGACCGCGGCGGTCGGAAAAGCTACAACCCGCTGCAAGGACAGCGGACACACCGCACGGGAAATTATGATAACCCCGAGGGTGTCGCGGTCGGAACCGCTGTTACCGACCGCCGCAGTCGCACACAGGAGTGAATGGGAAAAATAGCGGAAGACCTGCAGCATAAACACCGCAGCGGACGGGACATGAAAAACATGGCGGATGAAGCCAAAACACCGCAGTGATGCCAAACAATGCACACATTAAATCAGCCATGTCCCCCTAATACATAACACACATACAAATAAAGCTACAAACAAAATTAAAACCCTGGACAACTCCCACAACACAGCTGACACCCAAAATCCACTTGGACACACCCACACAGCTGAGTATAAAGCCACCCACTACACAAACCACAATCCTTTGCAACACTCCAGATTAGAAGGCCATACCCCACATCTAACAAGAGAGGCAAAAGAGCACAGCACACACACACATCCACCACCACCATCATCACCACCTTTACACCAGCACAAATATTCCCACAGCACACAACACACCTCACACCTCAACACCATACCCCTGCACCCACACCCCTGCACCCACAAACACCTCAACCACCACACACCATGACAACACAAAAAATGCCCAAATTCACCGAGAGTGAGTTGACAGTCATGGTCAATGAGATTGTAAGAGTAGAGCCACAACTGTTTGGTAGCCTGGTCCAACAGACACCATTAACCACGAGGACACAAATGTGGGAAAGGATAGTCTAAAGGGTAAATGCAGTAGGGACCACCCCAAGATCCAGGAAGGAGATCATGAAGCGGTGGCATGATCTCAAGAGGGATGTCAAGGAGCGGAGGAGTAAAAACTGGACGCTGGCGAACGTGACTGGCAGTGGCCCTCCCATCCCACTGAAAACATTCACACCATGCAAGGAGAAGGTGTTTGCCATACTGCTACCTGAGAGTCTCACAGGAGTAGCCGGGGAGCGGAGGCTGGTAAGTACAAACAAATGCCAAACAACACACTGAGAAGTACTACCTTGCTATACCTAAACACCATTACACTGTCCACCCTCACACAACAGGTAGCTAGCCATCTTGCTTAGGAGGCCTGAATGGGGGAGGGAGGCCTGCACTGCCACTCCCACCATGCCCCCTGTCCCACAGCTGAGCTGGATACAGGCCTCCCCACCCAGAAGCATTTCTTAGCCATTGCACTGGTCCCTTCACCTAACAGGTAGGTAGCAATCTTTCTTGTGATGTCTGTCTGTTGGAGGGAGGCCTGCACTACCACTCCCACCATGCCCCTGTCCCACAGCTGAGCTGGATACAGGCCTCCCCACCCAGAAGCATGTTTTAGCCATTGCACTGTTCCCTTCACCTAACAGGTAGGTAGCAATCTTTCTTGTGATGTCTGTCTGTTGGAGGGAGGCCTGCACTACCACTACCACCATGCCCCCTGTCCCACAGCTGAGCAGGATACAGGCCTCCCCACCCAGGAGCATGTGTCAGCCATTGCACAGTTCAACAAACAGACTTGCAGGTCGGTATCCATCTTGTAATGGAGCACAGTTTGGGGGTGGGAGGCCCTGAATCACCACTCCCAGCATGCCCCCTGGCCCACAGCTGAGCAAGATACAGGCCTCCCCACCCAGGAGCATGTGTCAGCCATTGCACAGTTCAACAAACAGGCTTACAGGTCGCTATCCATCTTGTATTGGAGCACGGTTTGGGGGTGGGAGGCCCTGATTCACCACTCCCAGCATGCACCCTGGCCCACACTCTAGCAGCATGGAGGCCTCCCCCACCCAGGAGCATGTGTCAGCCATTGCACAGTTCAACAAACAGGCTAACAGGTCAGTATCCATCTTGTATTGCAGCACAGTTTGGGGGTGGGAGGCCCTGATTCACCACTCCCAGCATGCCCCCTGGCCCACACTCCAGCAGCATGGAGGCCTCCCCCACCCAGGAGCATGTGTCAGCCATTGCACAGTTCAACAAACAGACTTACAGGTCGGTATCCATCTTGTATTGGAGCACAGTTTGGGGGAGGGAGGCCTGCACTACCACTCCCACCATGCCCCCTGTCCCACATCTGAGCAGGATACAGGCCTCCCCACCCAGGAGCATGTGTCAGCCATTGCACAGTTCAACAAACAGACTTACAGGTCGGTATCCATCTTGTATTGGAGCACAGTTTGGGGATGGGAGGCCCTGATTCACCACTCCCAGCATGCCCCCTGGCCCACACTCCAGCAGTATGGAGGCCTCCCCCACCCAGGAGCATGTGTCAGCCATTGCACAGTTCAACAAACAGACTTACAGGTCGGTATCCATCTTGTATTGGAGCACAGTTTGGGGAGGGAGGCCTGCACTACCACTCCCACCATGCCCCCTGTCCCACAGCTGAGCTGGATACAGGCCTCCCCACCCAGGAGCATGTGTCAGACATTGCACAGTTCAACAAACAGACTTACAGGTTGGTATCCATCTTGTAATGGAGTACAGTTTGGGGGTGGGAGGCCCTGAATCACCACTCCCAGCATTCCCCCTGGCCCACAGCTGAGCAGGATACAGGCTTCCCCACCCAGGAGCATGTGTCAGCCATTGCACTGTTCCCTTCACCTAACAGGTAGGTAGCAATCTTTCTTGTGATGTCTGTCTGTTGGAGGGAGGCCTGCACTACCACTCCCACCATGCCCCCTGTCCCACAGCAGAACTGGATACAGGCCTCCCCACCCAGGAGCATGTGTCAGCCATTGCTCTGTTCACCCTCATTGGACCGGTAGGTAGCTATCTTAACTCTTCCTGATATGTGTGTGGGAGACCTGCATCCCGAAACGCAGCAACAATTGCATGCAATGCATTGACATCCAACATGTATGAGTAAATGATGTTCCCCTGCACCATGAAATTATACACAGTGTTGCCATGAATTGTAGTACTGGTTACTTCATATTTGTGTAGTGTACAGACAGTCGTTCATACGCAGCTGAACGTTTACATGAGCCCACTCGCGGCCATCGCCCGCCAACACAACCTCAACATCATCTCTTACGCGGATGACACTCAATTGATCCTATCTCTCACCAATGACCCCAGCACCGCCAAAACTAACCTACACGAAGGAATGAAAGAAGTTGCCGAATGGATGAAACAAAGCCGTCTGAAACTGAACTCGGACAAAACAGAAGTCCTCATCTTAGGTACATCCCCCTCTGCATGGGATGACTCCTGGTGGCCGGAAGCCCTTGGAAAAGCACCCATCCCGACAGACCACGCACGGAACCTAGGCGTCATCCTGGATTCTTCACTCTCAATGAACAGACAAGTCAGCGCCGTTTCCTCATCCTGCTTCAACATTCTTCGCATGCTCAGAAAAACATTTCGCTGGATCCCCACCGAAACAAGGAAAACAGTCACCCATGCTCTAGTCACGAGCCGTCTGGACTACGGAAACACCCTCTACGCAGGTACGTCCGCTAAACTCCAGAAGAAACTCCAACGAATCCAAAACGCCTCAGCCAGGATCATATTAGACATCCCGCGCAACGAACACATCTCTGGTCACCTGAAAGACCTCCACTGGCTACCCGTCAATAAGAGAATCACCTTCCGACTGCTAACCCACGCACACAAATCACTCTACGACATCGGACCAGAATGCCTCAACTCACGACTATCCTTCTACACCCCCTCCCGCCAACTTCGCTCTTCCAGCCAAGCCCTCGCCACCGTACCTCGCATCAACAAGACCACCATGGGAGGCAGATCATTCTCTTACCTGGCTGCTAAAACTTGGAACTCACTCCCCGCCTACCTTCGCCTCACCCAGAACCATCTAGCATTCAGAAAGCAACTTAAAACGTGGATATTTGACAAGTAATCCTCTTCCTATTTCTAAGCGCCTTGAGACCCTCTGGGTAGGTAGTGCGCTATATAAATTCTCTGACTTGACTTGACTTGACTTGACAGTGCCCAACACTGACCATTCCCCATCTACTCCACAGGTGATGAAGAACTCACTGCTGAGGACCAAACCAACGACCAGCAGAGCCAGTCTCCACCCCCGGCACATGGACTCTCAGATGTGGGCTTCCAGGACAGTATGGACGATGAGCTCCAGCCAGGCCCATATGGTGTGCCACAGACCCAGAGGTCACAGGCTCCCATTCTCCCCACCACCACGTCTGCTGCAACAACAGCGCAGCAGACCCCTGCTGTCACGGCCGCTGCCTCCACCGCAGCCACCACCGTCACCGCCACTACCACTAGTACCACCAGTACCACCTGCAGCACCCTCCCTGTCCCAGGGGATGACCAGCCCACAGCAACTACTGTGGAGGGCAGGGAGAGAGTGCGTGGACCCACAGTGGCAAGGCAAGAGGTCCGTAGCAGAAGAGCAGGTGGGAGGGCCAGGGCCACCACCAGACCTTGGGAGGAGTGGACACCATCCCTGGCCCACTTCACCAGAGTAGTGGAGGCCTACCAAGACGTCCAGGGACAAAGTGGCCGGTCGGATGAACTGTTAAGGGAGCTCATCCTGCTGATGAGATCCATCAACAACCGCCTTGGACAGATGGTGGATCTCATGGGCCAGCAAGTGGCGTTGCAGAGGGACAGGCCTGTGTCCCAACCACCACCTCCTTCCCCTCCTGTTGTGCCGCACGATGACAGTGCACCATCCTCCTCTGCGCCAACAGAGAGGGATGAGTCCCCTGACACCGCAGGCCATTCAGCAGGCCCCCCACTACACAAAAGACCTAAGTGGCGTCCAAAGAAGAGCCTGGGAGTCTCCGGAGGCAAAGCACCTGTCACACGCCAGTCACGGAGCCAGCGGTGATGACAACCCTCTTTCCTACTGCATTGACTGTTTGGACTGTCTTCACCCACATTTCCTTAGCAATGTCACCTGTCTGTTGGACTGGGTCACCACATCCATGTGGACTCTACTCTTGCATCTCAGCGAACAGGACTGTCAACTCACTTCTCATTCCCCACTGTCATGTAAATTTTCCCGCACAAATCACTTGTCCACTGCAAAAATAAAATACCTGATGCACCAGATTTTGTGATGTATCATTTTTAGTGCAATATTTACAATGTAGACAATGTCCATGATGTGTTCAATTGATGTACAGTATGTAGTGCAGGATTCGTCTGTAGAACCTAGGGAGACACAACAGAACAACAGTAACTGGTCTCATTATGCCATCACAGGCAGAACACTACACAAAACATACACAAGACACCCCAGGCATACTGGGCTGCAGGTGTGAACAAATAGGTTCCAGCATACGTTCACATATGCAACGTCAATGTCACTTTCAGCACACACAGGTGACTGAACGTGTGCCTGTCTGTTACATCCGCGCATAGCCCTTCACAACAACAGCAACCACACCACACAATGTACATGTTGTACCTCGTCACCCACCTTCAAGTGAAGTAGCGTTCGATGAGCTGCTGGCGCAGGTCTACTCCTTCATCCTCTCCACTGTCCTCATCACTAGACTCAGGTCCTTCAGCAGGTGGTGGCCTTGGTTCCTTACTATCGTCCAGGAGCAGGGGGATCCCCCTGTGGATGGCCAGGTTGTGCAGCATACAGCATGCCAAAACTATCTTGCATACCTTCCCAGGCGAGTATGCCAGTGCACCTCCTGTCCTGTCAAGGCAGCGGAATCTAGATTTCAGCAGGCCAAAAGTCTGTTCGATTACCCGTCGGGTCCTGCCATGGGCATCATTGTAGCGGATGTCAGCTGGGGTCCTGGGATTCCTGAGGGGGCTCAACAGCCATGGCCTACTGGGATATGCTGAGTCACCTGTGAATGATAAACACCCATTGCAATGTTGCACAGTCAGAGTGCAGCAGGTGGCACACAGCACGCCATATCAGTAGGCATACTCACCCACAACCCAAGCACGCTCGGGATGCAGATTCTCCATCATCCGGGGCACCATGCTGTTCCTCATGATGTACAAATCATGCGCCGAGCCAGGATACTTCGCACACACATGAGAAATGGTCATGTCCGCAAGGCACACCACCTGCACATTCATGGTATGATAATGTTTGCGGTTCCTATATATGTGCTCCGTCGCCTGTGGTGCCACCAGACCTACATGGGTGCAATCGATGGCACCAACAACATGTGGGATGCGCTCAAGGGGATAGAAGTCACCCTTCACGGCAGCCAATTCTCCTCCCCTAGGGAAATGGATGTAGCGATTCCGATACAGCATCATGGCAGCAAGAACATCCCTCAGCACCATGCTGAACATGGGCTGTGACATCCCTCCAGCGCTAGCCACGGTCTCCTGGAAGGAACCTGTCGCAAAAAAAGTGGAGTGCTGCCATCACCTTGTATGTGGGTGTGAATGCATTTGGATGGTGACGGCGAGGCTGCAGGTGGGGCTCCAAAAGATCACACAGAATTTTCAGTGTTGGTCCATCCAGGCGGAATTTCCTAATTATTGCAATATTCTCCATGTCCTCAAGCACTGTCAGGTGACATAGGAGATTTGGCCTTCTCCTAGTTGAGAAGTAATAAAGAAAATGTCAGTGACAACCATCATGAGATGGCCACAGCACATACCATCAATGATGTAATGCAAAAACATTGACTGCGTGAGAGATGCATGGCACACCAGGTTACATGGCTGGCCTTTTGATACACACAGAGGGCACACCTCTCCACTGTCAATACACAAGTGCCACAAACACATCAGAGAATGTGAAAGCGCACATACTGGAGATCACAATTTACATGTGCAGGCAAGGTGCAGCAACATCGGCCAATGTTTGGAAAATTACCATGTCTGTATCACACCCATCTGCTGTACCTGTCACACCTCAATGCATCATCTTAACTCTGCACACATCCATCTACACAATGATCACAGTATCAGGAAAACGTTCATTTGTGTGCATGACCTGTTGTGAAAGCACCAGTCTGATACGATACAATGCAGTGACACAAGCCTTGTCAAGGTCATCACTGACCCACAACTAATTTATTTGTACCACATCATGAACACCACCTCAAGAGTGTCAAGCAGCATCAGCCATGACATGCATTAGTAACATGGCAGGGACCACAGACCAAAGTGTGTCACACTGAACGTGCGTCCACCTGTGGATGACATGGAAGTATGGCATTGTGTCTACAATGATGTGCCCTTCACCATGTTGCTGCTGTGTACTGATACAGTGTTCAGGATTGACATAGGCATTCATGGTCATGGAAATCGCGGAACCTACCGCCTGTCCCCGGCGGAGTGACACCAGCACCACCCCCTTCACAAGTGCGGAGGCCATTGGCATATGGACATGTGTACATGGCGGTGGGCATGCTCCGCCACATGATTTGAGTACATACCGCCTGTCCCCTGCGGAGTGACACCAGCACCACCCCCTTCACAAGTGCGGAGGCCATTGGCATATGGACATGTGTACATGGCGGTGGGCATGCTCCGCCAGTGCGTAGGCGGTCATTGGATGATTTTGAATGATGCACCATCGCGGTAGCGCACCCCGGGCACCCGCGGTGCATCACCGCCATGGAGCATTGCCCACAGCCAATGGGAGCGATGATCGCGGTGGCATGAAGCACATTTGAAAATCGCGGAAGGTGTGCTCCGCCAGCACGTAGGCGGTCATTGGATGATTTTGAATGATGCACCATCGCGGTAGCGCACCCCGGGCACCCGCGGTGCATCACCGCCATGGAGCATTGCCCACAGCCAATGCGAGCAATGATCCCGGTGGCATGAAGCACATTTGAAAATCGTGGAAGGTGTGCTCTGCCAGCGCGTAGGCGGTCATTGGATGATTTTGAATGATGCACCATCGCGGTAGCGCACCCGGGGCACCCGCGGTGCATCACCGCCATGGAGCATTGCCCACAGCCAATGGAAGCGATTATCGCAGTGGCATGATGCACATTTGAAAATCGCAGAAGGAGTGCTCCGCCAGCGCGTAGGCGGTTATTCGGATGATTTTGAAAGAGGCAGACCTTGACAACCAATTGGTGCTGCTTTGCACCTTACCGACGACCCAAGGGGGCTATAAGTGTTTGGGAGTGAGCCTCACATTTCCACTGCTCACAGAGCCTGCTGGCTGGGACCCTCTCTTGCTGCTGCCCCTGAGCCTGCTGCCTGGGACCCACTCCTGCTGCTGCCTCCTGAGCCTGCTGCCTGGGACCCTCTCCTGCTGCTGCCTCCTGAGCCTGCCTGCTGGGGGGACCCTCTCCTGCTGCTGCCTCCTGAGCCTGCTGCCTGGGACACTCTCTTGCTGCTGCCTCCTGAGCCTGCTGCCTGGGACCCTCTCCTGCTGCTGCCTCCTGAGCCTGCTGGCTGGGACCGTCTCCTGCTGCTGCCTCATGAGCCTGCTGCCTGGGACCCCTCACCACTCACTTCTGCCACAGGTGTTCCATGTCCACAGGGATGGCAAGGACAGAGAAGATCAGTGCCAGTCCATTCACCAGCGAGGAGCTAGAGGTCCTTGTGGACGAGGTGCTGGCACAGTACCCAAGGCTGTTTGGTGGTCCCAATGTCGTGGTAAGTCACCATGAAGGTAGCTGTCGGGCAGAGGGGTGTCAGATGTGTAGTTGTGCTGCTGCAGTGTATGCCTGAGGGTGTGGGGTTGTGTCAAACACTGACAGACAAGCTGTCTCCAGGGCGAGGGAGTGTGTGTGTCACAATGTCACTCTTTGCCATGCCTGCTCCTGTATGTGTGAATGGGGAGTGTCACATTGCCAGCTATACAGAGCCACAGAATGTTTGCCATGTAGGTGCCAGGACAGTAATTTCTTGTCTGAGTATTTCTGTGTGCCCCTGTTGTCTGACTCAGTGTGACCCAGAGAGTCGGACCAGTGGCTGCCCACACATTAGTAAAACACCACCAGACCTACATGTTCCTTGGACTAGTTCATTCCCACTGAATATTACATATGCCACATCTGTGCCCTGTGTCATTGCAGACTTACACACATCTGTTGATGCATATCATGTTAATGCATCTTGCATATGTGAGATTATCCTGGACCCTCTACGTCCCAATGTGTGCATGCAATCACATCTGTGCGGGTCATGCTAATTCCCATTGGGAAGGGTCCCCCTGTTTGGGAGAGAGGGAGGCTACAATGGGTCCTTAGTCTGGGTCTTGGTACTGTATTGATTGATGTTGGTACCTGACATTGTGGTACTGGTGATTGACACTTCTTTACTCTCATACATGCAGCTCAAGGTAAACCAGCGTAAGGCCGTGTGGAGGGCAATTGCGGCAAAGGTGCGAGCCTCTGGGGTATCCAACCGCCGACGCAACCACTGCCACAAGAGGTGGGACGACATCAGTCGGCTTGCAAAAACTGTGGCAGAGATGACTTTGGGGATGCTATCACGCACAGGGCGTTTGGCACGGCGCAGCATGACTACAGTGATGGCACGCATCTTGGCAGTGACTCATCCTGACCTGGATGCACGTCTGAAGGAGCATGGCAATCAAGGCAGGGCTAGTGAGTATCTTGGGAGCGTGACTTAGGGTTGGAGTGGATGCATGTGGACAGGGCCAGTGGCCGCGTTGAGCCATGCGATGTGCGTGTGTTGCTGCACTGTGCTCTGTCATGTGAGTGGCTGCTGTGATGGGTGCTTGTATCAGGTACTGTGCCACCCTGGCCTTACTGAGCAGATCCTCCCTGCTGTACTTTCCCATTGCTAGAAGGGTTGGGGTCCACATGGTCATTCAGTGTTGGGATGGTGTGGGTGATCTGTCATGGGGTGTCATCTGAACAAGTATGAACAGATTTTGCTTGGTGCAGAGAATGTGACGCTCAAAAGATGTACGATTTTAAACCCAGCTACTTTGATGCCATTGCTTGGAAATGAGAACACGACTGATGAAGTTGACATTGACGTTTTGGACAAACCTTACCCTGAATCCAATCATGTGTTGTTTGTTGATGGATCCTGTTTGAGAAACAATTAAGGAAATCTGAAAGCTGCTTATGCTTTATGTACAGTTGGAGGTACTGTGCAGGCAGCATGGTTGCGAGAGAATGGTTCTGCCCAAGCCGCAGAACTTGTCACCTTGATGTGGGCTTATAGCTTTTCAGAGCAACTGAGAGCTACAATTTACACTGATAGTTGGTACAGTTTTAGAGTTATACATGACTTCTGGCAATTGTGGTCAGAGCGTGGGTTCATGAGATTTTGTTTTCGCAATACAAAATGGGAAGTGTGTGAAAAACCTTTTGCGGTCCCTACAATTGCCTGCCCAAATTGCAGTTGTGAAGTGTGTTGCTCATAGGCATGGCACTGACTATGTCACCTTTGGGAATTGATATGCAGATGAAATGGCAAAGTATTGTCTATTAAATGTACATACTTTTAATGAGAAAATCTTGAAAGAAACATCGGACATCACAGATTGCAATTTATTGTTGTCAGCAGTAGATACATGGGACGAGGTAAGGAAGCTACAAGAGGAAATGACAGAAACTGAACAGCAAGGATGAGTGCGAGCAGGATGTAACAAAAGAGAGGATGATGTGTGGGTTCACACCGATGCAGACCTGTTTTGCCTGACAGTTGAGGACAAGTTTATATAATATGAACATGAGTGCAGACATTCTTTTAAATCCACCTGACTTTGTACCATGATTGATTGTTTGAGGAATTTTCCATGCACTTCTGACATTGTACATTCATTTATGTTTTCTCTCCATGTCCTTGGGAAAGTACAGAGTGGCTGTTAGAATAATTACATTTTGTAAATAATTTGTGTTTCTCTGAGATGGAAAGTCAGGCTGGTCTTTTTCCTTTCAATTTGCAATTAAGCAATGGCTTGTGATCCCTTATCTTGAAATGGTTGTGTGGTTAGCTATTCTTTTTGTATGTATAACTGGAAGGAATTGTCCAATGGATTAGGGGGAGGGAAGTGAAGGGGTGTAGGCAGACTTGTTTAAAGTATAGTATAAATATGAAAGGAGAATTCTGTGTGGTCATTCATTACCTACACTGAAAAGCCTTTTCCTTGTGGGTCTTGCATCTTTTCAAGCTTGAATAAACCAAATAGTTTACCTCCGACTCCCTGTACTCCTTTTGATGTAAAGTGGACAAGAAGTGTGGTTTCTCACAGTGTATTACCACATATGGCAACACATTAGCATGGACATGCACATGTGGGAGGAGGTGAAATGATGTGCCTTTTCCAACAGGTGTGGCTTAATCATAGATTCAGTGACAGCAGAGACATTGTGTCACAGGTGTGTCGTGTGCCAACAACAGAACTACAGAAGAAAAACACAGGTTGTCATGAGTCACGTTGTTAAATCCGCAGGTACCTTCAACCAAATGCAAATGGACTTAATTGAAATGCCTCTTTGCAGTGGTTGAAGGTATGTTTTGGTCATTATATGTATATTTTCAAAATGGGTTGAAGCCAAGCCATCAAGCAGAAATGGCAGTTTGACTGTGTAAAAATCATTGCTGAGAGAGTTGATTTACCGTTTTAGACTTCCAACCTCTCTTGAGTCAGATCGAGGAGCTCACTTTAATAATGAGGTCCTGAAAATGTTATATGCATCACTGCAGGTTAAGCAGAAGCTCCATTGCAGTTACCGTTCAGAAGCTTTTGGCCTGGTAGAGCAAATTAATGTCACATTTAAATTTAGATTGGCGAAAATGTGTACTTCCACATCTTTAAAGCTTCTGGCCTGGTAGAGCAAATTAATGTCACATTGAAATTCAGATTGGCGAAAATGTGTACTTCAACATCTTTAAAGTGGCCTGATGTATTGCCTCTTGTGTTGATGAGTTTGAGAAGTACACCAGACAGGAGGACAGGATTGTCGGCACACAAAGTTATTATGAGCTGAGTGATGAGACTGCTAGGTGTTCCTGCTAATGCAGTAGTAAACATAACAGACAATCTTATTTTGTACTACTTCAAGGGACTGGCTGATGTGGTACATTATGTGCCTCATCCGGTAGGGAAGATGCTTTTGCAGTTCAACAGGAGCAGTGCCATGACCTCAGTCCTGGTGACTGGGTGATGTTGAAGAAACATGTGTGCAAAAGGAGTCTAGAACTGTGCTGGAGGGGGCCTTTCCAGGTGATCGTAGTCCCCAACACTGCAGTGAAGTGTGGAGGTCTCCTGAACTGGGTACATGTAAGCACATTCGCAGAGTCCCATGTTCCAGTGATGATACAACAGCACCTGTTCCTGATGGGCCTCTGGTTACAGTGAGACAGAGAGATCAGGTTAGTCAAGCTGTTAGGGACCAGCAGGCTGCTGGGACAGCACCCGTTTGGCCTCAGGGTGGGTCTGAGAGAGTCAACGTTAGGTACCAAAGGGTCTAAGCAAACAAAGTTGACTGCAAGAGATGCGAAGGGCCTAGTGCAACAAGAAAACGAGTAGTGCCCGGGGACTGTCGGCCCAGAAGAGGTGAGCTTCTGAGAAGTTGTCTAATGACAGGATGAGTACCACCAACTGTAACCGAATGTTCTGAGCAGTCTGAACAGAGTGATTCTGATGATGAGCAAAATTCTGTGAGGAGATTGAAAAGAGCAAGAGTACACAGTCTGAGGTTCCGTGACAATTGTAAGTGGTGTTTTCAACTCGCACGAATATGGTCGAGTCTGGTATCTATGAACCGCAAATGACGAGTTTAGTAAGTGTGCGCAGTTTCGCTGTGCTAACTTAAACCGTTCGTTTGTTACGTGGGTTTTTTTATCTGTACCCACGGGTTCCATCTTAGATACGGCATCCATTTTGTTTCTTGCCCTCAAGTAGCCAGCGAACGGACGTTGTCTGCTTCGCGACCCTGGGATTCCCAAGATATCTGCGGAAGACACATGTCCTTTGAAAGTGTCTTTATGACGAGGGGGATGATACTGTAAGGCAGATGGCCCCGCTCGAGGCTCATCTTGCCGTGCCGGTTTATTGTCTCAGCCGTGCATCTCATTAGGCACGTCCCTTTGATGCCTGTAGCTCGTGTTTCCCGATACCTCCCCTTTTACACCCTTTCCAATCTCCCCACTGTCTCCATCTTCCTCTGCACCTGTTCTTGTTCCTTCTTCGATCTGTTTTACTACTGATTGGAATGTACTAATGGTGGGAAGATGGGTTTTTACAGTTGGGAACCGCCAAATGTTTCCGCACTTATGTTCCGGACCTTGAATGTATCAAAGTGACCAAAGCGACCCCTCTCGGGGATAATTGTGGGAACCAAGTCGTAAACCTTTGTGTACCATGTAAACCTATGGGAGAATCGTGTATAAAAGGAGCGACCCACAGAACCAATTTGAAGCAGTCTCCCCGAACTACACTCGTTGTACTTCCTGTGACTTCTGTGTTTCCCTGCAGTAAATAAACCTTGAATCTTTGACGCCGAAGGAAGTGTCCCGTGTCTCTGTCATTCGTACGCCGGAGCAGGTTACCCACGAAGGTTTCAGGTGTTGTCCCCTGGCACCGCTGGGTCTTAAATAACCCAGTCCTTCAGTTGGCGCCCAACGTGGGGCTGCATCAGTGGTACCGGTCCAAGCCCGACGATCGTGAGGAACTTCGTGTGAAATCTCCGAGGGAAGGTGCACTCCGCTTCATCGATCCTGTTGTCGAAACAAGTGGCCCGAAGACTTTTCCCGCGAAGATTCCCACCTCCTGACGGCTGCGACGGACTGCTGCCCTGACTGCAGACCTGTTTTGGCGCCTGGCGTAGACCTTGGTATAGCGAGACGACTGACGGGCCTTCCTGGTGACGCCATCGATCTTTGAGTTAAGTATTTGTGGGTCGCTCCCAGAGTTCTTGGTTGTGGTTGCTTAGTTGTTGCATGGTTCCATTGCATTGTGGTTCTTGGTACTTTGTTGTGATATTTGACGACTGCAGCCGCCAAAAACCGAGGGTTTTTGCTCTTTGCTGGGACTTGGTAAATCCCGTAACCCTTGACGTTTGTGAAACTCGGCTAGTGTGCAAGATGCCTGGCCGTAGTACTTTGTTTAGTTGTTTCAGACGTTGTGGTACGGATTCCCGACTGGAGGACTCGTGTCCGATACCTCCGGTTGGAACTCCCACTTATGAGCTCTACAGCAAACACGGGCTAGGCCCGATTACTTTTAATGACTATTGGATTCGTTACACTAAGAAAGACGGTGTCCTTAGTTGGCCACCTCATGGTAGTTTTGAGACCCCGATCTTAGATAATCTAGAGGCTAAATTGTTCGAGAAAAAGTCAAGGCCGGCCATGTTTGATGCCTTTCGGTTGTGGCGTAAAGAAGCCCGACAGAAAGAGATCAGACAGACTAAACGTAATCAGAGAGATGGTGTTGCTACCATTGTAAAGAAAGCAGAGCAGTTTCAGCGTGATAAGGAGGATAAGGAAAAGGAAGTGTTTGATAGGCTACAGCGTATGTCCATAGATAAGTGCTATCCTGTTTTGCCAACGGAGTCGGATAAGAAGGACGAATCAGTTGAGGATCCTTTAATGTCTTATCTTATGAAGTCACCACCTCCGTACGTGCAGGGTACCGCAGCTCCTGTGGTCCCCCCTGTACCTGTTCCTCAGCCTGTTCCTCAACCTGCACCCGTTCTTCCGACTGCTCCCGCTCCTTTGCCTATTGCTATTCCTACTGCTCCTCTGCTTCCACATACTCCTGCTCCCGCTACTGCTCCTGCTTTACTTACTCCTGTTGCTTCTTCTGTCTCTACTCCTTCTCTTGTTAGTCCCTTGTGCTATACTTCTCCATCTACTCGTAGTCGTACTCCTCCTGTTGCGGCTAGTTTTTTCCATTCACTCGGACCCGTTTTTGGGTCCGCTGGTTCAGATGGTCCTCAGAGACGTAGTCAGCTTCCCGGTAACAGGGAACGTGCTTCGCTATACAATATGGTGATGGGTTGGATGACGCACCCTCTTAGACATCCTCCACGTGTTGTACTTGATACGTTTTGCCAATTCAATGTACCAACACAAAGATACGTGTTCGAAGAAATGTGCAAGGTTCTGCGCGACCAGATATCGGCCGATGCACCTGATGATGTGTTGACCGCTTTGTCCGATCTACAGCTTCAGTTCTCGAATGGACTGATAGTGGATACTAATGTTCGACGTGCTGTTGAGCGGTTGTTATCTTTCCGTCCCGCTCCTATACCTCAAGCCTTGTTCGTTGAGGATGTTGAGAGGCAGTTAGATGCGTCCGGTCAGTTTCCTATGCGTGAAGTTCCACCAGTCTGGATGCCAGGTGATGCTAATCACGCTCCACCGATCTTGCCGTTCTTTCAAAGAGTATGGATACATCTCCCATGGAAACAATCAGAAGTTCTACAGGTGAAGCAATCTTTGCCTGACCCTCGCAAAAATCCTACAGGGTATTATAAGGAATTGTCGCAGCTTGTAGACGCTACGGTAATGAATCTTGCCGATATCGATATGCTGTTCGGCAATGTCGTACCACAACCGGTATGGGCTAAGATTCGGCACGAAGATCACGCAAACGAATTAGGTGGCGATTGGGCTACTCTTACTGCGGCCGACACGCGACAAGTTGGCGGGGCTAAGCCTGAACAGCTCATTACTGCTCTCCCTCAAAGAATAATTACCTTAATGAAAACACTTATGCCAGCTATGAGGGTGAACTGGGACAAATTGTCAGCCTGTAAACAGAAGAAAGACGAGAGTGTCTCTGATTTCTTTACGAGATTTGAGGAGGCATTCATCGATCATAGTGGTCAGGATATGGGCACTGAGGGTGGTCAGCGGTTGTTTGTGGACAAATTTGTCTCTAACTTATTGCCCGATTTGAGCAATAAATTAAAAAATTCTGAGAGTGCGTGGGCCGTTTCTACCTCGGCTCAAATATTGGCTACAGCACAGTATTATGAGAACAGAGAAAAAGAGGAGAACGACCGCGCTGATAAAAAGACGAAAGAACTCAAAACTAAAGTGTTGTTGCAGCAGGCGTATCCCCCGCGCTCGAATCAGAATGCTTCGCAGCAAAATAGACCGCAGTCGCAATCAAATAGGTCACAACCTCGAAATGACTCCTCTTCCCAAAGATCTTCGTTAGGGTACAATCAGTGTGCCTATTGTAGACAGGAGGGTCATTTAAAATTCGACTGTCCCGTTCTAAACGATCGTAACAGTGGTAACTCATCTAGAGGAGGTCGTGGTGGGTCGCAGCAGACATCACGCGGTAGGGGCCGTGGTGTTCAAAATGACCGTTCAGACAACTCATCAAATTCCAATAATTGTTTCGATCAACGTGGATCATCGCAAGGACGATCTGCGCAGTACAATGTAGACGATTATTACGTCGATCAGGGAACTGACGACAGCAATTACTAGGACAGCCATAGACAAGGAGAGGGAGTGGTATCAGTTCCGGTTGATCAGAGAGGGCCTTACGTCGCAGTTGCTACATCGGGCGTCGTTGAGCCTTTTCTGTTGGACACTGGTGCAGCGAAAAGTTCCATAATGCATTCGAAACTCCCTGGCGCACCTTTGTCTGGCTTAACAAATGTTTCCGTTGGATTCTCTGGCGCCCCTGTTAGCAATCCAGTTTCGTGCCCTTTGCCCCTTACAATTGGGCCACGTGAGCTTCAAGCTCCGTTGATTTTGACTACGGGTTGTGGTGAAAATCTTTTGGGCCTGGATTTGCTAAAACGTTTGTATGCAACTCTGTATTGTTCTCCTGCGGGTGTAAAGCTTACTTTAGGAGAGAGGGTTGTCTCTCCTATGTACTTGTCTCTCGATAAGCTTCCACCGGAATTGAGTTCTCTTCCTGCACCTTTGTGGGCAACAGGTCCCAATGATGTGGGCCTGCTTGACATCTCCCCTTACGTTGTTCAGTTGAAATCTAATGTACGGTTGCCGCGTATTCCCCAGTTTCGAATCTCTCTTGATGGTGAACGAGCACTGTTAGCGATCATCTATGATTTGATCGAGAAAGACGTTATTGAAGAAACACGGGGAAACGTGTGCAACAGCCCTGTACTGCCCATTTTAAAACATACTGATCCTTCGAAACCACCTGTTTATCGTTTTGTTATCGATTTACGGGAGGTAAATAAAATTGTGATTCCTCAGTTTCCTGTTGTGCCTGACATCACGGCGCTACTGACTCTGATTCCAGCTTCTGCATCTTGGTTTTCGGTGATCGATTTGAAGAATGCGTTCTTCAGCATTCCAATTGCAGAGGAGAGCAGAGACCTTTTCGGTTTCTCTCTTGGTGGACGCAGCTTCCGGTTTAAACGCGCTCCTCAGGGCTACTGTGAGAGTCCATCGATTTACAGTCAAGCCTTGAAGGGTCAACTGGATGCGTTTACGTTGCCGGCTGGTGCGGCCTTAATCCAATATGTCGATGACTTGTTGGTGGCTGCAGATACTCAGGACATTTGCAAAATTGCTACGGTGTCGTTGCTGCAACATCTCTGTGACTTACATCACAAGGTGTCACCTTCTAAACTCCAATATTGTTGTCAAGAAGTAACCTATCTAGGTCACTTATTGTCAAAGGAGGGAAGACGGTTGACCCCAGAGAGAATTGCGGCAATTGCACGAATGACTGTGCCAACAACCCAACGAGATGTGCGTGCCTTTCTAGGTATCACGTCGTATTGCAGGCAATGGATTCCAAATTTTTCATTGCTAGCGAAACCATTGGTGGCTCTTACGTGCAAGGATGTTTCAACTCCTTTACCATGGATGGAGGAATGTCAGAAAAGTTTTTCTGAATTACGTGACTCATTGTGTTCGGCTCCTGTGTTAGGTACTCCTGACTATAGCAAGCCGTTTACACTATATGTTCACGAGAGGGAAGGTTGTGCTTTGAGTGTCTTAACGCAACCTTTTGGTGGTAAGCAACGTCCATGTGCATATTTTTCCTCGACCTTGGACCCGGTAGCTAGAGCATTGCCAAGTTGTTTGAGAGCAACAGCGGCAGCTGCGGTGTCCATCCGACAATCAGCAGGATTGGTCATGGATAATATGCTTACGGTGATGGTTCCGCATGCAGTCGACACTCTTTTGAATCGTACGAAAACTCAGCACTTGACGAGTGCGAGGTTGTCTGGGTACGAGTTGACGCTGTTGGCAAGCCACATTCAGATAAAACGTTGTAATGTCCTAAACCCGGCGACTTAGTTACCCATTAGCACAGAGTCAGATGAAATAGCAGCCCATGATTGCTATTTGAGGACTGAGGAGGAAACAAAAGGTCGAGTGGACCTTAAAAACACTCCTTTGGAAAATCCAGACGGAACTTTGTATGTGGATGGTTCATGTTTTAAATTGCCGAATGGTGATGTGACTACTGCGTATGCTGTTGTGACTTTGAATACTGTTGTGGAAACTGCGAGATTGAATCAGAACTCTGCCCAGGCTGCAGAGCTGATCGCTCTAACTAGAGCGTGTGTGTTAGCGAAAGGGAAACGTGTGAATGTGTTTACCGACAGCCAATATGCGTTTGGCGTCGCTCATAATTTTGGACGGTTGTGGAGAGAGAGAGGTTTTATGACATCGCATGGTACGAAGATTCAGCATGGACAACTAGTGAATGATCTCTTGGATGCACTTACGTTGCCTAAGCAGGTAGCGATTGTTAAATGTAGTGCGCATCGTAAGGTGACGGATGATGTTGGTCGTGGTAATGCCTTTGCGGATGAGATTGCTAAGGAGACTGCCCGGAATCTTAGCACTAGAATGTATGTGATGAGTTCGGTTAGGTGGCCTACAGAGACTAGTATGTGTGAGGACACTATCGAAAGTGTGAAAGCAATTCAGAATGAGGCCACCGAGACTGAAAAGAAAGTACGGGAAAGTTGGATGTGAATGGTTGTTGGGTTGATTTGTCGGAACATAAGAGATGGATGTTACCGGATGCGTATGTGCTGGCTGTTGTGACAATGGCGCATGGGTTAGCACATATTAGCGTGAAAGGTATTTGTAAGTTGTTGTCCCCTGTGTGGAAGAATGATGGTATCACGAAATGTGCTGAACGATTGGTTAAGAATTGTATGGTATGTATGTTGTACAATCCTGGTAAGGGAACCCCAACTCCTCCTGGTAGTTTTGCTCCCCCTTCATGTCCCTTTGAGGTGATCCAATTAGACTTCATCCATATGGAGCGATGCAATAACCTGAAATACGTTTTAGTTGTGGTTTGCGCGTTCTCCCGATGGATTGAAGCCTATCCCCTCAAAGACAACACTGCTTTGTCTACTGCGAAAATCCTACTGAAGGAATACTTTCCTCGGTATGGAATGCCTCGGATTGTATGGTCGGATAACGGAAGTGAGTTTGTGGGGAGTGTGATGAAGAGTGTGTGTAAGGGCCTCGGAATTAATCAAAAATTCCATAGCGCCAATCATCCCCAGTCAGCTGGTTTGGTTGAAGGGTATAATGGCACCCTTAAACTGAAACTAGCGAAGATTCAGGCTACGACTGGTCTTTCGTGGCCTGATGCTTTACCCTTAGCTTTATTGTCAACTAGGGCAACCGTACACTCCCGAGTAGGGCTTAGCCCCTATGAAATAGTGTTCAGTCGTCCTGCGAATGTGTGGGGGGTCCCTAGACCGGGTGTGTTCTCCAGTCTTGAATACCCAATGTTGATTGACTATCTTCATGATCTGACTGCTAAACTGAGGTTAATTCACCAACAGGTTTACGAAGCACTGCCGACGCAGACGGAGGGTCCAGGCCACCAGCTCCAGCCCGGAGACTGGGTGGTAACCAGAAATTTTGCCCGCAAGAAGAACTTGGAACCCCAGTTTACTGGACCCTACCAGGTCCTCCTTGCCACGAGAACTGCCGTTCGTTTAGAGGGCCGGAAAAATTGGGTGCATGCCACCCATACGAAGAAAGTTCCTATTCCTTTACCGGCAGACTCGTGGGTGAGGAGGGGCATTGCTTCAGCTGAATCTGAAGGATTGCCGGCGTTTGTACCTTTCAGCGACGCACAACCTGTCGGAGAATCCTCAGTGCAGCAGAAAGACACTGTTGAACATTTGTCATCAAAAGACTCGAGACCAGAACATTCGGCTGATCAACAGGACTTTGTTCCCTCATCGGATTCCTTGTTTGATGAACATACACGTCCTGGGAAAACTCGATACTTTTTGCGTTCCAGCACTAAGGACAAATAAAATATTCCGTTCTGCCCCTTGACAATTGCATTATCCCGTTTTCCACGATCAGTCCGAACACCCGTATCATTGTAATTATTTTTGTATATATATATTGAGTTTCGTTCCATATGTATTTTTGCTTCCACAGCTGAGAGACTTTAGATTGGCAACATAAAGGTAAACTTTGTATATATAGGAAAAAAACAATTATTTACACGAATGCTGAGGTTCTAGCGAATGTGAACTTACTTTTGAAATGAGTGAGAACTGGGGAAGATATCTCACATTTGCTGAAGTGTATTATATTTGTTGAAAGAATGCTTTTATAGATTACTGAGAGGATGGGACGGAAGTTGTAATATGGCAATAGTTTGTAAAAAATGTATCATAAGGAAGATTTTGAAAGAGAAAGCGAATTTGAGAATGGGAGAATGAGGAGGGTTGCAAGTGTAAGTGAAATATTGGGTGATATTTTTGGAGTTTTAATACCTTCAGTAGGAGTAGCATCACATTCACATATAACGTTCTACTATATTCGTTAAATTATCCACCAATACTGCTGGGGAATTTTCTGTTATAGATGTAGAAATTATTTCAATAAGATCGATGGTGATTTAAAATCGACTTGCCCTTGATATCCTTCTCGCGAAGGAGGGCGATGTCCGTTGATTATTAAAGGGTCCACACTGTTGCACCTACATACCACATAAAAGCAGAGACTTAGAGAGTTTTATAAAAAAGAATTACTGATATAAATGAAGATTTAAGAGATTTAAAAGCAGATGGTGCATGGGAAACAATAGGTAAGGGCGTGTCAACTGTTAGCAACTAGTTAGGCAACTTAGGTAACAGGTTGGTAATTTCCATTTTAAGTCTTTTAGTGGCGATCTCTTTGCGCATAATGTTGATGATATTATCTATCTAATTTTGCAAATATCGGACAGACAAACAAGAAATGAAAAGAACAAGAACTGATTTTGAAATAGAAGATAAACAATGTAAATACTATGATGAAATGAAATTCTTAGAAGAGATTAGAAGAAAGAGGTTAAAGACATCTAACCCATAATCTTTGATTAAATCTGATTAGTAGATATTGTGATGGCTTGATTCACCATCAAAAGGGGGCTTGATAGCGCAATATTTCAAAACCGCACTACATGACACTTTATCGAATTAGACACAAAAACCTGAATATGCCCATTACATAAAATAGATGAGGTGATACAATAATAGAGACAAGTGAAGGAACAGTACTCTAAAAGCGTGCTTCAAATAGTTACAAAAGGAGAAAATACATTGCTATTCATAATGCTTATTAACAGATTTCATAACAAGATTACTTATGAAATGATGTTTTTAATTTTTCACATACAGTTGAAAACCAATGAATTTTAAAATGAGTCCTAATCGTTCTATTGCCTTTCATTGCAAATGCATTGAAATCAGATTTTAGTGCAATTATGAGGTAACATTAGCTAGGAGGAGGAAACTTACAGAGGTGATAGTAGGAAAGGTAATGAGTATACAATGTAGACACAATTTTGATCAAATGTTTTTTAAAAATAATATACATGTATAGATGTTGAAAGGTTTGTGGCAGTAGACCATAGCTAATACAAATCAATTTAGTGTAATGATATATTGGTAAAACATATATACTTCTTTTATTATGAAATAACAATTTGAAGCATTATATTTTATTTGAATTAAGTTTAATTCATTTGGAAGCTGATGTATGTTTTTTTAGCTTTAAATGTATTCTTTCTTATGCTGCAGTTTTTCGCTTAAGCAAACATAATAATTAATTAACATTTTGACAGTATTGCTTTATTTGTTCTGTGCATGTTTCAGTATGCAGAGAAAGAACATTCTGTTGAAGCTCGTGGTGATATGGGTCAGTGGGAAAATGGACTCTCACCAGATGCCATAGTCTGTTACATTGTATATTTCTTACCGTTGACTAAACTGTGAGGCCTGAAAAGCCAAGTCATTTACATGAAATGCTTGTGAAAGTATGCAGAAGTACCTAAATGAATTTTGTGACTACATACGTATACTAATCATACAATGGACTGACTAGTAGAGTGACACCACGTCATTAAGGTGTCTTAAGGACTATAAAAGAAAAAACCCCAAAGTAGTGGCAACATCCATTATTTTTCTTTTCCTTTCAATGCAGGACGCCCTCATCATACATTTTTCTATGAAACACCACTCATTTCATTTTGGATTTTATCCTTTTATCACAACGCCTAATTTTCCCTATCTTGACCTGTCCTTTTGTTAATGCTGCTGCATTCATGCCCTTGTTTGCCGAACTAACTGATTTTTGCATCTTTTTGCCAATGCTCATGGACTTGCCCTTAGAAGACTTTAACATGGATTCTTTTAGCCTTTGTTTTACATTTATGTAGAACTGAGCTAGTCTTTAGTCTCTGATGGTGGAAAAACCCTGTAATCTCGTATCTGAGGTTTGTTTAAAATTATCTTTTTGGGGTTTGAATTGCTGACTAAATGTGTGGTCAAATACTACATGTTTAAATATTTTTTACTGAGATGCTTAAAAAATTGCTAGTTTATATGAATTTCGGAACATTAATACAATAACTAACTAGCTAAATTAACTGAGTCTATTATTGTGTCCTGGTGTTCTTTATTTGATGCTGTATTGAATTACTCCTTCAATATATATGTGTTGTAGGTAAAATCAGCTAATCTTTTCAGATTATCGAGTTCTTCTTCTTGTGTTTTGTTTCACAGTAGCAGAGCTTCTGGTTTGTATTATACTGGCTAGACTTAATTTCTTTAGAAGATTGGGACTCCCCATTGCAATACTTTATTTTTACCATATGGTTCTGAGAGTAATGTATTTTAATCTTATTTCAAATTTGGGAATTAGTCACCAATTAATGGGCCTCATTGGGTGACTAATGTCTGTTTTGGACATCTTTACATACCTCCTACTGGCAGAGAAAGATCCATCACAGCAAAATTCGCCTATCTGGTGTGGGTAATCTTGTAATCCATCTGACTGTAGGTGGCCCTGTGCAGTTAGAAGGACAGAGGGTTAAGTAATGAAGTGGAAGTTAAACTTTAAATATTTATACCGCTTACGCTGGATCACCATTGTAGGACCTGCCATACCTTCGGATGGTGCCTCTTTCCCCTTTCTAACAGGTACAGTCACATCCCTTCATTAGGGTTTGTAATGCTTTGAAGAATTTCATTTTCCATCAAAATAAGCAATAGTCATAAATTACTTTTCTTTTAAACCAGGATATGATTTTTCACCCCCAATTCTCTGTTCTACGAATACAACCAATATCAGTGCGACTCTCTATGACGTATCCAACCAATACCAGCGCGGCTCTACACCAACCGACCTATGCCAGTGCAGCACACAATGATGTTAATCCCACTCCTTACAGCGGGAAACCGCCTTTACCATGACGGCCAAAACAGGTGCTGAAGTGACAACGCGAAAATTACAACAAATCTTCTTTACCATGGATTCCTTTACCATACATGTAGTTAAAATGACATGCCTTAGGAAAAGTGGTGTTGGAATTTAAAGTCCAACGCTTTTCCTATTGTTGCACAGACCGGAGTTGGAATAATAAATTATACCACTCCCAAATTCATCGCTTTCATTAATGCATATGCAAAAAGAACAATTGATGGACAGAATGCAGAACAATGTCATACATTCACCCCATGTAGGACTTGGCCCTTTTTGACTAAGGTCCCTAAACGTTTTGCTATCCCCCTAGACCTTTTTTCTGACATGGTGTTGCCAACTTAGATGCTTTGGACACATTGCCACTGTTAACAGTGTCAAAGTGTAAGTGTTCCCTGTATAAAGTAATGGTAATTGGTTGTCCATGATTGGTATGTTTGCCTTTATAATAAAGTCCCTAGTAAAGTGCACTATGTGTGCCAGGGCTGGTAATGCAAATGCTACGAGTGGGCCTGCAGCACTATTTGTGCCACCCACACAAGTAGCCTTAGAAAAGGGAACTCAGGTCTGCCATTGCAGGGCCTGCGCGCAGTTTGTTAAACTGCCATGTTGTCTGTCAAGTGCATTCACTTGCCAGACCTTACCCTTCCCTTTCTATGCACATCAGACACCCCTATGGTAGGTCTAAGGTACCCCCTGGACAGGGTGCAGCGCATGTGAAAGGTATGACTTGTACTAAGGTGTGTGTCATGTCCTGACTGTGAAATAATCTCCTTTTTGTTTTTCACTGTTGAAAGGCCATCTTGCCCATAGGACAGAATGGGAAGGCTGGGTAATATGTTTTCCAGCCTATCTTCTTAAAAGCTTAGGATGGAAAAGTAAAGTATAGTATGCCTGAACTCTCAATGTAATAACACATCTTTTTACGTAGGTGGTTTTTGCATTGTGTGTTCAGAAGCCACTCTTTTAGAAGTGGCTGAGTTGTTGTGCTCTGATATTTCTGTGTGTCTATGCCTGGCTGTGGATTGACTGTCTGGATGTGAAAGCGGTAGGATCTGGGGAATGTCTTGACCCAGGGGAGGAGGTGAGACAGCAACAGGCTGACCTGCATCTGGAGTCAGGAGGAGAAGCCCATAGAGGTGAAGGGTTGCTGCTATAAAACAATTGGCTCATCTCCTGCTGAGTGATTGAGAATCCAGACCCCCACTAATCAAAGTAAGAAAGGTTTCACTGACAGGGAGGCACCCAGAACTGGTTTGAACAGGGGTCAGTGCCTCCTGAAACACAAAAATGTCAAAGCCATTGAGGGGTGTAATTTTGAGAGCTGAAACCCCTGAACTTTGGAGAATGGCTTGATCAAGTGTGAACAAGACTGGAACTACTTCGTGGTCAAGAGGACCTTTGCCAAGGAAGACACACCTGAATAGACTGAAGGTTAGGACTGATCCTTGCTGTGTTATCTGGGGCTGGCCTGCAGTTTGCTGTTTCAACCAAGGAAAGGCAAAAGGGACTTTGCTGTGTGTTGTGTCCCTCTGCTTGGAGGACTTTGCTGTGTGCTGCGTCTGGAAGTAACTTATCCCCAAGGGCCTGAGGTGAGTTGGCTCCCTGTTGGGAAGCACAGGAACACAAACGTTTCATCGGCACTGTGTGTGCATGCTTGTTGTAGCCTGAGACCCTCGTAAGAACTGCCCTGTGATCGTAAGCACCTGGAGTACAAGTGAGTCTCAGTGACGCGGTGTGCGTGTGCTTTGTGGAGCCTGAGACCTTCAGGAGGATTGGCCTGTCATTGGGGGCACCTGGAGTCCAAGCAAGGATCAGTGACGTGGTGTGCGTGTGCTTTGTGCAGTCTGAACCCCTTTGTGAGTATTGTCCAGTGATCGTGTGCACAGGAATCCAAGTGAGTCTCATCGCCATTGTGTGCGGGTGCGTTGTGCACCGTGAGACCTTCGTTAGGATTTGCCTTGTTATCGTGTGCACCCGAATTAAAGTGAATCTCATTGATGCTGTGTGAGTATGCGTTGTGCACTGTGAGACCTTCATGAGGATTTTCCTTGTCATCGTGTGCACTGGAATCCAAGTGAGGCTCATCGGTGCTGTGTGCGGGTTCGTTGTGCACCCGGAGACCTTCTTGAGGATTTGCCTTGTTATCGTGTGCAGCGGAGTAAAGTGAGTCTCAGCAACGCTGCGCGCATGATCTTCGTGCAGCCTGAGACCTGTGTGTGGAGTGCCCAGTGATCATGCACCCAGAGTGAAGGAAGACTCAGCGACGCTGTGTGAATGTGCTTTGTGGCAGCCTGAGATCTTTGTAACTGAAGCGGCCTGGACCGGCAGTCCCAGAGGAGCTGAGTTGCCGGCCTGAGCCGTCGTTGCCATTTCACATAGCTGCATTGGAGGCCCAGCCACTGGATGAAGAGAGGAGAGTGAGTTTGAGCCCCCCAGGTAACGTGTGTCAACTCCTGGGGCGGGTCGTGGGCTCGGAGGGAGACACTCTTGGCCTCTCTCTCGTGTTGGCAGCGCAAGCCTCTGCTTCGGCTCATGTCGCGGCCCGTATTGTCAAGGGAGTGGCGGTACAGGGGCCGGAGTGCAAAGCTGCACTTTGGGATAACATTGTACTGTGCTGGGGGCAACTGTGAGAGGCTGACTGCAAGTCGGAAGGAGAGGCGGAGAGACCGCCTAAGGCCCAGTGATCGGGGCCTGAGTATCCTACGTAGTATTCCATTCCTGCAGAACGGAGTACCTGACTGTCGTATTACACATTGCATAATTTCTGCATAACGGAGAACCTGATTAGAGTATTACGCATTGCATTATTTCTGCATAACAAACTACCTGATTAGTGTATGACGCATGGGATTTTATCTGCACTACGAACTATCTGATTGCCGTATGGTGCATTGCCTTGTTTCTGCATAACAAACTACCTGATTAGCGTATTGCGCATTGCATTATTCCTGCATAATGAATTACCTTGATTAGTGTATATGCCTTGACTTATTTTTGTAGAATGACATCTGGTGGTGTATTACACTTAACATTATTATGTCTTGCAAAGTGCCTGATTGTGGCGTTACGCTTTGCATCCTTTTCATTGCAGAGTGTCTGATTACTGCGTTATGCATTACAGTATTGTTACATTAATAAAAGTGCCTGATTCTAGCATTACGAACTGTATGACATGATATTAGGAGTACAGGAGAATGTTTAGAAGTGCTCGTTTGACATCGCCAGAACTTACAAGGGCTGGCTGGCATAACAACCGGCCAGGAGAAATATTACACAACCTCATAGGTTGGTTTTATATTATGTGGTCTTATCGTATATCTTTTTACATACATTTTATACTAGTTTTATAAAACTTGTGTGGAGTCTGTTTGTGGTGTCATCATTGGATTATTGTGAGCATGGTAGCGAATACTTTACACATTTGCCTTGAAGATAAGCCTGGCTACTTGTGCCAAGATACCGAGGGAGTGAGCGGGGCTATCTAGGAAGGTGACCTTCCTTTCCCTGATGTTGGAACGTGGGTCCCTACTTGACCTAAGGTACCTACCTCAGCCAACCAGGGATCCCGGGTCTAACACCCCAGTACAGAGATCTGGGCCTGAATCCACTGCTTTTTGCTCACCATGCCATTCCAGTTTGAACCCAGCCATATGCAAATCAGCCTTAACCTTGTGGCCAATGGGAATAGTTCAGCCCGTACTGCCAAACCAGGTGCTCCCTGTACTGGAAACAAACATCCTAAGACCGGTTTCGGGTTCCAACCTTCATCAGCCAGGATAACTTGACTCCAGTGACATGGAAAGCACGGGACCCACGACTGGGCATACCTGTCCCACTCAGGGTGACAAATGCAAACAGAACAATTGATGGACAGAATGCAGAACAATGTCATACAGTCACCCAAATACAGCAGAGATCTGGGTCTAAATACATTGGTTTTATGCTCACAATGCCATTCCAGTTTGAACCCAGCCATATGCAAATCAGTCTGGCAGTTCGGGCTGGACTGTTCCTATTGGGCCCAGGGCCAAGACTGATTTGCATATGGCTGGGTTTAAACTGGAATGGCATGGGGTGCAAAAAAACAATGGATTGAGGCCCAGATCTCAGTACTGGGGTAAATGTATGACATTGTTCTGCATTCTGTTCATCAATTGTTGTTTTTACATTTGTCACCCCGAGTGGGACGGGTATGCCCAGAAGTGGGTCCTGTGCTCTTCATGCCACTGGAGTCAAGCTATCCTGGCTGATGAAGGGTGAAACCCTGGTACTGGTCAGAGATGCTTGTTTCCAGTCCAGGGAGGACATGGACTGGCAGTTCGGGCTGGGTCAAGACTGATTTGCATATGGGTGGGTTCGAACTGGAATGGCATGGGGAGCAAAAAAACAATGGATTTAGGCCCAGATCTATGTACTGGGGTGAATGTATGACATTGTTCTGCTTTCTGTAAATCAATTGTTGTTTTTGCATTTCCCTAAGGCATGTCATTGCAATGATATGCGTGGTAAAGTAATGCGTAGTAAAGAAGCATTCATTGTAAAGACTGCGGTGTAACGGCATGGGTAGTAAAGGCATGCATTGTTCTGACACAGAACCCCTTGCAGCAGCTCACCCTCCTTTCAGTTTTCACAAGTGAGTACTCTCATCAATTTCCGCACCAACAAATGCAAGCACCTTCAACAACTAATGAAATTAAAGATTATTCATAAACACAAGAGACAGTCTGGAGCAACACTTTCTAAACTTTAAAAAATCAATTGATGGACAGAATGCAGAACAATGTGATACATTCACCACAGTACAGAGATCTTGGCCAAAATCCATCGTTTTTCTGCACTCCATGCCATTCCAGATTGGACCCAGCCATATGCAAACCAGTCTTGACCCTGCAGCCAATGGTAACAGTCCAGCCTGAACCGCCAGAATGATTTCAAGCTATCCTGGCTGATAAAGGGTGATGCCCTAAAACCGGTCCCAGGATGCTTGTTTCCGATCCGGGGAGGGCCTATTTGGCAGTTCGGGCTGGACTGTTCCATGAGGCACAGGGTTAACACTGATTTGCATATAGCTGGGTCCAAACTGGGGTGGCGGGGTGAGCAAAAGAACAATGGATTAAACCCAGATCTTTGTGACTGGGGTGAATGTTTGAATTGTTCAGCATTACATCCATCACTAAGTGGGATGGGTATGCCCAGACGTGGGTCCCGTGCTTACTGTGCCACTGGATTCAAGCTAGCCTGGCTGATGAAGAGTGATGACCTGAAACCGGTCCCAGGATGCTTGTTTCAGGTCCATCTGGGTCCAAATTGGAGTGGTGTGGTGAGCAAAAGAACAATGGATTAAACCCAGATCTTTGTGACTGGGGGTGAATGTTTGCATTGTTCAGCATTCTGTCCATCACTTGTTGCTTTTGTTGCCCTAAGTAGGAAGGGTATGCCTAGACATGGGTCCCGTGCTCACTGCGCCACTGGATTCAAGCTAGCCTGGCTGATGAAGGGAGATGTCCTGAAACCGGTCCCAGGATGCTTGTTTCCAGTCCAGGGAGGACCTGGCTTGGCAGTTCGGGCTGGAATGTTCCCATGAGGCACAGGGTCAAGACTGATTTGCATATAGCTGGGTCCAAACTGGGGTGGCGTGGTGAGCAAAAGAACAATGGATTAAACCCAGATTTTTGTGACTGGGGGTGAAAGTTTGCATTGTTCAGCATTCTGTCCATCACTTGTTTCTTCTTGCTTTTGTCACCCTAAGTGGGAAGGACATTCCCAGACATGGGTCCCGTGCTCACTGCACCAGTGGATTCAAGCTAGCCTGGCTGATAAATAGCGATGCCCTGAAACCTCCCACAATGCTTGTTTCCGGTCCAGGGAGGAACAAACACACAGCAGAGGGTCCCTGAAATCTCAATGGGGAGGCAGAGAGCAGGGAAATAAACATAAGCAAAATACAAGATCTTCCTCCACTACCTATAACATTATTGGTGGTACATCCATAATATACATATAGTTGTCCCACAGACTTAAACCATCAAAACATATTATTTAGTCATATTTTATTGTTATCCAAACAGTAGAAAGTTTACAGATAACATTTAAAATGGTTTGTTGGCATTTCTCAGACATTTTTTCAAAAACAACAAACAGAGGCCCATAGTTAAACAGACAATGTATAATAAGGAACACTACATATAATACAAAAGACCAATACTCACAAAGAATCAAACATGGAGCACGAAAACAGTGTAATACTATGATACAATAAAATACCAATGCAAAAAATGACTACACAAAAATAACAAAAATAACAAAAACTGGTCCCAGGATGCTTGTTTCCGGTCCAGGGGGGACCTGGCTTGGCAGTACGGACTGGACTGTTCCCATGAGGCACTTGGTCAAGACTGATTTGCATATAGCTGGGTCCAAACTGGGGTGGCATGGTGAGCAAAAGAACAATGGATTAAACCCAGATCTTTGTGACTGGGGGTCAATGTTTGCATTGTTCAGCATTCGGTCCGTCCCTTGTTTCTTTTTCCTTTTGTCGCCCTAAGTGGAAAGGGTATGCCCAGATGTTGATCCCGTGCTCACTGCGCCACTGAATTCAAGCTAGTCTGGCTGATGAAGGGTGATGCCCTGAAACCGGTCCCAGGATGCTTGTTTCCGGTCCAGGGAGGACCTGGCTTGGCAGTTCGAGCTGGACTGTTCCCATGAGGCACAGGGTCATGACTGAGTTGCATATAGCTGGGTCCAAACTGGGGTGGCGTGGTGAGCTAAAGAATGATGGATTAAACCCAGATATTTGTGACAGGGATGAATGTTTGCATTGTTCAGCATTCCGTCCATCACTTGTTTCTTTTTGCTATTAATACTTTCAAAACTATCCTAACATTTTCTTCAAATGAAACTTCGACCAGTGGGATCTCACTTGGATTGATACACATCTTTTCTATGCACTGAGATCAACTATACCAACCCCATCTCATAATCACACAAAGCTAAAGTCCCTATCTTGATAGTGATGTCAGCGAGGACTCACGACCAGCACCACAACACAGCAGACAACTACACCCAGTGTCTTCCACACTGACAACTTGACTTTTAGTCTTTCTATCCCGGGATCTAAGGGTACAACGGACCCAATAACCACTTCAACTTCTCTGCACTAACCGCCACATTTACACATCCACTTAAATTATTTATGCAGAACACCACACAGCCATTGCAAAATACTGCAATCTAAGCATAAGCAATTGCAACTTGCAACCATATTCTTACTCACACTTCTCCACTGCTACAATTTGTTTCTGAACCGCTGGAACTCCATCAATCCTATGACTGAACCATGGGTTTTTGGGATTTAGACTGGGCTTGGGCAATTTCTAAATAGGGCATCCTAACTCCCTCACTTCAGTGGGAAACTATTATATGTGCTACCAAGTTGAGCGTTCCAAAAGGAGGTGGTGATGGACGGAGCATCTGAACCAATCAAACACTCACACCCAGTAATCAGATCTGGGTTAAATCCATCACCGTTCTTTAGCCCACTCTGCCACCCCAGTTCAGACATGACCATATGCAAATCAGTCTGACCCTGTGCCTCATGGGAACAGTCCAGCCCGAACTGCCAAGCCATGCCTTCCCTGGACCGGAAACAAGCTTCCTAGGAGCGGTTTCTGGCATTACAGCCGTCTTCAGCCAGGCTTGCTTGAATCCAGTGGCAAAGTGAGCAAGGGACTCACGTCTGAGCATACCCTGCCAACTTATGGAGAACAAAGCTGTACAAAAGGGGGTGGTGATGGACGGAGCATCTGAACCAATCAACACTCATACCCAGTCAACAGATCTGGGTTAAATCCATCACCGTTCTTTAGCCCACTCTGCCACCCCAGTTCAGACATGGCCATATGCAAATCAGTCTGACCCTGTGCCTCATGGGAACAGTCCAGCCCGAACTGCCAAGCCATGCCTTCCCTGGACCGGAAACAAGCTTCCTAGGACCAAGTGCTACCAAGTTGAGGCAGGACTTTGTGCAACACTCTTATCATTCATCCTTCGATGGACATTTTATTTTCTGATCGAGAGGTGATGGGAGTTAACATTACATCAATCAATTTCAAATAACAGTGCAACTCATCTGGCTACACAATAAGGAATCGGTATCTATAGTTACGAATTTAGCAATCAAGTTAAGGTAACCCGAATCTCAGCACCATGCTATAAAGATACCGAATAACAAATTGGAAATCCAACCTCCTAATGAAGTTTAGGCATACCAGTATTAAACAAACAAGCAATTCAGTCAAAGCAATACAAAAGATCAGCAATAATATCTGCTGCTCAGAGAAGAGCTTCTGGTCTTCTCTTCTATACATGAGTAGAGTCTACAATCATCTAAGTTAAAGTCCCAGTTAAGAGGAGGGTTGTTGAATCTAAAGAATCTAAAAAAATCAGGTAACTGCAGAAAAACAGAGAAATATGGAAAAGATTGAGAACTAAGGGAAGGTGTCAGCATTTCAGAAGCTCAACCAACAGTCTTCTTGAGTCAAGGAATTTGAGTGTTTAGCCGAAGCCACACTCAACAAGAATTAAAGGGAATAAGCATAGAAGTCTAAACCTCTCAAAATCTAGGGGAAAGTGTGCTAAGGGTCTTGAAAGGTTCTGAAAGTGTTCTGTGCGAAAACTGGGTTACAACCCAAGAGTCTCTTTAGCAATACCCCTCCACACATCATCAGGGGTTCCATTGTCTTTTCCATTCTCACATTGTAAGAATAAACCTCTGCAAAGTATCCTACACTGGACACGGGAAAGACATTGTTCTTGCTCCACCAAGCTATGTTGTGAAAATGCTGAATAGACCTCTCAGTTACCACTCTGGCTTTCTATGTTCTTTCTTCAAGGTCTTCTTCTCAGGCTCTTTCTCTATCGCTAATTCAGTATTCTCAACTAAGAATCCTGTGTGAATTGCACCTGGAAGACAAGTCATGTAAGCAGAAAATGGAAAACAGTATGTTATGCAGCATGGAAAACAGGCCTAGTAATGTCAATTTGAAATATTAAATCAGTGGTGAACATTTAATATACACATGCACTTTCAACCACAAATAAATATGAATTGTCAGTACAGTAGAATCATATTACATGTGGCATCCAATAAAATCTTAAATGTAATTGTGTATGTATGTCTATTTTAATGCAATATATGAAATATTAGTGCAGACATTACATAATGCGTTATCGTTTTCTCATCAAGTCTCTAAAGAATTTATCATTTAATATGATTATGGCATACAGTCCGAGTAAATTCTCTAATCCTACAGTGAAGGCACCCCCTTGATGATGTCAAGAGCAACACTTATATTAATCAGGAGCGGCCCGTGTTGGGGATGAGTTGTGAGGCGGGCAGGGAGGGGGCCTAGGGGGTCGCAGGGTGGGCAAACCCATTTAATAAGATTATGGCATACAGTATGAGTACATTCTCTAATCCTACAGTGAATGCACTTCAATGATGATGTCAAGTTCAACAGTTAAAATAATCAGTTGTGGCCGGTATTGGGGGCGAGTAGTAGGGCGGGGAAAGGGCATAGGGAATCGCAGTGGGGGCAAAATTAAAAAATGAAATAACTTACCTGCACCCAGCTGTGTCATGCTTGTCTGCTCCTCTTCTCCAGGAGGCACAGGCTCCCAGAATGCCCTACGCAGGAGAGCAGGAGAGCAGATTCACGATTGGCCTGAGCGCCCTCAAATTGCACTCCAGGACAGACTGTGAGTCTGTGCTTGCTCTCTCCAGCCCAGCTGTGTTGCTGGGTTGGAGAGAGTTTCGAGACGGCAGGGCAAACCGTCATGCGCAGTGAAAGGAGTTCACATACCACTCCCCTCAGTCCCTGTCACTCTTAGGCCCTGCCCCCAAAACTTGTCTGGAAAGGTGTTTAATATTTTATTTTTCCTTTCCTATCCTTTTTTGGGGGTGACACTCCTCCGCCATAGCGGAGGAACCGCTGCTAATATTAATGTCGTTAGACCACACAAGAAGCATGTGCTAAGCGCACGTGCATGTAATGTATTTTTGATGTGTAAAGTTGTAGCCAAAATTAAGCTGTACCACCTGCAACAAACATCTGCCTGCACCCTCAAGGGCGTTCCAATAGGTTGTACACATACAATCACAGTGAAGTATGAAGTAGTGTGGCTCACTGGTTAGAGGCGGCAGACCCGAGAGCAGAGGACGGCCCGGGACCAGGGTTCGATTCCCGGGGCGGCAGGTTTCTGGACCAGGGTCAGCGGACTCGATAATTCTCTCGCCTCGATGCCCACTCTGATCAGCGATCACACTCGGCAACTCTGGGCTTTAGCTTGCCTCATCTTCACTAACGGCCCCACCAGACCGCCGGGGATGCCTGGTCTCACCCTGGAGATACCCATTAGGGGACCATCTCTCAGGGAAGCCAGGAAGGGTTTCGCAGCGGTCGAAGCGCCTTGGGACCCTACGGGTAAGTAGTGCGCTATATAAATGCCTATACATTTACAGTAAAATTGCTACTTTCCTCACATGAAATTACTGGTCACTTATTCCAGTTTAGAGATCCTAAGAAAGAAAGACAAGGAGCTGGTACGTTAAAAACTGTTTGCATAAAATCCTCTTTATCTTTTTATACCATAGTAGTCCTACCTCTGTTTGCTTTAATAATCGTCGAGGAATAGTTTACACAGCTCTGTAATACTGTAGAAGTGATTGTCATATTTTTTTTTGTTTTACGTTTATATTTAACAAATGTTGCTTTTATTTGCCTACACAAAAAAATGTAATTGTCATGTCCGTAAAATACTGCCGAGGATAGCCACCCTTAAAGACGGAAAATGAGATGTCTACAAAAATACCTCATGAGCCAACCCTCAACTTGGTCCACTTTTCACACAGTTGTCAAAAGCACCCTGAAACCTTCAGCCAATTTTAGCTTTGTAGCTAACAGCTGTTTTGCACGTTGGAATTTATAAGCTCATTATTACAATGCTGAAAAAAACCTTAAAAAATCCACAATGCAACCTACTGTTGCCTCAAAACAGACAGGACTGACTCAAGCTATCTGCGTGCCATGGGTCCAAATGACAGTTGCTCTGCTAAAACAGAAGGGGGCTTATTTACAATCCCCTTTCGCCACCAGTGCGTTACTTTTAATATGGGAAAAAGTGACGTACGGCGGCGGAGCTTGTAAATAAACCCCAAAATGTATAGTCTCGTTTTTCTTACTTTTTAACAACTATACAGACAGAAGAATCCAAATGCAAAATATCAGTGCCCAGTTGAGTCACTTTTCTATTCCTCGCGTGTTTGCACTGTACATACAGAAAACGTAGGTAATCACGCAATTAGACTAAGAAAACTGAGCACAATAAAAAAAAAAAAAAGAGTTGAATCTTCTATTTCAATATGGCACTTGCATTACCTCAGCTTCTCGGGATGGCCGTGGCATTCCAGTCTTCTTTCTACTTCTGGTGCTGAGGCTGGGGAGTGGCTGGGATTTCTTTTCTTTTTTTTTTCTCCTCTGCTGTGTGTGTGTCTATGTTTCCTAGAGGGGAAGGAGGGCTGAGGGCAGGAGCAGAGGGAGGCAGCTCGGTTCCTGCCAGTGGGAGCTGCAGCCGCAGCCTCACCATGACCATGGTGTAGCGTGGAGGCAGCTGAGGAGCAGCGCACAAAAGAGGAGCATTGCTCGGCTCAGTCAGCAGCGGGCAGCCGCCGCCAATGAGGACTAGGGTGCTGTGAAGCAGGGTGGGGAGCTACTGCCGCCCCACGCCTCTTTTTTTGGAATTGTTTAAACCGAAGAAGGGGGTCATGGCGAACGATTCGCCTGCGAAAAGTCTGGTGGACATAGACCTTTCTTCTTTGCGGGTGAGTGTGAGGGAGTCAGGAAACAAAAGAAGGGTGGAAGGGTGATCTGGGATGAGACGTAGATGAATGGGGTTGAACGGGGCGGGCTTGGTCCCCCAGTTTAATGTGCCTTCACGTGCTAGCCGGGGAGTTCTCGGGGTGGTGGCAGCAGCTTCACCCAGAATCCGGTTTCAAGGCTGCCTTGTGACTGGTTTTTTTCCTCCTGGTGGTTGGAGTTAAGACGTTTCTTTCTCCCTTTGTTTGCATGCATTCAGTGTTGGGGAAGGCTGCCAATTTTTCCTAAAAACAACCGTCCCTCCTACCCACAGACGTTAAGATTTAAAATGACACCTTTAAAACATATTCTGCTTTTCTTTGAGCCCCTTATTTGCCAGTGCGTTGTGAGGTGCAGCTGGCTTTTGAACTGGCACCCTTCCCCTTGTTTCAGTCTTGTGGCAGCTAGCCCCAGACAGCAGTAATGGGGAGCAACAGCTGCCTGCAAGAGCTCCCCCTGTATTCTTTGCCGACCCTTCCTAGCAGCCCACTGATTGCTGTTAACCCTCTCTGTTCCAGGACCCGGCTGGGATCTTTGAGCTGGTGGAAGTAGTTGGAAATGGCACCTATGGGCAGGTCTACAAGGTGAGTGCCGAGCTTGTTTTCTCTTCTTTTTCGTCCTCCTGGCAGTGAAGGGTGGGCCCTTTTGTCTGGATTTGTTTGACATCGAGAACAATAGACGGGCTACACTTGCACTTCAGGGAGAGCCCGTGCATCTAGAGTTGCTCGCTGCTGAGACTTGAACATTTTGAGCCAAAAGTTACTGTTTGAGCAGGAATGTAATTCCCACGCGTGGGACGCAGTTGGTTCTTCTGACTGGTTAAGAGTTGAACAGTGCTCCAAGGTTTGAGACTCGATGTGTGCTTTCATCAGCTGTCTTGCTGTTATTGTGCTACATGATCAGTTAATGTAATCTTGTAATTTTTTCTTTGCATTATGGTACTTGAAGTTTTCTGTTCTTCGTAAATGCAGCTCTAGACATTGCGTAATGCATAGACCACATAGGACTTTGTGTTCTACTTTCTATATATTGTAATTGCATTTACAAACCCTACCCCTGATGAGGCGTTGATGCGCTTTTCTATGAGTAGTATGCTACTCTGGAACCCAAAAAGTATATTAGTGGTGAATTAGTTTAGGGAAATAGGAAACTAATTTGAGCGGTAGAGAGGCGAGTCTGTTAATTGGATTGAAAAGGATAGTGGGGGATTGAAGAGAGCAGGGTCTAGAAAGTGTTTATTTGAAGATCATAGCAGTAGGAGGAGGTTTGGCATAAGTCCAGGAGAGCTGGAGGAGGGAAGAGTCTAGAAGTGGATTAGGGAGAGAGATGAGGTATCTATGAGTCTAGTAGGGATACATGAGGGAAGGGTTTAGAAAGGCTTGTTTGGAACATCTGAATACAAAAAAGGGGTTTGAGATGAGGCAAGAGTCTAGATAGGCTTATTTTGGAGACCATAGAATGGAATTTGGGATGAGTCGGAATGGAGGTAGAGGATATATTGAGAGAGGTATAGGTTGAGAAATAGTGTAGTGCACTGGAGAGTAGTGGAATGAGGTTTGGGATGAGTCAGAGAGTGGATGTAGAGGATATATTGAGAGGTGTATAGGAAAGTGCATTGGAGATGCTGAGGTAGGAGTAAAGTAGTAAATATAAAGATACCCAAGTACATGGAAGGTGTATATGTATAAGGAAGGTAATATATCTAGTTTTAAGTGGTATTTATTAAACTCAGATTCGTGTTGTACTTTAAGCTAATGTATTTGTTTGTAATTAATGTTTTTCCTTTCAATAATTCAATAGTGAAGCAATTGTAGATAGTTATGTTGAAAATGTACTCACTTATGCAGTGACCTATATTCATGTTAAACAATATAGCTGCTCGAAGAGCCAGGTCTTGAGGTGTTTCCTGAAGGTGAGGTGGTCCTGGGTCAGTCGTAGGTGTTTGGGCAGGGAGTCCCAAGTCTTCGCTGCCAGGTAGGAGAACGATCTTCCTCCGGTGGTGGTTCTGCGAATTCGTGGGACGAGGGCGAGGCTGGTGGAGCGGAGCTGGCGGGTGGGGGTGTAGAACGAGAGTCGGCTGTTGAGGTATTCGGGGCCCATGTTGTGGATCACCTTGTGTGCGTGGGTGAGCAGCCTGAACGTGATCCGTTTGTTGACAGGGAGCCAGTGGAGGTTTCTCAGGTGGGCGGATATGTGGCTGTGGCGAGGAATGTCGAGGATGAGTCGTGCGGAGGCATTCTGTATGCGCTCGAGGCGATTCTGAAGTTTGGCAGTAGTTCCTGCGTAAAGGGCGTTCCCGTAGTCCAGTTGGCTGGTGACGAGGGCCTGGGTGACTGTTCTTCTGGTTTCGGTGGGGATCCATCGGAATATCTTCCGGAGCATGCGCAGGGGGTTGAAGCATGAGGATGAGACGGCGTTGACTCCGCTTGGTCATCGTGAGGGAGGAGTCCAGGATGAATCCCAGGTTGCATGCATGGTCCGTGGGGGTCGGTGCGGTGCCCAGCGCCATGGGCCACCAGGAGTTGTCCCATGCTGAGGGGGATTGTCCGAGGATGAGGTCCTCCGTCTTGTCCGAGTTGAGCTTCAGACGGCTGTGCTTCATCCATAGCGCTACCTCTTTCATGCCTTCCTGAAGGCTGGTTTTGGCGAGGGCTGGGTCTTTGGTGAGGGAGAGTATCAGTTGTGTGTCGTCGGCGTAGGAGATGATGTTGGTGTTGTATTTGCGTGCAATGGTGGCGAGGGGGCTCATGTAGACATTGTAAAGAGTTGGGCTGAGTGAGGATCCTTGGGGTACGCCGCAGATGATCTCGGTGGCGGCGGAGCGGAAGGGTGGGAGGCGGACTCTCTGGGTTCTGCCGCAGAGGAACGAGGTGACCCATTCCAGGGCCTTTCCTTGGATTCCGGTGTTGTCGAGGTGGTTTATTCAGGTGCTGTGCCAGACTGTATCAAAGGCTGCGGAGAGGTCTATTTACATATTTATACAAAGGAATAGACTTCTCTAGATACATATACATAAATGCTTATATACACAGGGATTTGCTGTACAGGTATGTTTGAGTATGGTGGTTATGTCCGGAAGAGCCAACTCTTGAGTAGGCTTCTGAAGATAAGATAGTTCTCCCTGGATCTTATGTTTTGGGGGGTAAAGAGTTCCATAGTTTGGCTGCTTGAACATAGGATAGCCACATGTTTTTTTTTCTTGTATGGTTGGATTTTGAGGTGAGGTGCCAATCTAGAGCAGAGGTTCCTTTGTGGAATGTATTTGGTGATTTTATTCCGGAGGAAGAGAGGCCCTGTCACATGTATCACTTTTTGGGTGATGCAAAGCAACTTGAATGTGGCTCTTCTGGCAACCAGTAACCAATGTAGGGCTTTCAAGGCAGGGGAGATGTGGGCTTGTTGCTTTACACATAGGAGTAGTTGGGCAGCAGAGTTCTGAATATGTTGGTCTTTTTGTAGTTAAAGATGATCTGTGGTAGAGGCTATTGGTGTAACTGAGTGCGGAAAACCCAGGTGAGGATAGGTGGCGTTGCAAGGTTTTTATAGTAATGAAGCTTGATCTTGCTAGTTTGACCACTTGGGAATTCATTGATAGCGTGGAGTCTATGGTAATTCTGAGATTTCTTACTTCCTTAGATACGCTAGACATGGACCAAGGCAGTAAAAAGCTGTTGGTTTTTTGTACTTTGTTAATGCTAGATATAAAGTGTGGGTTCCCTGTTATTGTGTGACTGAACAACAGGAAGACAGACCAAACTCTGTGGTGTGGACAGTTCATATACAGACATTAATTCCTAGGACCAAGAGCGCGCACACACTTATTTTAGTTAAGATTTTTGGCCCACAATGTTATGTATTAAAGGCAAAATAGTATTTGGAGGTGTGGGACTCATTTAAACTCATCTGAGTGACCGAGATCTATCGAGAAATGACGACTTTCTGTGAAAGGTGTGAGACTTGATGTTTTCCGCTGAATGCGATGCTGTTAAGTGGCAGGCGTGGTTGGCTCGATCAGCTACTATATTAAACGTATTGACTCGAATGCAGGTACAAGTGTTTTCACTTTTTCACAAGACTTAATCTGTACACAGGACTAGGACTATGGGTCCTATGGTGCAGGGTCCGTATGCCGTGGCATCACATGTGCACACCAAATGCACGCATCCTTGTTTTTGTTTACACAAACATTACAACGTGGGAGGGCAGCACTGGGGGTAGTTGGGGGGGAGGGGGGGGGGTAAAGGGACCTCGTAGCGCTCGTTAGGGCAGCAAGAACAGCTGTCCTTGGAGGGGGTGTAGGTAAACACCAGAAAAGACAGGAAAGCCCCTCGCCTCCGTCTCGCCTTCTGTGGCCTTTCACAGCGGGTGGGGGATGGTGGTAAGAGGTGTCTGTCTGGTCTAGAGCCTTCGCGCATCGTCTACATGACTAGGCCCAGATACAGTCGTGACTAATGGGCCTTGTACAGTGTATTTCCTGTTGAAGAGAGCACAAACGCTGCAGTCTTGATGAGTAAGAGTTTTAGCAACGGATATGTTAACTTTCATACTCTTTTAACCGGTATTAGTATAAATAACATTATAAACCATCAAATTTGTTTTTGCATAGTGCTTTCTTTACACTGCTTAGTGAGAAATTCAAAGCATGCATTTTCATTTTTACAGTTTTGTGGGAGCATGTCCAGAAACGAAGTTGTTTGCGCTGCATTGATTTTCATTAATTCCCCGTATGTCTGTTCTTGTAAATAATGACAGCTATTTGTTGGTGTATTTGGACACCAAGTAGATGTATGGATTTACTGCGTCACCTGGCCTGCCTGAGAATGCCCATTCAAGTGTTGTTGTAATGCTGCTAACTCTTCATGGTTAATGGATATGTCTTTCCTCTAACCGCTTGAGTCCTGCCCGGGCAATTTTGAGTACAGTCAAAGGGCCACGTGTATGAAACTACTTTGCAGTCGCAAATGGTACTAATCGAAAAATGGCCTTTCCTTATGTATGAAGGGTTTTTAGTCGCAATTTAGGTAATTGCAATTTTTAGCGTTTACCTAAATTGCGAATGCAAATAGGGAATTAAAATTTGTGAATCCCTAATGCACATGTAAGAAGCCTTGGAACGCTATTACCATAAACTTCAAGTTGATGGTAAATGTGTGCAGACTTTGAAAAATGCACAAAACAGTATTTTTGGAAGTGCCATGTAGCCCACACATGCCTCTAGGCCTAGGGCCTGTGTTTGCTTTACATGTGCACACTTTCTTTTTCTGGGGTGCTTTGGGGGGGCCTTTGGCCCCCGGGCAGCCATAGCTAATCTGCGATTATCAATTAGGTAATCACTAATTAGCTAATGCAAAACCATTCGCACCTATCGGCCTTTCGGTCCATAGGAACTAATGGAGTAATATTACCTAATAGCGATTCACTATTTACCGAATCGCTATTGGGTAATATTAAAGAATTGCAAAATCTTTGGCGATTCCTACATACATAGCATTTTGCGATTACCAAATGGCGATTCGGTAAAAATTGCTATTTGAGCATCGCAAAATGCTTTTTCGATACATCTGGCCCCAACGATAAAAAACTATGATCCTACAAGAAGCAGCGGAGATCCATCTAGCTCGATCTTTATCACAGACCTGTGAGCTTGAACCAGAGGCTCCCTAACTTGGTCAGGGGATCCTTGAAATGGATGCAATTTGTGTTCTTTTAATCCTAAGTAGCTGCAATTAAGGAATGAGTCCATGAATGGCAACTTCTGGCCAAAACGTTGTTTTTAATTAGAACTCCATTATCATGTAGTTTTCCCATCTTAATCCCCCTACTAAGTCCAACCATCTGTTCTTTCACTGGGCTACTTCGGTGAGGCCTTCTCTAATCTCTGTGTGGGAGGAAAGGAAGCTTGTGTGCGAGTCTAGCCTGTTTGACAGGAGGAAGCAGTGCTTGCCGCTGCCTGGTACCCTTTTTCTGAGAGTAACTTTGAATAAACAGAGGTGGCCAGAAGGTTTGAAGCGTGTTTTGTCTTATCGATCCCAATAGTAGAATAGAAATAGGTTTTTAAGCGTATCACATTTTTCCCAAATTAAGTGGTGAATGCGATTTGCAGTGCATTTGTGGTGAGTCTTGGTTCGGAAAGAAACGACTGGCATTGTGGCAAATTTATTAATCTCTTACTGAGGATTATAATGCTTTCAGCAGTAGTGGTTTGTCCGGCAATGGCCGCACCTCCCAGAGGTACCATGGCGCTTAATAAATATTCTCCCCTCCAAAGTTCCTCGTTTTACTCTGTTTTTCTACATGCATAAGAACTCTTTATTTTTCGTCTTAACAGTTCCTCTCAAACACCTAACCATTTTGTATCTGGCCTGACCTTCGAACAATCGATTGCATAAGTAGCAATGAATGGGAATGCTGGCAGTCTTTATGCATGGTTGCCAAAATCTAGTATCTGGCCTCCAACCCAACTTTCCTCCAGTGCTCGTCATAAACAGGTGTGAATCCAAAGCTCAATTCACATGCTTACCACTGTCTAGGTACATTCTAAGTGTCTGATCAACCACAGATTGATAAGGTTGGGGGGACAAAAAAACAGGAGGGTGTCACGTGCTCTTTCATCCCACCCTCACCTCCTGGCTGTCCGGATGATTATTGGACCATCTTTTCGCAGATGGGTCCTTTGCGCTGCTGGCAGGTCCTTATTTTTACAAACACAAATTTGAGTTTTCATCAGCCCGTGATGTCTGCAGCATACAATCTGGGTGCTGTGGAGATGAAATACCAAGCAGAGGTGTGAAACACTCATTGTTCAAGAGGGAGGGTGAGTAGACTGAAAAGAGAACCAATTTATGACCGAATTCAGCACTTTGCTCAACCTCCACTGCAACTAAGGTCTGTTGCTTTATTAAAATTGCACTGGTCGATAACTACACTGCACATAAATACACTTGACATTCACAAACTACCCCTGGGACATGAACACCATATCAGAGAGATGAAATAACGTAGTTGTAAGAAGTATGAGTCGCTGTTAAGGACAAGTTGATTCTACAAGGTTACAACACAATCCAGAAACATAGTGAACGAAACAGAAGAGGTGGGGCTGGTAAATCACATGGGAGGTACCATGCACCGAGAACCAGCAAACATCCTCCAGATCATTAGCTTGCTTCACAGGTAGATGTATTTGGGTGCACAGACTGCCTTTGTACTAGTTTTCTTATTATTCTAGCTGTAACAAGTAATTTTAGCCAGACATTTGAGCTGATGCTAAACCTGCGGACACTGCCTCTGACCTATCAGTGATGGGGAAACTCCTCCTCAGTGGTGGATACTCTACAAATAAAGGTGTGTGTGTGTGGGGGGGGCGGGGTTTGAGAAACGTGAGTTTGAATTTACTGGGCTACAGCAAGTGAGGTAAGGTCCCACGAAAATGGTAGGTCATACTCTTCACCTGTGTATTATTATTATTTTTTTTTAAAGATAAAACAAAAAAAAACTTGCCTCGCAAGGACGCCCAAATATGGTTTCACCAGGCTTTGATGGCATGCTTACTAATAAGTGACTCGTACCACATTTACAGAATAAACCACAGCCTACACCTTGCTGGATTAGGCAGGTTAGAGGTAATCTCTTACAAAGCACATTTGGAACTACCCAGAGAATGCCTAGAGACTAAGATGACCATGATGAGGACTGCCTAGAAAGTCACTGTCACAGCAGGACTATATCAGTCGGCTCCCCTGCACCCTACAATCCAAAAAAACAGAGAAAGGTACCAGGGAGACTAACAATACATGCATCATATTTTGTACCTACATAACTTAAAGCTTGAATCATGGTAACAGATATGGAAATGGACTGTGTGGAGACAAGATTTGATGTAAAGGCTTAAGGATTAGAAACTGGCGCATTTAAGAGGACACAAACGCAGCACGTCATGAGCATTAATGAGTAAAACAAGCAGTCAAGAAGTATTGAACCTAGTCTTTAGATCAACCGATTTGCAAACTTAAAATAATTCTCATGTGCATCCATGCCGCAATGTGATAATCTCCTTTCATTCTTTATAACTAAAATAACAAATGATTGCTGATCTTAACATATATCCCAGAAGATTTCCCTTAACTCCCTCTACAAGCTTCAGCAATAAAGAAAGGAAGAAGCTAGCAGACACAATCGGAGCCTCAAACCAACTAATGGATCCTTGCAACGTTTCATGGCTCCCAAAACTTTTTGCAGGACTTTCATCCAGACGAGGGCATAATGAGCAAATGCTCAATACGTATTTTAGTTCCACCACTTTTGACAAACTGTCAGCTGACCTAGACGTCCTTGCTGAATTACTGGTTAATTTCTAATCTATATTACACAGAATCTTGAATAGGAAGTTACCAGAGAACTGCAGGAATGCAGGTTCTCTTACCCATCAGGGTTCAAACCATAAGGGGGACGGAAGCAAAGGTAGTCGCAATCACACTGGACCTCAGTTGTCCTAAAGCAGCATCCACTTTGCTTTAAAAACTGCTCTTCGGTTATGGTTGGAGAGGTCCCTGAAACAAGGGCCCATAATACAAGCAAAAGCTGTGCTGCCAGTAGGTACGACATTTCTGGGAATCTCTAATCCGCCAAAGCGAAGAGTGACCCTGCAGATACAGTGTGCCAGGTAAATTTTGGAAGACTAAATGTTGAGGGGAAGATATCTAGGAGTGCAAATTGCAAAGCTGTGGGGCCCGCCTGCTCGCCATAAGTGAATTGTTCAGACAGTTAATGACAGAGTTGAGACCTGCAGATACTGCTAATGATGACGGCCCTCCTGTGGATGTGACTAGGAGATTATTAACGATGTGTGTATGAAATCATTTGGGGGATGATTGTCCTTTTGGATGCTAGAGACATCCGTAGTATTTTCCAAGGAGGATAAGGATGCTTGCTTGATCTTCCTACTTAGTAATTAATACTTGTTCTCGCCCACATTCGGTTTCCATGTTTTTATCAGTTCCCTCCCCATGAGTCGGGCTGTCCAGTTCTGCAGATTTGTACATTTCCCCACGGAGTTTCGAGACATTTTCTCCACGCCTGAATTTCCAGGCGTAATGAAATGCCGAAGCAAGGTTGACTTGAGGCAGAGGGGTGACTGGGCTGAAGGGGGAGGGATAGAGTGGAAGCTGTCAAGGTAGGCTGCAGCGCTTCCGGCGATGACGCAGTTCGAGTCGGCTGAGTGGCAGACTGTGCTGAGCAATGGGCGGTGGCAAAGTAAGGCTTTTCACAAAAGCGAGCCGCCCTGCGTCTGACTAGTGCCCACTGACCCAGTCCTGTCACTGACAGGTGCCCCTTACAAACCGGAAGAGGGCAGCTGGGACCTTGAAAGGGCGCAGAGGCCCCTGTGACGGGGCACATGGAGTCTAGTTTACTTGCCTCGTGTGATGTTAGACAAACCTTGAATTTGGGTGAAAGGGGTGCTTGAGGAAAGGTGTTCCTGCGAAACTCGGCGGTTCACATTTACCTTTCTTTCTAAACAGTGGATTTTGAAAACAAACACTAGTGCATTTTGTAGTTCTTTTAAATATTTAGGCATTAAGTTAAGAACCAATACAATTGTTTTACTTTTCATTACTTGCAGAATTCTATTTTCTCTACATATAGTTTTCTTTGTGGATGTTTTTCTCAGATTGCATTAAGTTGTGTTTCCTAGTGTTGCATTATTTAATTCACTGTCTTGTAGTCTAGTGTTTTTACTTGGTTTGCAAACGTCGTGATGGGAATCCTTGCATCTTTGCTTTGAATGCCGCCAGGCTTCCGTAACGTGTGTGTTACACCTCTCGATGAAAGAGAAGTGTTACGGGATAGGACCAACTATGTTTCCTAAACCACATGTCCTGGCACAGGGCGACATTCCTATAAAAGTTACGGATTTCCAATGAATAAATGTCAGTTGTTGTACTCTTGTACGTGCAAGGACGAGACTCGTTGGCTGCTAGTTTAGACCGTTCCCTCAAGGGTTCACTAGTCTGTCTCCCCCCCCTCCCCTCAGTTATATAGTGCTTTACGTATAGCCAAACCATGGGGAGCTTGCCATCGAGTTTGTTTTTAGTTCCATTGCACCTGTCGTTCTCACCCCTGTAGTGGCAGACACCGGAAGTTTGTCCAGTCGCTAACCGACCCAGTTTATTTCTAGTCGAGGAGATTGGGCTCTGTTTTTAAATTGCATTTTTTCCAGAGTACATTACCAGTCAGGGGGCACACATGGGAGACAGGCGCCAGATGTGTATTTTTGTTTTGCCGTCTTGCTCAAGTTTAGATGCCTCGAAGGATCAACCGCTCTAGGATAAATCCTGCATTTCTAGCTGACCTTTGGCCTCTCACTAGGCTAACCCATTTAGCAATGATTTTTTTTCCTCGCCCTTGTGTTCAACAAATATGGTTTGCCTCATTAGCCCTGTCTCTGGCCCGGAGAACAAGCTGTTCACTTGATTGCTCACCCACCAGGGATGACACTGCTAATAAAGCAAATCCCTCTTTGTCCTATGAAGAATGTGTTTTAGGCATTTTTGTCTTAGTATTTACACAGAAACAGCCTTGAAAAGCACATTGCAATAAGCTCCCCAACACGTGGCAGGTGTTTCCCTCCATTAGTTGCAGTGAAGACATTAAGTGGTAATATCTAACCGCCTAATACTGTCGTCTGGCTCTTCCTGCATTTACTAGTGGAGATGCTCTCTGATAGCGCCTTACTCTTGTTTAAACGTTTGTCTAAGCTCTTGACCTTGTTTTTATCCACTCTTCTTTGGCCAGACTGTGCAAGAAAAAAACATATTTCACCGTCTTGCCCTTGCAAAGGTGTTTTAACCAACAATATAATTTTGCAAAAATAGTGTACATCCTAAAGTTGGAGTGGTTTCTTAGACCGGTAAAACGGGGAATTGGTGGTACAAACTAACTTGTAGATGTCTGTTTATGTGTAAGTTTTGATATTTGGATGGCCCACTGTGGATCGAGAGATGCTAAGTATGTGGTCACCGAGTTCAGCAGCATGGGCCAAAAGTAAGCTAAAACAAATAGGGAACACCAAATGCTTAAAATAACTACAGTTAAAAAATATCATAGAAATCCTAAAAAAGCCACAATAGACTGGTTTCATAAAGAGTTTGAGAGTAAAGTCGTATATTTCCTCCCATAGAAATACTTCTCTATTTTGATCACATTTCCAATTTACGTAGGATTCACCAAACAATTCAGAAATATTTGCGTGTGCCACATTTATGTATGCAGAGGTGCTCTCTTGTATGTGTAACTGTCATACAAACTTCCTTTTGTATATTTACTTATTTCTTCACTCTCCAGTGGAGAAGCCGTTTCTACTGTCCACTCAAAATTGAGGCAGAGAGGAAGTTATCTTGCAATTCCCAACCCGGAAAACCACTTACCTCCTGCCTTTGACAAGAGCGAAATTGCCTGCAAGGGGTATGTGATTACCCACAAAAGTACACTGGCTTACCTCTGCAAAGAACACTCACGTTTTTATTATATGTAAAATCCACCTTATTTGTTGATTTTCAGTGCCTTTTGTTCTTTGAAAACAATCCTGTTAATTGTCTGTACCCACTTAGATAGGCCTCAGTCCGCTTGGAGCAGCCTCTCAGAAAAACTTGATGAACTATACTTTGCCCCACTCGCGTTGTTCTCATGTCCGTGCCCCCTCATTTGTGGAACTCCCCAACTCTACCATCTTGACGATGGGCAGGCAACCACATTTGTTTGTGTCGACTTCGGAATGGTGTCTAGCAGGTTGTTTGTGCAAATTACTATTTTTGTCCCTTGCTTATCCAAGTTGACACTATTTAAAAGCACTCTGCTTCACACAGCTATTTGCATTTGCTGTAAAAATATTTTATTTGTTTCCTGTATATAATCATTTGAAACCACTAAGCTGAATGTATCGTTTTTTTTTTTTTGTAAACCTGAGTTTGTGTCGTCTAAAATATATACATTTCAATTAACTCCAGTGAAGGAAAGACCGTTTTACTCCAGTTCTAAGATCAGCTCGTTAAATTATTTTTAAATTCTAGAAGAACTGCCTGCAGGAGTCTACTTGTGTTTGCCGCGACAATGTTTCAGAAGCACAAGGAAAGATTTGAGCTGGACCTTTTTTTTTTTTTTTTTTTTTTTTTTTTTTTTTTGTGCTTCGGAGACAGTAAGGCCTTTGAAACTGGGTTGAAGTTTCAGTAGCCCAGAGACTGCAGAGAATTCTTAATGTACATTTCTATACTTCTCGCTGTTTGTAAATTTTTCTTTTTGACCTGTCGAGCAACTGGCTGGTTTTGGATACATCTGGAATAGGTGTTAGTTACAATCACCAAGACCTTGTTTGGAAATGATGAGTTACGTTATTTGTATATAGCCGTGATGAGTTTGGTTATTTAGTTGGCCAAGTCTTGACTCTTCATGGCTAGACACAATAGCTGCCCCTCTGACTGATCCAGGAAACTGAGTAATCTATGAGCAGTAGTTGAAAGTAGGCAGCACCTCTGCTCCCCAACTGTTGGCTTGGATGATGCCGTGCGTTGTTACTAGTTTTTGTATACTTTCTTTATCCTGTAGGTATAACTTAGCAACACTTTCAGCTTTTGGGTATCTTTTACGGTTGTTTCTGGGTTTCACGTTGACCAGCATTGAAGTTACACAACCTTTGCATTGCATCAGGTGAATGTGTGTAGTGGCCACTGGCTGTTGTAGAGATGGCCTCGGGTGCCAGCATACCTTGGTGGCATAATGCTCTGCAAGTGGTGCAATAACCCTGAATAGATGAGCATAAGTATTTTTCACTTAAGGATTGCTTTATGGTTATGTACACATGTATCAAAAGTCATTGGGTAGTGTTAGAAACGTATGCGCTAATACAAATAAGTGTATTTATTTTTATAACTCCACCTCCTACCAATATGTGGTATGGCTACTTTGGAAAAGTTGTTTCTCTACTGGGACTTGTTGCTGTCACAACAGCTACGGTACCTTGCATTCAAGGTATCACCTCCTAACGTTTTGGTCAACACAGGACTCCTTGGTTAAAAATAAGTGGTTATGATTGTAGGGCACCGAATTAGAACTTTTTTTCATTGCAAGCTTGCAGCACTTAGCTGGGGAGGGAAACCGTGTCTAAATGCAGGCTGCAGTCTTGTAGTCTATTTCAGGCCGGTTGTTCGTGGTTCATCGTCTGCTGGTTCCTACGCCAGCACTGCAGGGCCTTGGACATGGAAGAACTATGCAGAATATTTGTGCAAGGATAAACATGCCACACTTATCTCAAACATTCACATTCATCACCCTGAAGGTTGTTTGCCTGTTGGAGAGACCAGCGACACTAGTGTATTTTTCTCCTGTGGCAAGGAAGGTTTTGGAGGGTCTTGTTAATTTGGTTTACCTCTGCTGTTTTTGTGGCAGCTTTAACATTGTTTTATCTGTTACTATGGACAACTACTTCAGTGTCTGGTAATTTTAAAGGTTGGTGCTTGCACTGTGTGCTGTGGTGTGTGTATGTAGCAGTAATGTTACACTTGCCGTTTAAAATTAATATCCTAGTGGGCTCTATATGTGAAATGGAAGGGGTAAGTTATGGGCTGAACCTGTTTAAAAAAAAAAACCAAAAAAAAATACATACATTTGTATTTTAAAACAAAACGTAAATGTAAACAGTGAGGGACACAAACCAGCCAAGGCTTTTGCTTGCAACACGCCCCCCCCCCCCCCCCCCCCCCCCAGTTTCAGCCCAAGACACGGTTCCTGCTGTCCAGAAGGTGATATCCATTGTTAGATGGGTTTTAAGTTGGCTCCCATAAAAAGTAAAACGCCAAATATTATTTTTCCATTGAATGCGAAGAACTCTCATCTAAGCGAGTCATACTTGACAGAACAGGGTTTCTTCTAAGTAATTGTTGCCCTATTGGACTGGGAAAAATCGCCAGAAATTTAGAATTAAAATTTTTCTTCTCAGTCTGGTTCTGACCTTTTAACTTTAAACTGTGTGCCGTGGCTCCCTGGGGAGCAGTCAAACCTAGCCAGGGAAGCGGAGCACTAAGCATTTTAATGCATTTAATGTTAAAGGGTCTGTTGTCTTCAGTTAAACTAATTAGACTTAAACACATGATGTTGATTTGTAAGTAACGTGCCTAAAGCTGTAAACTAGTGCTTAATTGATGGCATGTCCGATGACCTCCATGTTTCACTAGATCCCGATGTTCCAACACTCCCAAAGTAAGCGGAAGATGCATGATTTATTTTGCTAGCCTCGTGAATAGTTTTATTTTTTTCCAAATGCATTTTACACCAATGCAAGTTATTGGGAAAGTTTGGTTGTCCTGCCTATTAAACACACTATTATGTATTATTAAGTATTGACATTTGTACTTGAATCCTAGATACTTCTAGTACACATTTCTTTCAGTACACACACATTTCCAGACAGGCCTGCTCTCTCCTTCAGCACAGGGAAGTAAAACACCATATACGGCATAATGCCAACATTTGGAAACAAGAAAGAGGGACATTTTAAAAAAATATATATATATCAGAGTAATTAATTTTGCTTGCATTGCTTTGGAGGCAATTTTAGGGAGGAGACAAAAAAAATAAAGCTGTATGTGGTTTAAAAAATGGTGAGTCACCCTGCGGAGACAGGTGTGTTGGCAGGTATGACATGGGTAGAAATCGAAGTGCATGCAAATATTTTTCAAGCACAAACACTTTTGCAATGGGGCCTACATGCATATGGGTGCTATCTAGCACTGGAAGTGGGATAAAACATTTGAGAGGGTACTCTAAAAAGGCATGGGCAAAGAAGTGTAACTAGGAATATTTTATTGGAGGAGCTACCTTAGTAGTACGAAACACCCTTTTGTATATGATTATAAAACCTTCATCAGCTTCATCTCAATTATATTCATGGGGAACAATGCAAATTCCAGAGGCCAGGATTACATACCACCCCCCCCCCCCCCCTTTCCCAAAAAAGTAAGTGGGGAGCCACAGGCAATGGCCAATGGGTCAAGGGAGCCGCAGGTCGAAAAAGTTTGAGAACCACTGATCTACACCTATTAAGGCAAAAGCATACATTATCTGTGACTCATTAGAAGCTATTAATTTGAATACGAAATTCGATATCTGGTTATTCACTGCTCTTATTTCACAGCAGAGTAAATCAAATGATGTTTTTCATGGCTATGATATCACCAAGGGAAAACCTATCCTGCTTGTTCTTTTCCCCTGACTCGCCCAGGTCTCCAGAGAGCCAGGCAAAGAGAGATTGGTACTCTTGCCTGTCTACTTCCTCCCCTCTGCAAAACTGAGGGAGGCAGGAAAATGTGTGAACAGTAATCTGGCACCACCATCTTCTCTGACTTTCACAGATCTGGACAGACCTGCACTGAAAGGCTGTTCCAGGATGCGCTTGACTGTGCAGCACCATTGCTGTAGAGTGCTTCTTTGAATGTGGAGGTATAGGGAAAACACGTAGGGTTGGGAGCCGGGGGTGTAAGGACACGAGTTAAGTTTGTGTTTAATATTTGGGTGCGGGACAGGGGATGGTCACAGAATGATTTGATCTACTTTCAACAGAGGGGTAAGGGGACTGAGGAAGGTGAGTTCATGTAGCAAATGATTCCCCTATTACTTTTCTTTCCTTCTCGATGTGCTTAACTTATTGTGCGTAATATCTGTAATGTTAGTCCCACATGCTCTTCGAAGTTTAGAGCACCATCTATGCTCTACAGCAAATAGCGAATGATGACAATCTGCATAAAAGTATGTTCTGGATGCAAGCGGCATAACAAAAAGATGACCACAATCACTGCTGTTGATTCTGTAACAAAGCACGGAACAAGAATTTCTGATCTGTGTTCTCACTGGAGTAGAGGGAATGGCTCTGGCATCATGGAATGTGTGGTACTATGCCTCTTGGGGGAGGTGGGGGGAGAGAGGATGAGTTTGAATCCATTGGTTTACAGTTGTGGGCTGGAATGGTGGCATAGGCCAGATTATGGTAGAAGGCCTATCACAAACGCTGAATTGGTGAGGCAATGAACTGGTTTCAAATAGATTTTGACTATAAACTGGAAGTTTGGAGTCATTGATTTATGGTTTCTCTTTCTGCAAGGGATTTTTGAGCATGTCAGTAAAAGTGGCCTTAGAAATATTTATGGTGGACTCAAACGTTTTGGCTGCAGGCATACCGTAGAAATTGATAACATGCTTTATTTTGCGATTTATGTGCTCATAGTTGTGAAAAGAAATGGTTCTTCATTTTGTGGTTTAATTCCTCAAATTAAGCATATTGATCTGAAGGCACTTTGACAGAGCAAATCTAACTAAAATTGCCAATGGTAAATCACTGTAAATTCGCTTACAAAAAAAGTGGGCATCCTGACTACAGTAAACCCAAAATGCAGCCGTCACATGGACGACAGATGCCTTATGTGTAAGCACATGTTCACCACCCTTAAATGCCAACAATTATGCAAATTACAGAGGTCATTTGAGCAATAAAAATCGTACACAATTATCCACAACCATTCATAAAATTACTCTAATAAGAATGAAATCCATCCATAAATCCCAACAAGCCATGTACGATATATGTATCAGTAGCAAAAGTATAAATTTCAAACATGCATCCCTTCTCAACCATTGAAAAGGGGGGCACAATTCACAAGTAAAGAACGGAAGATGTTTGAATACATGTGAATTTCAAAAGCTACACAAATACTTTGCATGGCTAAGTTCGTAAACATACATTAGCATACAGATTTTCTCCACAAGCAAACTAAATTGATATTATCTACATCATATGATTGTACAACCATTCTCCAGAACGTCCAAAGGAGAAAATGTGTAACAGCATGAAAATGTGTACTTGATCAGAACCAGTCCTGCCAGTACAAAAACACAAATCCATGAAAAAATATAAACCAGCATTTGCAATGCAATAGGGCTCGCATTTACGAGAGTTTAAGCTACTTGCATTGTAAGTGACTGCCTTTTATCTGTTTTGATAATTAACACGTAAATAAAGGCATTGGCATTTACAATGCCAATAGCTCAATCTCTTGTAAATGCTACACCTATTTCATTTCAAGGAAGCAGCCGTCATTTTCCCAGGCTGCTTGGAAAGTAACAGTGCGCATGGCGCGCTGAATGTTGCAGGGAAGCATGTCATAACTGTAGTAGGAGAAACACATTAAAGAAAATAGTGCTTACAGACTAAATAACAAAGGTTCAAGTGTAACACATATATACAAAGCATACATCAGCAAAGAATAATTCTACTATTCAAAAAAAATACGGAAAAGGAAAAAAGATAGCATATACACACTACAAAAGCAAATTACAAAAGCCCATGTATAAATTCAATTCGTACAAGATAAATAATTAGATCTGTAGACCTACAGAAACATTGGCGCTCAACGCAGTACACCAATGTTTCTGTATGTCTTCCGATCTAATTATTTATTCTACCAATACATTTTCTACGAATTGAATTTATACATGGGCTTTTTGTAATTTGCTTTTGTATTGTGTATATGCATATATTTTTCCTTTTCCTGATTCTTTCTGTTTTGAATAGGATAAGTATTTTTTTCTGGTGTATGTTTTGTATATATAAGTGTTAAACTTTGTTACGACTCCACTATTGTTTGCCCCTCGTTCAGTTCTAATGGGCTGCCCCTGTTGTTGATAATTACAGACTAAATAAGAGTTACCGTGCAACAACAAAAGTAAAAGGGCCAGTCCTCATGGGAGGTTACAGATTAAGGCAAGGCGGTACTAAGGAGGGACTATCAAGCATGTTGGCGAATCAGAAGCCAGCATTCACAAAGGACTATGATTCAAGCCAATGAAAAATATAGGTGGAGAGTGGGCGTAGCTTCAAGTCCATATTCGAATACAGCATGCCTCGCAGAGCAGCACATGCACTGCCCAGGCTCGACCTAAAGCGGATATGCATTGGTGAGTGCTTTACCTTTAGGTTTGTTTTCAAGGTGGATTGGAAGACTTTGCAGAGTATAATTGGATGGGGCTATACGTTAATATTATTTTTCTAACTCCAGAGTCCAGTTAGTTGGCACATCACCAAGTGGACATCTGATGGGGTCAGAGGGACATTTTGAAAAATGGTTTATCATTCTCACATATTGGTTTAGGAAAGGGTCCTTTATTGTAATTAATGCTGCAGGTCTTTCTGATCTCACAAAGAAAGAACTCAGGAGATCGAAAGCCCTTAATTCTATGAATTTTCAGTTTGCTTTGTCTTGGTGGATCAAAGCTTTCTGGGGCTAAGCTGTTAAACTGATGAGTTAACAAGCCACTGTTAACAGCGTTCAGCCTCCTTATACAGAAACCTGTGTTCGTGTTAGCTGAGAGCAGGGTCCTAACTAGGAAGATTAAAACCGAAAACTGATTTAACACTCGGATGGAAGATGGAACCGCTCTTGTTATTCCTTTATATTTCAGAGCTCTCTGTAACTGGTTACATGTTTCCATTTCCTAAATGTCTGTCTTTTTGTCCCCCCTCTATACATATGTAGACAATTCTGCAAAGGTCAATCACTGCCTTGGTAGAATACACAATAATAATTTATCACAAACTAAACCGTGGAGAATTTAAATTGTTCCAGATGGTAACTCCATCATTATGAGCTTACCCAATCTTCTTCTGACTCACTAGCTGCATTGCATTCAAATATGAGAGATGAACGGATCAGAAGAATTGCCATACTAGCCAAAGTGAAGGAGCCACTTTCTACTTGTCTTACATATCTTGGATCTCCCGAGTTGGGGAAACCTAATGTCATTCAATCAAACATGTGTCACTTAAGTTTAATTTTATGAAGCATGTAATGTGTTTATCCCTCTCCCCATAAGTTTCTGTTTGGGCTTGATCTGAGGTAAACAAACTCTAGTATCTGTTTGTTTGTGGTGTAGGGAAACGGCTGTTGAAAAGGTTTGGCATTTCCAAACGTCAACGAAGTTTGGGTTGTACTTGGACAGGTGTATGAGATGGAACTCGCTCTGGCTAAGGCCAGAGGGCCTCGCTCTTCGCTTAAATTTAATAGGACCTGGGCTAGCCTTTAATGGGATTAACAATGCACTGTCACTATATTATATATGCTCTGTTATGGCTCCATCTTAGATTGAAATTGCTGTTGCTTCCTACGTGTCAGTTTTGATTGTTTTCCACATATACTACCAGTTTTCTTTTCCGGCTACAATGGAGTTATTTATTGATTTGGAATCATGTGATGTTAACATTTCTAACGTTGGTACGAAATGTAGGTCTTGGTTTTGCTTTTTCTGATGATTGTACTGTATAGTGCTATACTAATGTCAAATTAAAAAAAGAAAAAAGGTTTGGCATTGAATACCAGCCACTCCAGTTCCTGCTGTTTTGACACAAATAAGTATAATGAGCATGATCTTGTATATTAAATATTCTTGCATTTTACACTGCTGTGGGCATTTGCAAGTGCACCACTCTCCCTACCTAACTACTTTAGAGTGAGCTTTTTAAGGAGTAACGAATGGGCACCCATAAAATGTCAGGTACTAATTTCCATGAGTTGGGTAAGTAATTATGGGAATTGCTTGGATGTTTTTAGGTATGTTGTTGAAGCCTTTAGTGGACAATATAAATACTAAAGTGGGCTTTTGGGGCAGACCATTGTTTAACTTTCTCGGCGGTCTCATTTACTTGCTTCTTTACTTCTCTTCTTGTTTGTTTCTCCCCAGACCATAGTTTATTTGCCATCGTTTTGATTGGATGACTTTTAGAGTTTCATAGCTCGCATCAGGGAATTGCTTTTAGCTCTCATGCCCCAAGACAGCCTTTAGCTGTCAGCAGGTGAAAGCCTTTTTTATGGATCGTACCAAAAACGTACAGTGAGCTTTAGAGCCCGTCCGTTGCTTACCATTAATTGGCTTTATTGTCCGTCTCATATGCTCGCTTTTTATTTGATGGCTTACCTTCCTCTTTTTCTATTTTCCTCCTATGGCCGATATCCTCTTTACCATCCTTTTGATTGGATGACTTGGATCCTTCCACTGCTCACATTCAAGGAACTACGTTTTCCTTTTTTCAGCTGTCCATGAGTGTATGTTTTTTCTAGCTCCCTCGTGTGCTGAGTCCCTGCCCCAAACACTCTCACCCTGCTTGTACAGTGTTGCTCCCTCATTTCCCCCTCCACGCCCCCACCCAAACTGTTTCATACTTTGTGTTCCATTTATGGGCTGAGACTCAAGCACCTCCATTTCTTCCTTGCTCCCACCTATTCGCGGTTGCTTGCCCATCCATTCTCTATTTAGCCCCCAGCTTTCTTTTTAACCTTATTATTCTTGGGGGGCTGGCTCTGTCATTTGCTTCTACTTCACTATTATTTTTCCTTCTTCCCCTTCTTAATCCAAAATGTGTCTGCCATATTGGATAGGTTAGTAAATAACAACAAAATAGTACCCACATAATTTCATGAGCATGCTAATGCATGGCGATGTATGTGCACACCTATGAAATGATTGGTCACATAATGGCGCTCCTTTTTAATTTACAATTTTTTTTAAATGTAATTTATTTTTGACGATGCAGAGCATTGGCAAACAGCATAGGAAAAACCAGTAGTTCAAAAAAGGTGAAACGTACTGCCTTTGCCAATGCTTGATTTTGTTTTATGCTCTCAGTGAGTGCACGTGCATGTGTTCTTGCTCTAGCCCCTTTCCCTTGTTCACTGCTTCCCTCTTCACCCCTCATGTGGTCTGTATTGCTCTCTCACTCTTCTTCAATTGCTACCCACATCCCCATACTGAGTTTCAATTTCTATAACTTATACGAAGAGCCTGGTATCCACAATATTTGACAGGCAGCTTCTTTTCATAAAATGCCCACAAAAGCACATTTTTATATAATACTGTTCCAAGATGAGTGTCCTCCATCTTGAAATGATAAATTAAAACAATGGTGACCACATCAACATATATATATATATATATATATATACACGTGCCTACCTGGTGATGCTTATGCGTCAACATGCTGGACTGCCATAGGTATTTAAATACAAACCCTTTCCCTCCTCTTTCTTTCTGCTATCATTCCAAATCCAAATAACTGACTAACCTATCCACCACTTAAAATGTACTTGCATGTTTCACTATACTAATTCAACACTAATCCTGTATGGGTCCCGGAGTAGCGTGCTACTCGCCGAAAAAAGCGCTTTGACGCCTCATCGGGGGTAGTAAGCGCTATATAAATGCAATTACAATACAATAGTGCGAAGATGCATACATTGCGGCGCATATTGCTTTTTTCGCCTATGTTCAGCATTAGCAATAACCTTTTTATATTCCTATCGCTGTTGCTGAACCTCATCTGCAAACATTTATTGGCAAAGAATTAAGGCAAATTAAGATGAGAGCACGGATAATAATGCCGAAAGTGGAATGAGCAGAAAAACACGTCTTTGAGATGTTGAGTATAACGGTTGAAAGTGTGATTTTATGATAAATGTTCTAATTTTTTTTTAGTGAATTAATATGTGGAAACAAATAAAATTATTTTATGTTTACATTATAATATAAAGTGGCACGATTTTGGCAGCGTGATTTCAATGCATGTTGATTTTATTGGACAGATTTTAACGGGGGTATTTCAGGGTGGTGTATCCTTCCTAATCTGCACAACGAATAAACCCACTGGGTGGTGTTCTTCGGGAGGAATAAATAACGTGTGTTCCTGCGATGAGCTGCGGGAGAAGTGCAGTTTTACAAATACAATAAACGACTCTGTTTACATGGATTTGTCACTTAAACAATTTGGTTGCTAACATAGTCTGCCGCATAGGTATGTTACACTCCTAGATGGTGTAGCATTTATTAAGTTCCATAGAAGCTGAAAGTAGTGGGCCGGGTTTGCGCACCAGGTTCACTTCATTATAACGGGACATGTATGTACATGTCCGCGAGCCCAGTGGTGAGGGCTGGGTCGTGCACGTGCGTGGCAGCCTGCGAGTGTAAATAACCTTGTCTCCTTCCACAGTTTGCCTTTATTTCACAAGTGACGTGTTTTCCTTCGCACGTGAGGGAGGGCTGTGTTTAGTTTCCTATGTTAATGAGGTTTCCACGAGCCTCTCGAGCTGGCTTTGTGGTGTGTCCGTTTTGAAGAGAAATAGTGTTCTTTGTCGTCATGTGACTGCCTCTTGAAGCGAGGAGGGCTCCGCGTACAGTAGCCCTCAGTCCTTGAGACAGTGACACTTTTATCAGGGCCACGGAGTGAGGCTGGCTTTTGCAGCTTTATTCACTCGCCAGACATACAGGGCGCATTCATTTGACAGGATGCAGCTCGGTTTATGGTAGACCGAAGCGGCCCGGCCTTCTACATCGACTCTAAAAAATGTAAACTTGACTCGGTTTCTCTTGGCTGTATATAAGTGTTACAAATTAGTAGGTTTTTTTAAAATAAAGGGGGCAGTGTTTTTTTTTTTCTTTTTTTTTTTTTTTAATTAATGTAGTGATATCATACCTCTACAGTTTAGAGGGAGTGGAAACATGCGAATGATGGCGTTTTTCTGCCTTTTAGCGGTTACCTTTAGTAACTATCCACGGGCACATATTAAACATCACCATACATTTAGTACTTGCATGTATTTTATTTTACAGTGTTTAGAAATTCTGGAATGTTGCATGACGCATTATATATAAGCAAGTTGTTATTGTTATGATTGTATAAGCAGTAACGGCAAGGATGCCAAGGGCACACATGCAAGCAAAAGGGTTGCCATCCCTTGGTTTGCTAGCAAGAAATACCCATAATGTTGGTACAAGGCCCCTGGATCCATCGGGCTCCGTTGCCACTGCACATGCTGTGCTGTTGATAGCTACTTCTTCGAGCAAGAGTTTTGGTCAAACTGATGATTCAGCACGTTTTATATTTTACCACCATAACTGGGAAAAGGAATGTGTTGATTTGATTGTAGTGGGGGATTGGGGCAGGAGGGAGAACAATTGAAGATTGCATAGTAGGTGTAGGTGTAAAAGCGCACGTTCACCCAGAAGGGTATCTTGGCACTGACATACCAGATGTTTATTCTGTTCAGCATTTCGCTGTGTGTGAACTTGCAAGAGAAAAAAGTGAATTTGCTTATATGGGCATGGAACCCAAAGGCTAATTTACAGGTCCTTAATTTCTTTTTTACGCGTTGTAACATGCCTACCACTCAATTTTCCCTCATAGTTGTCTTCGTGGTCAAAATAGTTTAGTGATTTAGCCACATGACGGTCAGTTTAGCTACTTATTGGTTCCCAGATTGGAAGAATTTTGGGCCAACCCTCCTAGCGGTAATTTCAAGATCTGCCTTTTGACAGTGGATACTAGTATCGCCATCTTCCTGGCATGGCATCTTTTGGTATTGAGGTAGAGGAATGTGTATTTTCATCATTTTACTTGTCTTCAATAACCCTACACATGCATTTTCTGATGTCTTGTCTTTCGAAAGCTTCCCCAGTTTGCTTCTCCCCAAGGCCATTGCTCCACATTTTGCTGATTAACCCTTTGGATGTTTCAGTGGATGGGAAGCATTTGTTTCCATTATACTGCCTTTTATAGTCGCACATGAATGCAAGCAGTGGGGCACGTTTACCCCATTTTCTGATGGATCATTCTTCCAGCAGATTTCTCGCCTTTTGTATATCTCTTGGGTGTCCCACTGGATAGGGAAACTTCCACAGCTCTTGCGTGCCGGTATGGGGCGCTTGACTGCATCTTGGTGCTGGAGGTGACTCCGTTGTAACATCAATGGAGCCAAATGCGCTCAACCCAGTGCTTCAGTTTTTTTTCTAAGACCATGCACAACATGAATTAAGGTAGTGCAGTCTGGCGCACTGGGATATTCAGCGGCGGATGAATCTGTCTGGTGGCTACTCTCCCTACCTGCAGATCGTTACCAAAGGTAGCTTCTTTCTGCTAATGAAAGTCTGATAGAAATAAAAACCTGTCTAACGACTGCTATTGCACTTCTGACGTACCAGTTCTACCACAGTTTTTTTGACAGATGCAGTTCTCCAGAGTCTCATTACGCACAGTTTAAAGATTCAGTTGTCAAATGCGAGTGCTGCTAATATTGTCAATCGCCCGTCACACCTTTCGAGCTATGTGGCGCACTTCAGAGACAAAAGTTCCTTAGCGAATCATGTCAAATATATGCCTAGCAGGCGCTGACCATCTCCTGATGCATGCGTTTAGTGATATGTGGTCTTTAATGACGATTAGCGAATTAATTCCAGAAAAACGTGCTTTGCTCCTTTGCTATAGATCTGAAATGTTGCTGAGCTATTTTAAGAATGTATTTTTCTCCTGTGGGAAAGCTAGAGCTCTCAAAAAGGGAAAAAGTCTAAATTACTTGTCAATAAGTCCCTATAATGTTTATGCTTCTTTTTTTTTTTTTTTGCATTTCCATGGTAGAGTTTCTTGCAAATGTAATAACTTTATTTAAAGTTGTTGGAAGTACTTTATTTTTTAAATGTCTGTGATGAAGTCCCTGCATACCAAAAGAAAGTCGCCCGAAAATCTTTTTATTATTGAGGCCACACATCATATAAATATCACCTGCTCACTGGTAACATCTTAACAATATTCTTTGCCACTTTGCTCTTTACCTTTTCCCCCATCCATAGAAACCTAGAAATATTTAAGTTAAAAAAAAATTGAGTCCAGGACCTATGCAAGCAAATCTGCCACAGGTGCAATGCACTGTTTAGAGTCATTATTCATTCAAGGCAGTCACACTTTTCCCTCTTGAGTGTAATAAAATGTCACATGTTACTGCTGGTTGACCCACTTTCAACTTTTTATTTTACTAGCTTTTGAAGTTTGGTCAATATTTCTAATCTTCCCTTCCCTCAGGTCTGCTGGAATGTTCAGATCTCGGTATATACCACAATCATTACTTGCTCTGTTTGTATTTGTGCTCTTTCTCCTAGCCTGAGGCAAGAGCACTATTTTTTGCAAACAATATTGGACTGGGCGATTTTCTGAAGCCCCAATCACCCATATTGGTTTTCACTAAGGGTCAACACAAGCATCTAAAAGTTTTCAGTCTTAATAACTTTCCTGGCCTGCGTTTATAGTCGCTTTCTTCTATCAATTATAAAGCATACAGTTGACCATTAGTAATGCATTTCAGTTCTTTAAACTGTCGCATTTGTTTTTTATATATAACTTGTTCCTCCCATACTTTAGACGTCATCACTGAAAGTTAGTTGAATTATTTTTGCCTGTATAACACGACCCATCAATTTAGTCGCCCCCCATACACACATTGCATGTCTATATAACATACATATACTGGGGTCTGCGATCTGCTACTGTAGCTCCTGGTTGTCGTGGTCTCATTATTTCATTGGCTCGTGCTACCCAGATTTTGATAATTCATGGCAAATTTCATATCGGTTTCAGTTTTATGCCTTTTATGGATGTGGCCTAACATAACTTACAGCACTGGTAATATCCCCTTGCACTCAATTTAAAGGTGAGCAAATTATTTACCAGGCTAAGAACTCCTTTCTCTACAATCTATTTATTTTAGTGGCGTTTAGGATCCTCTGTGACTAGGCTGATGACAGATGTTGTGACCATTTTCTAAGTTCTTGAAGTTTTATGGCACAGCCTTAATGACTTGGTAGAATTTTAGGAATGAGTTGAACGCTTTGTTTATTTTTTGTTATGCTGCTGTTTATTTTTACTTACTAACATCGTGCTGCTGGCTGGGCAAACAAATCTAATATTGGGGTTGGGGGGAACATATGTGCTATAATCTTTAATTTGCACTCTTAATTTACCTCTAAAGTGCTGCTGTTGGAGCGTAAAATAGTTTTCCTTTTTAGCTTATTTAGTCGCGTTTTGGATCTCCTGGTATGATGATTGTACGTGTGTTGTGGAAGAAGTGTGTGGGAGTTTTATATAGCTTGAACTTGAGGTGTTTATCTGACCAGCGAACCTAGTTTCCTCAAAGTACAGCGGTCTGCATTAATGGCATTCCTTGTTTAAGATGACCTTTTTGAAAAGTAACTTTCTGGAGCTTATTCATTGACCCAGCTCCTTAATGCATGAACATTTATTAGCGCTTTAGTTTGTTGACATGTTTAATGAAAAGCCAGTTGCTTTCTTCTTTTGTGAAAATGTCTTTCTTATGTAAGGGAGTGATGTCTTGTTTTGTTGGTATAGTAGCCTCACACATTGTATCTTCCACCTGCCGTGGATAAGGGCGCCTGATGGGTTTTCCAGGTGTTCGTTAAGGAGGTGGACCAAATGAGTTGTTGGTTGGTAGAGTCGTGCAGTGGGGCAAAATGACTTCCAAGTAGCAATTGTTTGTGGGGTTTGTGTTTTGAAGACGTTCTGGGTTTCTGACGACTCGTGGAGGGTGGGAACAATGTAAGCTAACTTAATACTGAACCCACAAGTGTTCACTATCCAGTACAATGATTATTCTTTTCCATCAACCCTCTCCCGTCTCTTGGATTGGTCGTTCCCTTTATCCGGATGTGTCTGCCCATTCATTTAACTGCAGCTTGACAAGTGGTGGAATACTTTAATTGATAACACGAGCCGCCCCTACAGAGAGCTGATGCTGTATTGGCTAAGTGGGTTCAAACAATAATGTATCTGCAGAGAAAGAGCCTTAATTGCATTTCCTTGTGCCTTTCCATGAAATTGATAGTGCTGTATATCATTAGTTACTGGACATCGTGCTGCTGACGTGCTTAAAACTGGAATGTATCGAGCTTTGTGGCCCAGACCTCTCTACTAATAAACGTGTGACCTTCCTTCACTCCGCTGCAGCCAGTGGCGCATGGGCGCTGCAGCGCAGTTGTAGCTTTTGGTGTAGTTTTCAAGATGGATCAATGTGTATAATAGGCAATGAAGGATAAATAGGACTAGTGTCTTTCTCTCCTATCGCCGCACCTAAAACGTTAGCCGTCTCAGCAGTTTCACATATTCCAAGAAATTCATAGTATAAAAGCATACATTTATACATACATAGGCTTTCTGGGAGCCCTCTTCATCTGCATGTGGCATTCACATTGTACTCTGCCCACTATGGTATACAGTATGAGGGGAGTGGGTCGGCCCACTTCATCCTGCACTGTGAGTGACTGTAGTTTGCCTGTTCAAATGTGTAAGAGGCTTCTGGAAAGGAGTAACCTTCATTGCCAGAGCCTGGTGTGTCTGCTTGATCTCTCCTTCATTTTTATATATTTTTTCAGCATATTGCAAGGACTTGCAAATATATACAAAAAATTGCACGGTTAAGGCCAAACCTTTTCACTTTGCCAATGAATGTCCCATTTCTTTATAATGGCTTGCAGAAAGCGGTACTTCAGTCATGCATCTTTGTCATTTCTGAGCTTTTACTATTGCTGAATTTAGGATCCGGTGTTTTTTTTAATGAATTTTTCTGAGCAGTGAAAGTCCTTTAACCACCCTCGATAGTGTATTCCAAATACGTAGATCTCTAGAGTGTTTTCTCTGTTGTGCAAGTTCTTATTAAACAGTGGTACTCCGATTTTTATTTGAGTCAGTGGCATCATGATTTTCTCAAGAATGTATGGCTTAAATCTATCGTACTAGTGTTTTTGTCTAAAAAAGACCCCTATTTTACACATATGGATTACCAATACATTTTGTTCCAGTGGTCCGCGAAATATGGTCTGTTCTTGGATGGCCTGAAAATAGTTTAGCTATTATATTTAGATGTTTTATAGTTTATCCTATCTATATCTAATGGAGATCCACAAATAACACTGCAGAAATACTCCGAGAACCTATAAATAGCCATCCATCTGTTTTCCTTTCTCTTTCCCCTGTGCTAATCGTCCAGTGTATCACTGGCAATACTTTGCCAACTGCTTGAAACATTAAGCCTTTGTTGTACAGTATTGTGGTGTTTTTAATCTGTAAGCAAGAGTGGCCACTCATCCATTTTAAAAGCGGAATAGATGAGGTTTAATTTGGATATAACTTGTTGTGGGCCTACTCACTGCAGCTATATGCAACTGTTTGGTGCGAACCTGCTGTGATCCATTATGGGTGTTGAGGATCTTAAGAATGGACATTTTGGAATCATTCATTTTTTGGGTTGTGGTAACAAATGCATGTTTTTGATTCATTTGCGAAACCCCGTGCCTTCCTCAATCAGAAGGTAAGACTGAAGTTCGAACTGTCTTTTGCCTGTCGAGCGCAGGCTTTTTCAGAAACCAAAAATGAACACAAATGCCTTCGCAGTTTGGAACCTTGGTGTGGCATCTGGGTCAGTCACCTTTTTAATGGTTAAGTTCGTGCTCGGGGAAGGGTGTGTGGTGAGAGTAAAGAAAATAATTTTGTTTATTTGGATTCGCCTAGTCAGTGAATATCATCAATGACTTTTGTTGGACTTTGCTGCCGAAAAGTTGTGACAATTTTCAAGGTACTTCTGGCGGTGATTGGATTTGCAGTTTACCATTGATCATGTCACTTAATTGGTTAGTTATATTTTTTGATCCGTCCCTCAGATGGCCTTTTCACAGCCTTCTGCATAGCACACTGGGGTATGTAATTTAGGATTTCAGAAATGCTTCAGTACATTATAGATGCCTGATCACCAATGGGCCAATCCATATGACCAGTTAGTTCAAGCTGTTCTCTTTTTTGTATCTTTAATGCCAACATGAAGCATTTGATGGCAAAAGCTAGCGGCTGTAGAGAGCCATTAATAATTCTCTATTTTTAGGAGCAATGACCTTTTTGGTTTGCAGGAGAGCAGGTTACATGATCAAAAGAAAATCCTCTTTTGACTTAAAAATGATGTTGATGTGTTTATAAGTGTACATTTTATATTTCCTCCCATAGGAGCACACATTATTTAATGCCCATAAGACTATTCAATCCACAGTTATTGTATAAACCAACACTTCAGTGTATTATCAAGCAGACTGTTCTCCTCCATCAGGGATAAACTTTTTACTGGGCAAAGAGGCAGGGGCAGGTGGCACGACTTGTGGGGGGGAGGGGGGGGGTCTGCATCAAAAATTAAATTTATAAATAAAACTTACTGTGCCTCCGCCAGGTCCCACGTCTTCTTTCCTGTTCGCCTGTGTCTTCGTCCAGGTCTGAACAGGAAGCAGGCAGCCAGGCTCCCACCCCTAAACCAACCACAACACTTCTATGGAGCGTTGTGAGGGCTGGGCATGTTCTCCAAGCAGGCTGCAATGCTGCCTGCATAGAGAACAGCGAAGTGCGCATGACTGGTTTGGGCGGCCCGACCAAACAGTCATTGCGAACTCTGGATTGAGCAAACCACTCCTCCCCTCCCCTACCCTGCCCTGCTCGTAAGCAGAGCAGTCATGCCCACCCGCCGGCAAAAAAAACTCATAAAACAGTAATAACTAAAAGGTTTTACCATTTTGTTTTTGCTTCATGCACTGAGAAAGCAGTTGGGCGACGCTCCTCCGCCATAGCGGAGTAGCCGCCACTGCAAAGAGGGTACCCATTCATGCTTTTTACGCTCACCTGCTGGTGCTCATTAACAAAGTTACATAACATTTGTTACATGACTGGTATGTATATAACACAGTTTTGCCATTGACTAGGCCTATTAGCTGGTAGCTGTCTCCATGAACACAATGCCTCCCTTTTAACAGCTCTAATCTCCTCTACTCTGAACCCTTCCAGTTTCCATCCTCCCTCACTTTTTCATCCCCTACGAAAACTATTTTTGTCACCGTTACTTCTGTCAACATGCAGCTATCCAGTTGGTGAAGGGGAGAAAGGAATGCAGATGTTAAACATCACAGCATGGTGCTGATTCCTGATGCCAGGCGAATGACCATGCAAGACCATATGCTTGATTCACAGAAGTTTGGCTGTGACTAGATGCGAGTTACTCTTGTAGTGCTTCTAGGGCTAATTCAGGAGGGTAAATCTACATGCAGATACCTCTGCTCTCTTTAAATATTTTGTCCTGCGCTTAGACTTATTTCTCAGTCTAAATGCAGTTCCCAAACTCTGGAGATTTTGCTCCGTAGGAATATACTACCCGCCCCTTTGCTTTGGTAAGTCAGCACAATTAGGTCCAAATATTACCGTAAAGTTATTACTAGTAACTTTCTGGCATATTGTAGGTGCACATCATCCATCAGTTGTTTGGCATAGGGTATGGGGAGAACTCTGCTTATGCTATGTAGAACTACACATTACATTGGAAACAATAGGGAGATTAGCATTAACTGAAGGAATAAAAGACCTGACAAACATTACTCCTAGATTCACATAATTGAAGTCCACACCCAGGAGTTTAACCTCTTCAATTTGTGCTGCGAGACATTTTAGATCTAGCTGTCACCCAAATTTGTGTTGGGTGTTTGTGACATACAGTGTGTTGTGATGTCTTTGTTTTGTATTGCAGCATTTATATAGCACTTGCTACCCCTATGTGTGGCACTGAAGCGCTTGCCTACACGAGTAGCATGCTGCACCAAGCTGGGAGTGTGGCTGAAAGGATGTTTTTGTTATAATCCTATGTGGGAAGTATTTCCATGTAGTGGAGTGCGATGATCATGAGGTGCGGTTATCGTGTTATGGGACGTAGTGGGTTGGAGGATTAAGTGTAAGAGACAGGCGTGCAGTTTTATGGTTTTTATTATGCTGTTAGCTTCAAACAGGTCTTCGTGTTCTTTATGGGATTTCATAAGCTATAGTCTGCTTAACTTGTCACTGCATTGGGTTGTCGCGTTTTGAGATGTTGTGTATAGCTGTTGACCTATGGTGGTGTGAATGGAGGGAAAGATAAGTGGGAGATTTGTAGGGATGGGTATTTTTATTATCATCCCAAATCTTAGTGTCTGTGTGAGATGTTTATAAGTGGTCAGATTGTATAGATATTTGGTACCTACCGTGAACAGACTATATTAAAGTCCTCAAATTGTCCAGTCTATGCGACAGATTATGCCTGTTCATTTGGTGGTGATGTTTTTTTTGGCTGCACTTTGCTGGTGATGGTCCACCTTCATTGCAGATATGTATTATGTGAATTTAATAGGTATAAGTTACAATTTGTTGTTGACTGCTGCATATTCTGGTTTTGGTATTATTGTGGGCAATAGCTGGTATATATTTAAGTACATAACTATATAATGCCACTGGGAACCATAGGTCAGTCTTTATTTGCTTATGTGCTGTAATGAAAGCAGTTTTCTGGTAAGTTGTTTGTATTTGTTGGGTTGTAAGTTGAGGATTGCTCTTGAGGGTGTGAATATTTTCTTGGCTCTGTTGCCGGAATGCAGGTGGTGCAGTTATCCTTATGGGAAATAGCCAATTTCCAATTCTCTTTATTTATTTATTTTGAAAGTTTTATATAGCACGGACAAGATCTTCGCAGATATCAGAGCGCTTTACATAGAGGGGTACACGATGGAGCATAGTTATACAGATACATCAATAGATCAAACAGTACAAATAGGTGGCTACAAAGCCAATCATGTGAGCAAATAGGGCAACTCATACAAACAAGCGAAGGGGTCAAACATGTAGTACAAATCAGTGCAGAGTATAAACAGAGTTCGAGATAATAGCTCAAGCGTATTTAGCCATGAGGATAGCTTTTACTTCTTTTTTGAAGAGTGTAGTGTAAGAGATAAGCCTGGTTTCGGGAGGGAGTGAGTTCCATATCCTAGGCGCCATTCCTGAGAAGGAGCGCTTATATGTTTTTTCCTTCCGGAATCTCTGAGGTTTCAGCAGAAGTTTGTTAGTGCCTCTAGTGTTTCTAGCTCCGCCAGAGATTGTCAGTTTCTGAGCGAGGTAGCCGGGTGTGTTTAGGTGAATCGCCTTGTGTGTCATGCAGGCGATTTTCAGATGTATTCTGGCTTCAAAAGGCAGCCAATTCAGGGATTTCAAGTCAGGGGTGATATGGGAGTGCTTTTTTGAACCCGTGATGAGTCTCGCTGCAGTGTTCAGAGAAGCTCTTAATGGTGCGGTTGTAGTTGGGGGGAGTCCACAGAGGGTGGTGCTGCCGTATTCAATTCGAGGGATGACTAGTGCTTATACTGCTGTTTGGAAGTCTTTGGCTGGGAGGAAGGGTGTAAGTTTCCTCAGAGTGTTGATCTGGAAGTTCGCACCCTTTGTTGCCTTGCTGATATGTTGCTGCATGTTGAGATTGGTGTCTAGTGTTATGCCTAAAGATTTTGCTGAGTCCACAATGGTGGGTTGGACATTGAGTGCGGTTAGGTGTTTAAGCCAAACTTGAGTGGTGGAGATCTTCGCTGGAGGTGAGATCAGAAGGAACTCTGTTTTCAGGGCATTGAGTTTGAGGTGATTATCGGCAAGCCAGGATTGGGTGCATCTGATCGTTGCGTTCAGGAGCAAGATGTCATTGGGGGATTGTAATTTGAGATAAAGTTGGTGTCATCAGCGTACATGTGAAAGTGTACATTGGATGCTTGTAGCAGGGTGGTGAGAGGTTCCATGACTAGGTTGAACAGAGTTGGTGATAGAGAGGATCCTTGAGGGACGCCTAGCGTTACAGGTATTGGCGAGGACATCAGGTTGTTGCTCTTGAATTTCTGCGATCTGTTATGAAGAAAGGAAGTGAACCACTTGAGAACAGTTCCAGATAAACCCATTCTTGTGTTTAGTAGTTCTAGTAAATTCTCATGTTTAACGGTGTCGAATGCTGATGAGAGATCAAGAAGGATGAGGAGGCAGGTGTCGTTTTGGTCTAGCATTTGAAGTGCGTCGTCAATTATGTGAGTCATTGCCGTTTCTGTACTGTGTCCTGCTCGGAAGCCTGACTGGTGAGGGTTGAGGAGATCAAATTGTTCAATGTGTTTAGTCAATTGTAGTTGTGCGCATTTTTCTAGCAGTTTGGCGAGAGTGGGAATATTGGTAATGGGACGGTAATTGTTGAGATCAGAGGGGTCGGCTGTAGGTTTCTTTAATAGAGGTGTGACTTGACCAACTTTGAGGGAGTCGGGTATGCTTCCTTGTTGAAGAGAGCTGTTGATAATTTTAGTCCAGAGAGGGAGAAGCAAAGGGGTAAAGACGTTTACTGCGGTAGCAGGAAGGGGGTCCGTGAGGTGATTGGATGGTTTCAGGGTGCTGAGCAGTTTGCCAATTTCTTCTTCCGTGTATGTGCCAAAGGTCGACCATGTAGCATTGTTTTTTGGATCAGTGGGTGCTGGGCACTGGGGTTTGGAGTAGAGGCTTGCGTCAATGAGGAGATCGCTTTTTATGTTGTCGGTTTTTTGGATAAAGAAAGCAGCGAAGTCTTCACAGGAGGGTGCTTCACGCACAGTGTTGAGTGGTTGGGGTTGATCCTTGGATTGTGATCTGATTAGCTTAAACAGTTTTCTCGGGCGGTTTTTTGCTTGGTCGAGCTGGAGACTGAAGAAGATTGATTTTGAGCGTTTTATTTTCCTGAAGTAGGCGTTTCTCTTTTTCTTCAGCTCTTTTAGGTGCATTGCAGAGGGATCTGATCTCCAGATACGCTCTGCCAATCGCATGTCTCGTCTATCCTCATTGATTTGAAAGTGTATTTGCTGCTTGGTGCCTCTAATGCTGGCTGGTAGTGAGTTCTAGAGCTTGGCGGCTTGTACTGAGGAGGCAGTGCCTCCTGCTGATTTCTTATGATAAGTTGGTATGATAAGTGGTGCAAGCCTGGAGCGCAGTGATCTGTTTAGTTAGTATTGCTTTAATTTAACTTGTAGTTATAGTGGTTTTTTTCCTTGGGAGGCTCTATGGACAGGTGGCGTTTCTCAACCATTGCACTACTAGCTATAGGTAGCTAGTGGTGCGATTTAAGTACTGAAGTCATGTGTTCTCTTAGGTGAAGATGGAAAAGAAACTTTGCATCAGCATTTTGGATGAGTTTTATTTTGTGTATACTTAATTCGGGTACGCCATTGTATAGATTGTTGGCATAGCCCAGCTTGGAGACTACAAACGTGAAAATGGCTTGTAGTTTTATGTTGGTATGCAAGGTATGGGAAGATGAAACTGTGTTTTCATCGTGTAGGAGGCACTCTTTGTGACCTTGTTAGCATGAGATAACAATGGTGGGTCTCAATCCATGGTTACTCCTGAATTTCTAACTTCTCTTGATGTTGAAGGGGCTTCAAGTTCCTTAGGCCATATGGTGGTAGGCTGGTGGTTTTGCCATTGCCTGCATGTCTTAATCTCAGTCTCTTCTGTATTGAGGTTTAGATGGTTATTCATCATCCATGTGTTTATGGCATTGAGGAAGTCTGTAGTCTGTAGAGGTCTTTGGGGCTATCCACATTTTTTAAATGATTTGAGTGCCATCTGTATAGTTGTAACGGGTGAGGTTGTAGTATTTCATGTGATTTGGTATGGGTGTTTGGTAGATGTTCAATAATAGAGGGGATATGTTGGACCCTTTAGGAATTCTACAGTGTTGTGTGTGAGGAGGTGACATGAAAGTGGGTAAGTAGATTATACTTTGTATGTCTGTGAGAAGACAACAGTCCATTTTAAAGCATTTTCATGGATCTTTGCTGGTGCGTGTGGTGGTGGGAAGTGTCAAATGCAGCTGATAAACCCAGAAGTAATATGGCAGCTACTCCCGTTTTCGTCCACTGTGAGGTTTAGATCATTTTAGATCATTGTAGATGGACATGAGGGCTGACTGTGCCTCTGCCTGCTCTGAAACCGGACTGTTGGTCTGACAGTAACCCATCCTGTTCGGCTAAGTGAGAGTTGTGTAAACCCACATTTCTCTAAAAATATTTCAGGAGAATGATTAATTTGATAATGGACTGTAGTTGTGTTTGTCTTCTGGCCACGTTTATTGAGGTTATTGCAAGGTGAGAGTTGCTGGATGTCTAGTTTTTTCTATTGTCTGTATGAGTGTTTGTTGTTTGCTGTCTTTGAAATGTAATTGATAACCGTGCGCATCTTGAAGAGGAGGATGATATGGTCACTCCCGCGTAAAGAGGAGTTGTCTGTAACTCTGGTTTGTCCTAAGGGTGCACATACAATATCCATTGAGTATTCTGAGCAGATTATTTGTTGTAGGTTGAAGGCTCCAAAGTTGGTTGTGAAAAGCCCCATATTGACATCTAGAATGTATAGGTTTGGGTGGTCCAGATGGGGGGTGATTACATAAAGTAGGACATCTTTAAACTTGCCAATGCTGCATGGTGGTCTATATTTTAAGAGTAAGCAATAGATAATAGTGTAGTGGGGTGGCGTCTTATCAATGTTTTTAGATTTAGCCATCCTTGTGAGGTTACAAGAAGTCAAATCCAATAGTGCAATTTACTTGTACCAATAAGAATATTCTGCTCTGTGCATTAAAACTGAAAAGGATTTCTATACATGTTCCAGGTGCACCTGCTTGGGAGGAAGCATCAATACGGTTATTTTTAAATTCTAAGCAAAGGTTGGTTTTTAATCAGCCATGGTTAGACTTGTTTTCGTTTTTAAAATAAAACCAAATACAACCATTTTATTAGATTATCAAGGCCAGACCTATGTATTACCTTTGCCCATGCCTGTTATGTTGCCTTCCACCCCAGAAGGTTTGAGAAGTAATACATTGGTTAAACCTGACCTTATCTCTGCACTGGGAAAGTTTTTGTTTTCGAGACTGCATCGGACTGAATAAACTCTCCAGTCACTGTTTTCACAAAGGGAAGATTTCCTTTTCGCCCTTCAGTGCTGCTCATTGTTTTCACCTTGGGACCTGGTACAATGTCACCCTCCTTCAATAGTGTGTGGCAGGCAGAAATACTGGTTTGGTTGTCTTTTGTGTTGTTACTTTCCTTACATAATTACTCGGCTCTTGCCCCTGAAATAAACGTTCCTATCTTCAGATTATGTATGATGAGTTGCACAGAATTAATTTCTAAAGTGGGATTCATTGATTTCCACGTGCAGGTAGATCTGCACACCACTGCTTGCATTTCTGGGGCTCCGTGCTGTATGAACGTTGAAATTCTTGCTAGGAGAGCGTTCTATCTGTTCTTGATAAAATTGTTACCTTCCAGGGCAGGTTTGTGGCTGAGGCGGGCCAATCTTTGTGTGCAAAGAACTGTATTGGAGGGGGAAATGAAGATCAGTCTATTCCTAGTAGCTGTTCTCTCCTTCACATCTCATTCGAACCTTCGAAGGGCTTTGCATAGCGCATCCATTGAAGCCTTATTTCACTATCGGGTGCAAATGTAAAAATATCCAAACGTACATGCTTTACTGATGCTGACTCTAACCATGAGCAAGACACACCAAAGCTATGGCTCCTAAATTGACAAATACACACATCCCTAAGTCTCTCTCACCACCCAATTCACACCACCTACGCCATTAAAGTACCCACATGGTACGGTCTGTGCCAGCTACTCCCTTCTCCTTTGAGGACCCACACCTTTGAGCAAAAAAAAAAAACACTTAAAAGTGAAAATGGCATACTATTTCTGTAAAACCTAGGGGAAAATGTACCAATTTTTGTAAAGTAATCTGGCCTAAATCTTTCTAGTTGGCAGGATTTTATGTTGGAAAAGACAATAGGTTGTATCATATGCCTGGTTCTGTGGAAGTTTGGGGAATAAAAAAGCATGACAGAAAAGTTGCGCAGAAACATGGCAGAGCTTGTATGCATTTATGCATGCCTGTGTTTACGCACAATAGCATGTTAAAACCACAGCTTTTGGCTACGCCAATGCTGGTGGTCCGTGTGTATAGAAAGTTTAGATTTGAGTATTGTGGTCTCTGATTAGCCTGAAAAGTGTGACTTAAGGTTGCGAAAGGAATGAAAAAGTAGTCTGACTAATCCAATGTAATGCGGTTAGACGTTTATGGAACGCCTTCATTTTTAATATGTTGTACCTTTTATTGTAGCTAGGGAAGGCGCAGCATTGTAGTTGGTTCTTGCCTGATGGGAAGGCTTTGAGTAGGAATATGTGGGTATATTTGTGAGTTTTTTCTTGTTGTTTTTTAAAAATTCCTAGTGGATTTCAAGTCTCCCTTAAACTTTTATTTCTGCCAGGTGGGCATTCTAATTTACGTCTCAGTGGTTTACGAATTGTCATCTCCACAATAAGAAATTATAATAAGGAGAAGTTGGAGTTATTTGGGTTGCATTCAAGGGACATTTTACACTGCGGATCTAGAGTTCCGGAGGGCTTTTTTAATGTGATCCAATAGGTAGGCTATTGGTCATTGGCTTGCAAGAAGGTTAATCTTGGTGGATGCTTGGGCAGATTGATATTTGATTGAGTGTTAAGGCATTTACTTCTGGGGATTGCGGTATTGGGCTGCATTGTGGGATCTGTGATCACAGTACCTGGTGCATGGGGGTGTTTGAAGTAATGTGTGTGGAGGAATGTATTTTATTTATTTAACTGAGTTTTAGGAATGGTTCTAAACATTGGCATGGTGTGTGCCTTTACTATTCGGGGGTAGGTGTTTGACGTGAGATGTATCTGGGGTTGGAGAGATGCTGGTATGCTGGTGTAGGCCATGGGGGGAGGATGGGTGTGCTTGTGATCGTAGGAGATGCAGAGTTTATACTTTAAATGCTTCAGCTCATGAGGGTGGTACAGGTTAATTTTGGTGTCGGACAGTTATTTTGGATCGCGTATAAGAGATTAGTGCTCTGGTCAATTGTAATTGGCTACAATTATGAACCAAGTAATAATTACACCTTCATTTGAATCGTGTCAGTGGATGGCTGGGTTCTATGAAGAGTCATTTGGTGTAACTGCACTGAACGGGAATGTCCTTTGACCGAAAGAGGTTATATTAAAGGGCTGTGGTTGCTACCTGGAAGGCATTGGGTTTAGTTTTGACAATATCTTGGTTGGTGTTATGTTATGTTAAATTAGATTATATAGTGCATGGCTGCCCCAGCAACAGGGCATCCCAGCGCTCGCAGATAGAACCAGGGGGGCACGACACAGCAAGGAGAGCAGCAGGATATGGTCACTTTCAGGAAAACAGGTGCGGCAGCTTCCCTAGATGGAGGCGAACAGACCGGTTTTAATCTGTTTCCGAAAGAGCCAGTGGTCTTATGTGCAGCGCGTCTCAAGAGGGATAGAATTCCATAAGGCTGGGGCCAAGGACCTGAAGGAGCTCCTCCCGCTCTGCTCTTGCGCGCCCTAACGGTGCAGGCAAGATGCAGGTCTGCAGAGCGCAAGGCACTTGTAGGAACATAGAAGATACAGAGTCCCTGCAGTATCTGGGGGCCTTGACCATGAAGGATTTTGTGGGTTAGTCAAAGGATCTTAAATTGGATTCTGTGTTTCATGGGCGACCAATGCAGACGGTGCAGAAGATGGGAGGTATGACAGTATTTGGGTAGGGCAAAGAGCGTGCGGGCAGCTGCATTTTGAGCCCTTTGAAGTCTTTTAATGACCGTTTTGTAAGTGCCCACTAGTAGTCCATTACAGTAGTCCAGATGGGATAGAACCATTGATTGAATGATTACTTGGCGGGTAGGGGGTTCGAAAAATCCCAGAATGGGTTTAAGGCTACGCAGACGGCCAAAACAGGTTCCAGCAACTTTTTTTGCATGAGGCTCGAATGAGAGGGAGTTGTCCATTAAGACCCCCACGTTCTTGACTACCTCTTTAGGTTTAGGGGGAGGACTCATTGTCGAAGGCCACCACTGGTGGTCCCACTGATGCAAGTCACGGCCAATCAGGAGCACCTCCGTCTTAGAGGAGTTGAGGTGGAGATAATTCTCTGTCATCCAGTCCGAGATGGCCATAACATCTTCCTGGAATTTTAACTGGTCTAACCCGATGTTCTTAGAGAAGGTGAAAATCGGCTGTGTGTCGTCCGCATATGCAGTCATTTTGATCTTCCACTCTTTGGCCAGGAGGGCGGACGTACAAGTTAAACAGCATAGGGCTGAGGGCGGAGCCCTGAGGGACACCATAGTTGAGTGGGAACCTGCCAGACAGATATGGCGGGGTATGAATCTGGAAGTAACGGTCAGATAGAAAAGATGCAAACCAGGTCAGGGCCCCGACACTGACCCTGATCTCCCTGAGGCGATGGAGCAAAATCTCGTGGGAGACCGTGACGAACGCCGAGCAGGATCAGCACTGAGGTGTTCCCCAGGTCTAGTGATGCCCTCCATTGTTTAGTAACTGCCAGCAGGGTGGACTCCGTGCTATGCTTAGCCCGGAAACCGTTTTGTGGCTTGTCCAGAATCCCGTTGGCTTCCAGAAATTTGGTCAGGGTGGATTAACATGTGATTCAATCACCTTGGCCAGATACGGGAGGAGAGAAACGGGCCGGAAGTTCTCCGGCAGGGATATATCCAGAGTGGGCTTCTTCAGCAAGGGGATAACCTTGGCATGTTTCCACGATAGAGGGATTATTGATGACTGGAGTGATCTGTTGATCAGTTCCCATCCCTCAAACAAGATGGAATCTTGGAATTGCCTAAAGGTGTCTGGTTTAACTGGATCATCTGGCGAGCCAGACTTCACCTTTGTGGCCAGAATTTCTAGATCTTTGAAAGACCAGGCTGGGAGGAGTTGTAGGGAATAGGAAAGGTCAGATAGACGGGTGGATAAGCAAGGATTAGGAGTAGATCTCCTAATGTCCAATGAGTTGTAGATGCCCTGTCAGTATAGCAGTAACTGTATTCCTAGTTTCTAACCAGACTACCTTGATTTCTTCCGTTTGGGTGGGTGATAATGGAGCAGTGGGTTGGAGGAAGGAGAAATAGTGGTGTAATCAGTAGTCATGCTATCAGTGCTAAGCTCGCTAGCCATGGTAGAAGCTTTTAGGACCTTTAGAGCACCAATGTGGCAGTGATATGCATGTTAAGAGCTGAGGATTGATTGTGACCTTCCAGTTGTTTTACAGTGATGAGTAACTCTCATTTCTGATTTTTGTAATCAGAGATGGTGTTTTCCCACAAGGCACTTTTATGTTCTTTGAGACTACGAACAACAAGCATTAGCAAAGACAAAAGATGTGGCCTCTGCAAGCTGTGCAATGATTTTTTTTTTGTGGGCTTATGCTACAAAAATTAAAAGAGCTAAATATATGGCCAGGTTTAGGTGGGCACCACATGCTTCTGTTAATTTTTTTGTTGTTGTTGTAATTAATGTTGTCGTAATACACAACCACCTAACGAAGAATTCAGATTGCAGGCAGCTTCAATGTTGCAGAAGCTGAAAACAATACCTTCTAACCGGGCCCCAAAAACAAAATAAATAGCTGGTTTTTAAGGTTAACAAACAAAATAAATTCAATTATAAAGCACAATTTTAGCAGGCTTTGTTACTAAAGGTAAATAAACTATTTTTTGGGCAAACATGACTGACCAACGTGCACATGCTTTGTGCAGTTCACTGAGAGTAGAGGAAACACATGGGTAAAATGGAGAACAAGAACAGTGCAAGATCATATAACTAAACTTTAAAATATTCTCGAAGGATCCGTTATTGTATTCCCCTATAACATCAATTATGAAAGGAACTGGCATTCCCATAATCAAAAATAATAATATATAATGAAGATGGCGCAGACACAATGTATAAAGGTAAATGATCTTTGCCACTACTCCAGAACAACGAGTTCCAGAGTCATGCAAGCCGAACGACAACTTGCCCGAACGACTCGGCCTTAACCATGCATGTGCGTGGTTTAGGCTGATTCGGTGTAGTGTTCTGGCAGGGCAGAGTTCGGAAGAGCGTCGCTCAGGAACAGGTAAGAGGTTTGTAGTTAGTGTTTAGGGGGTGTGGGGTTAGTTTTCAGAGGGTGGGGGTTGGGTTACGTTTTCAGGGGGTGGAGATGTTGGGGCTAGTTTTTAAGGGGGTGCAGGGTTTGCTGTTAGTTTTTAGGGGTGTGGGGAGTTTAGGGTTAGTTTTCAGGAGTAGGGGATTTGGGGTTAGTTTTCAGGGAGAGAGGGGTTGGGGTTAGTTTACAGGGGATTGTTAGTTTTAAGAGGGTTTTGGTGATCGTGTTTGTTTTTAGGGGGTTGGAGGTTGGGATTCGTTTTTAAGGGATGGGGTGGGTGGGGTAGTAGTTGGTGTGCATTTTTTTAACCATACATGCCTTTACCATGAAAAATCGTGGCAAAGGAGTATGTGGTCTAAAAAAAAGTGTGGTTTAGACGAGGCTGTGGTAGCGACTTTGTTAGGGTAGTCGTTTTTGTGGAACTCGTTGTTCCAACATAAACCAAGTATAAATACAGAACCAAGGTGCTCCAGAAAAAAGTGTGAAGCAGGTCCGTGCACACAAGCTATGTTAAAACAGTGCTTAATTTGTAAAATAATAAGTGCCAGGGCCCTAACCAGGAGGCCACTGCAGCTTGCCGCACCCATTGCCCAGTCATCACTGCCAATGACGGTACCAAACACAACTACTATCTGTGTCGCCTTGAAGTGCAACAGTTCTGATTATTCCAGGTCCCCAAAGCTAAAGGAATGGCTGGGGAGGCAGGTATTACATTTTTTTATGCATATTGTATTCATAAACAACTTTTGTTCTGCTCCTCTCTAAATGAGACAAAAAAAATCTGTTTTATTAAAAGCCATTTCTGAGTTTTATATGAAGGTTCAGTTTTTGGGTAGTTTTTAGAATAGGCCAGAGGGGAAAGAATCTGAGGTGTTAAATTCATCTTGAAGTATGACATAATAAGCTCTTTGTTTTAGGTTTGGTGGCCACTAAAAGATCATGTGAAAAAAGTAGATCCTTCTTGAGAAACTGATTCAAAATTAGACGGCATGGAAAGGTACCAGTGTGTATTAGTACAAAGATAAAAAGGATAGTAAGATGTTATGCTTGGTGTATATGATATGCATCAGAGAGATCTCCCCATTGCTTGATCTCACACTCTGGTGTAACATCACCATTTGGTGCAACCTTTTTAGAAGCGCAACCACAGTTTTCAAAAAAGCACATTTGAATGCAAAATCATCCTTGGTGAAAAGACAGCAGGAATGTGATATCACAGCTGAGTGCAGAATCATGTAGTCGGAGAGCGAAAATGGGGTAATAAGGTGTGACATTGGGTATAAAAGGTGTGCATCGATGTGACTCAACGTGCAGTCAACCAAGCGTGCAAATACAAAATCACTCAGTGCAGAAGTGTGGAAACATTTAAAGAAGGGATACATGCATTTTGGTGCAATAAAACCATTTTTGCAGCATCAACGTGAAAGTCAATACGCTATTAATAGCACAAATGTGCCTTCTTGGCAGTGGATGGACTCCTTGCATTCTTTAGGCTGCCGGTTTACTTCATCAAATATGATAAGGCAATTGAAATATATCTCTGTCTTGCTCCAAAATGCGAAAGACACCTTTTGAAATAATTCTTGATAGGTGCTGGCCCTCATTCACTCTATTGATGACATGAGCTGTGGCAGACATCTTAGACTATTTGTAGCATAAAAATTGACATTCTGTTATAGTAATGGCCGTACAGTTTGGGTCTCTTCTTGCCCACCATTTCACCTTACACTAGCATGCTGAGAGAACATTGTGACTTTTATACTAGTTAATTTCTCTGCCAAAGCGTTATTGCACCCATTTCTTGTCTCGTAAGCATTTTATGCCGGTCTTTCACAGTTTGCTCCTCTCTCCCACATTTGTTTTCTGAAGACATTGGTAAGTTGTCATAATGTCAGCAGTGAGACAGAGATACTACAAGACAAAGGAACAAGGGTGAAAGACTTACTGAAACGTTATTAGTCAGGTTAAGGGAATCGCATGGCTAAGGTAACCCCTGCTGACCCCCTTGGTAGCTTGGCACGAGCAGTCCGGCTTATCTCGGAGGCAACGTGTAAAGTATTTGTAAGAAATAGTCAATATTTATCTGAATAAAACAAGACCAAAATGACAAAAATCCAACATACACAAGTCAAGATATCTCTTTTAAATTACTAGGCAAGTTTATTTAGTCCATAGAAAAAATGGATGCATTTGTTTTAGCGCAAAGTACCTTTTTAGATGCGTCAAAAATCAAAGAATGTGTCAGGGCCAGGGGGCGTGAGGTGCTGGAAAAGCAAAGCAATGCGTCTGTTCCTTACTACACAGAGGATATGATGTGTTGTGTCCTTACTACCACTGGAGGGGATGCCTCTGTTCCTTACTGCCACTGGATTTGGCACCACTTGGCAAGTCAGGACTCAGCAGAAGAGCCGAGACACTGGTAGATGGAGTTTTGGCCCTGAGGCTTCTTAACAGGAGGCAAGCACCCACACTACCCTTGGAGAACCTTGGAAGCAGGATGTAGAACACAAAGTTAAATCCTTTCACTTCCCAAACAGAGACAGCAGGCCAGCACAATAAAGCAACAGGCAGTATAGCAGTCCCTCCTACAGCATCCAGCTCTTCTTTTCTGCAGAATGCCCTTAGTCCAGAAGTGTTCTGATTTTGGGGTGTCAGAGACCCAGTACTTCTACCCCTTTCTGCCTTTGAAGTAGGCAAATTTCAAAGGAAAGTCTTTGTAGTGCACAAGACACTGCCTCTCCCTGGCCTGGCTCCAGACACCCTGTAGGGGTGTGGAGACAGCTTTGCGTGAAGACAGGCACAGCCCAATTCAGGTGTCAATGACATCTCCTCCAAACACACTAACTCAGGAAGGCCTATCAACCCGGTGATGGCCCATTGGGATATGCAAGGCACACTCCTGCCCCTTTTGTGTGACTGTCTAGATAAAATTCACAAGAGCCCAGCTGTTAGCCAATCCAGACATGTATTCTACAGACCGGAAAAGGCACAGAATGTTTAAGCAACAAAATGCCCACTTTCTAAATGTAAAAACAATTATTTATGGACAGAATGGAGAACAATGTCATACATTCACCCCAGTACAGAGATCTGGGCCGAATTCCATCGGTTTTTTGCTCGCCATTCCAGTTTGGACCCAGCCATATGCAAATCAGTCTTGACCCTGCACCCAATGGGAACACTCGAGCCCGAACTGCCAGGCCAGGTACTCCCTGGACTGAAAACAGGCATCCTAGGACTGGTTTAAGGCTTCAAGCCCTCATCAGCCAGTATAGCTTGACTCCAGTGGCATGGAGAGCAAGGGACTCCCGTCTGACCATATCTGTCCTATTCAGGGTGACCAATGCAAAAACAACAATTGATGGACAGAATGCAGACCAATGTCATACATTCACCCCAGTACAGAGATCTGGGCCTAAATCCATTGTTGTTTTGCTCACCATGCCATTCCAGTTTGGACCCAGCCATATACAAATCAGTCTTAACCCTGCGTCCAATGGGAGCAGTCTAGCCCGAATGATGGATTTAACCCAGATCTCTTGACTGGGATGAATGTTTTGATTTGTTCTGCATTCGTCCATCAATTGTGTATCTTTTACTTTCTAAACGTGGCATGTTCAAACACGCAATCTAAAAGGCAACTTGACCAAAAGATGTATTTTTAAATTGTGATGTCAGACCCCCAAACTCCAAATCTCTATCTGCTCCTAATGGGTAAATTATACTTAAATGATATTTCAAGGCAATTCACAGGTTACCCTATGGGAGAGATAGGCCTCGCAATAGTGAAAAATGAAATGTACAGTATTTCACTATTAGGACATGTAAAACACACCAGAACACAGTGGCAGCTGGCATGTACCATGAGTGGTGAGGCTGCTGGCACAGAAAAAAATACACTTGCCTTCCTATGCAACATCCTCCAAGACTGGGTTTCTCTATTAGAGGCAGGCTCCAACTGGGACCCAGTCAACTCCCCTAAACAGTCCTGGCACCAGGATTGGAGGGCACTGGAGGCCTGCGCTTTCTCTTACCCAGCTGTCATAGACTGCTGGGTTAGAGAGGTTCAAAATGCGCTTGTCTGGCTGGCCGTCTCAAGACGGCCGGCCAAAGAGACGTGCACATTTTAAACTTAAGCGCACAGCTCCCTGCTGCCACCAAGCAGCAATGGCCCCGCCCTGTCCTGACTTTCAGTTCGGGAGGGGTTGGTAGATGAAAAACAAGCATTAGAAATGCAATAGGTCTCGCAGCATTAGAGTTAGTGCTTTTAGAATTGTTTATGTTTTTTTTTGTAAATCTTTAGCATTTTTGTTTCCTGTAGCCAATGCTAAAGAATTAAAAAAAAAAAAGCCATAAACATTTCTAAAAGCTCTAACTCAAATGCTCCGAGACCTATTGCATTGGAAATGCAATAGGTCTCGCAGTAGGAAAGTTTGAGCTATAGGTGTTATTTATTTTTTTGTTTTTTATTTATGTGTTGTTTTTTCTAAATAGCTAAATTAATAGCTTTCTTCTTTACAAAGCCAATAGTTATAATTTTTGTAAATGTGACGCCTCTAGCATTTGTAAAGCAACATGTTTTGTATTAACGGGACTTATATGTGACTTATATGTATTGATATTAAAAAAAATCAATGGCTTTAAAAAACAATCAATAATTAATAAGTAAATAAAATGGATTTTATTTTATATTGCCAATAGCTTAAAGTTTATTACATATATTTAGTGAAGATGCTGTGGTTGCGCTGAGTGAGGGTGAGTGAGGGTGAGTGAGGGTGAGTGAGGGTGAGTGAGGGTGAGTGAGGGTGAGTGAGGGTGAGTGAGTGAGGGTGAGTGAGTGAGTGAGGGTGAGTGAGTGAGGGTGAGTGAGTGAGGGTGAGTGAGTGAGGGTGAGTGAGTGAGGGTGAGTGAGTGAGGGTGAGTGAGTGAGGGTGAGTGAGTGAGGGTGAGTGAGGGTGAGTGGGGGTGAGGGGTTGAGGGTGAGTGAGGGTGAGTGAGGGTGAGGGGGTGAGGGGTTGAGGGGTTGAGGGTGAGTGAGGGTGAGGGTGAGGGGTTGAGGGTGAGTGAGGGTGAGGGGTTGAGGGTGAGTGAGGGTGAGTGAGGGTGAGGTGTTGAGGGTGAGGCGTTGAGGGTGAGGCGTTGAGGGTGAGGCGTTGAGGGTGAGGCGTTGAGGGTGAGGCGTTGAGGGTGAGGCGTTGAGGGTGAGGCGTTGAGGGTGAGGCGTTGAGGGTGAGGCGTTGAGGGTGAGGCGTTGAGGGTGAGGCGTTGAGGGTGAGGCGTTGAGGGTGAGGCGTTGAGGGTGAGGCGTTGAGGGTGAGGCGTTGAGGGTGAGTGAGGGTGAGTGAGGGGTTGAGGGTGAGTGAGGGTGAGTGAGGGTGAGTGAGAGTGAGGGTGAGGGGTTGAGGGGTTGAGGGTGAGTGAGGGTGAGTGAGAGTGAGGGTGAGGGGTTGAGGGGTTGAGGGTGAGGGGTTGAGGGTGAGTGAGGGTGAGGGTGAGTGAGGGTGAGTGAGGGTGAGTGTGGGTGAGTGTGGGTGAGTGTGGGTGAGTGTGGGTGAGTGTGGGTGAGTGTGGGTGAGTGAGTGTGGGTGAGTGTGGGTGAGTGTGGGTGAGGGATTGAGGGTGAGGGGTTGAGGGTGAGGGGTTGAGGGTGAGGGGTTGAGGGTGAGGGGTTGAGGGTGAGGGGTTGAGGGTGAGTGAGGGTGAGGGGTTGAGGGTGAGTGAGGGTGAGGGGTTGAGGGTGAGCCAGTGGTAATTACCTATCACGAAATTTTAAAACAACCGCGCTACATCCATACTTTGACATACTTATCTGGCCTCCGAGAGGTTGGTCTCTTCAGCCAGCAAAGCGCTGTGGACGGGGGAAGCTAGGAGCTACACTGCAGGGTGGGCATGATTGTGAGACGGTGCAGGTTTGGGTGGTGCGTGGGCGAAGAGAAAATGGGTACTGGGTGGGCATGATAGGGAGGCATTGAAGAATGCAGGTGAGATCAGAAGAGGTGGGCCTGGGTGGGAGGTGATCAAAAAAGGGAGGGGAGGTGGGGGATTCAGCAGAGAGGGGCATGCACCAGGACAGGTGACAATGGGTGGGAGGGGAGAATGGGAGAGGTGGTGGAGACTAGAGTGGGAAGACTGGGAGAGGTTTATCTGAGAGAGGGTGGTAGGAAACTGGTAATTGGAAGATGTGTTACATAGTGCTCGATCTGATTGGTTCTCCCCCATCAGATGCAGTCAGAACTAGGTGATGATGACTTTGTTTTTCACGGTCCAGCGCATTCTGTAGGACTAACTCCGCGTGTCTGAAGCCATCACTGCTTTTTATCTCTTCTAGGCCAAAATATTGGTTATCGCTCAGTCTATAGCCCTGCAGAGCGTTAACGCCAATATCGGGATCTCGGGCATTGCCAAGGGCAATGCGCGCTCCCGGCAACGTGGTCTCTGCGATTTCTAAAGCAACTGAATTCTTCGAAAAACTCGGGGAGTTGTCATTAATATCCCGAATGTTGACTTCCACCTGAAATACATTCACGGGATTCTCCACGACGGCGTCGAAGTTAATGAAACAGCTGGCAGATTCTGCACACATTTCCTCCCGGTCTATCCTCTCGTGCACGTGCAGGCTTCCAGTTTCTGCGTTTATTTTAAAATATTGATTATCTGCACCTGAAACGATGCGGAGTTTCCTGTCTGACAAATGCTCCATGTTCAGCCCCAGATCCTTTGCAACATTACCCACAACGGACCCCTTCTCCATTTCTTCGGGAACTGAATACTGTATGAGTCCATACGCAGCTTTGCAGAGCCAGGAGAATGCTAAATAAAGGAATACTTGCCGTTTGCGTCTCAGCCCCGCTTCTCCGGGGCGGGCACCTGCTTCAGCCATAGCGTGGGCAGTTATCCTTTGTATAAACGCAGAGCAAAGGGCAGCCTTCCAGAGGAAGCCAAATGAATCCCAGTTTCCTGGACAATAGCGACGGAAAACAACACGGGTGGCTTGAAAAACGCAGTGATAGAAAAAATAAACAAAAAAAGAAGCCGGAGGGAAGAGAGGGGAGGGGGGAGGAGAAATGCGAGACGGCGGGAAGGGGAGGGGGCGGAGCGGGTCAAATCAACAAACAAGCCGGAGGGAAGAGAGGGGAGGGGGGAGGAGAAATGCGACACGGCGGGAAGGGGAGGGGGCGGAACGGGGGAGGGGGCGGAGAGGGGACATGCACGCGCCCGTGACTTTTAAGGTCAATGCGCATGCGCATAAGCTTAATGCGCATGCGCATTGACCTTAAAAGTCACGGGCACTGCAAGGAATCGCCACGATTCCTTGCAGTGTAGATAAAGAGTGGATAACTCGCAATACTCTCGCCTTGCTCGATGCGCATGCGCATCGACAGGCGAGACCTAATTAAAGGGTCATGAATAAACTTTATTACCATTTTTATTTTTCAGCTCTGGACTGGTTTCTTTTTGGGGCGACCTTCCTCTGCTCGAACGGAGGAGCCGCCCCTGCTAGTACATGTCTTACCTTTTAAATACACTGCGCCCTGCCCATGGGCTGCCTTGGGGCTTCCTTAGAGGAGACTTACATGTAGGAAAAGGGAATGATTGGGCCTGGCAAGTGAGTGCACTTGCCTGGTCGAAATGGCAGTTTTAACCTGCACTCCGAGACACTACAGTGGCAGGCCTGAGACTGGTTTGCAGGGCTACTCATGTGGGTGGCGCAGTCAGTGCTGCAGGCCCACTAGTAGAATTTGATTTACTGGCCCAGGGCACACCTGGTGCACTTTACTAAGGACTTAATAGTAAATCAGACATGCCAATCATAGATAAACCAAACACCAATACAATTTAGACATGGAGCTTATGCACTTTAGCACAGGTTAGCGGTGGTAAAGTGTCCAGAGTCCTAAAACAAAATAATCACAAAAAAATAGAAGCAAGAAGGCAAAATGTTTGGGGATAACCCTGCAGAAAGGGCCAGGTCCAACAGTCACCAGGTGGGATTCGATGCCTATCAACATCCGTGCATCACCTTTCACCATGTACAATCTTGACGCATGAAGGTTTTCTTTATAACTGCTATATTTTGCTATTTCTGCTTACTTCGGTCTCAAGGGACTCAAAAACAGCCGTTCGGCAGCATACAAAAAAACGAATTAAAGTGCGATTATGAAAGTTATCCTGTCTCGGATGATTCTGCACAAGCCCCTGCTGGTAAAACGTTCATGCGTGTATCTGGAGACGTTAGCTCACGTTGACGTAAACGCTTATAATTGAATTAGAGTAGCTTGTTGCTGGGGAGAATGTTGCTGCACGTGGGCTAGTACCTTGACTTGTCAACGTAATTCATTTGTAGACATGCTCAAATACAATTAGCTTGACTGTAGGGGTACGCTCTGATAGCTCAGCTGTCCGAGGCGCCAGCTGCAGGGGGTTGAGCAAACTGGAGGGGGTCAGGAGTTCATGCCCCTCTAGGTCACTGCTGCCTTTCATCCTTCCGCAGTGAGATAGGATAAGCCCAACGTGCTGCTGGGTAGTGTAGGAATGTGAAACCTGATGTGCCCGCAATGGCGCAGGGGCCTGTCTAACAAACAATCGATGTGTGACCTCTAACTGGTGTCTTCTAATCTATCAGGTGGAGTTAGAAACATTTCAGCCCATGTGGTAAATACTGTACAGTAGTTTATTTTTGCTAGAAACCTGTTTTAAACGTAATTACCAAGTGTTTTGTGCATTTTACGTAGAGAACCCTCAAACTTGGACTACTTAAGGGTGTGCAAAATTCGCAGAATTTGCTTTTGCTTAATTGCACACCATTTTGAAAAACTATATGAAATACTAAACCCGAATCTGGTGCTGTATTTTAGAAAGAAATATCTATTTTGGACACAGGAACTCATTTTGTGTAAAAACGCAGAACACACCAAGCCCCGCAAACAGCAGCCACTTATGCGCTTACGCTATATTTTTTTCATTAAATGGCATGTAATTGCGTACAAGGGTGTTGTAGTAGAATTTGAAGACGTTTTGCATAATATTAAATTACACAAGAAACTGACATTTTGCCCAGGCATGTCTATAATCGGAAACCTTGATGCTGGTTCCTATAAGTTTGTTAATTTTCTTGTAAATTTGATGTGTTCTCTCCACTGAATTTTCTTGTTTTACTAGAATGCTGCTCTCTAGATTTAGACTGGGCTCTTTTTTCCGCCTAATAACATTTCCTTCATGCAATGATTGGTCTCGAAATTTGTGCCCTTGTCCATGTGATATTTCTATTCAATCGAACATCCATTCCATTTTATTTTGTACTTACTACGTGATCCCTAGGAAAACTTTATTGAGACCTTTACTGAAGAATTGGGGCTTGAGGTCTTGTAAAGATGCCTTTGAGCGCTTACAAGAGTTGGAGGATAGGGATGTCATATGCATTATGGAACAGTTTTTAAAATTGCTGCTTAAATTTAGGAACTCGCTACGATAGCCTATGTGAAATTGCTGTTTGTTAAGATACTTATGTATATTAGTGTTCTTGTTGAAACTAGGTTCTCCCAACCTTTTTAAATGAAAGTGGCTTTTTTATTCTTTACTTTTTATGATAATTATGTTTTTTTGTATAGCTACCTTTTTAACAAATGTAATGAATGCTTTTATGATATCCTGTTTGAATATCGAATAAAGCTTATTTTGATTTGATTTGATGTGTTCTAACACTCTCTCCTTGCATGCCTGCCATTCTGCGAGTATACATTTTGAAAGTGTTACCAATGAATTTGAATGTCTCTATGACTCGCTAAATATTTGGTTCTGTATTTTCAGTCATTACTCCGACCCCCCCCCTCCGACCCCCCCCCCCCCCCCCTCCCACCAATTCGCGATCCACTCAGCTACCTCAAGAGATCGAGATAACCAAGCAGTGCCTTTAACCTTTTATACAGATGCTATCTCCTTTAGACTATACCCAACAGGACATTTCGAATTGAGCTAAAGGGTACTTGTTGTGCACTTCTGCAAGCATCTGAAGAAGTTTCCCTAGGCTAGTGTTTGGACAAGCATCTATTGTTTGGACATTGTTCCTTTGAAGATTCCCTTGCCAGGGGTTTGGATAAACGTCTGTATAAAATCTGTCTTTACTGTTGTGTGGATAGCGTTCTCTTGATCTTTCATGCTTGACTTTTGGACAAGTTTCTGTAGATTTTTCTTGTCCTATGTTTAGACAAGATTCTCTTGAAGATGTTTCTTGTTTTAAAGTTTCTATACAGGTTCATTGTTGCCTGTTGTTTTGGAAACCGCCTGATGAAAATCTGTCTTTTCTGTTTGAATAGTGTTCTCTTGGAGAAACAAAATTGCCTGGCATTTGGATAAGCTTCTGTAGGTGAGTTCTTCTGCCAAATAAATGGACAAGCTACAGTAGACTTATTTTCTTGTCTGTTTAGGAAGCATTTAGTAGAAGATATTTCCTGTCTGGTGTTTCAACTAAGTTTTTTAGAAAATCATTCTTGCCCTTGTGTACCAACAATTATCTGCTGAAGAGGGTTGGATCTCTTTGTGCCTGGGGGATAGCGTATTTTGGGTCTGGTGACCAGACCCAGTAACCCCCTGATGAAAGATGTCTCTCTGTATACGTTTTCTAGGTCTTACCTGTAGATAGATGGCTTTTAGCTGTTGCTGAAGACCTATTGTGAGTATCCCCAATACTGAGTCAGCCCGATGCTTGTTAGGCTCTTCTCATTCAGTTGCTTGCTTATTAATTGATATCTTTCCTTTCTTTGTGTTTGGCTGTTCCACGAAGCAAAGCTTCTTTGCAATCCTTTTCATTCAATGGCTGGTATCCTTGCAAGACTGGATATAAATCATTTTTTCTTTTTATTTCAGTAATAATTGAAGTGCGTGCTCTACATCCCACCCCCTCTTCACATGACAACCTTCCACCCACACTCACCTTGTGTGGTTCTTCCCTCTCCCTGCCCCAGGTCGTCCTTTGCTTCCCCTGTTCTCATTGTCATGGCTCATCTTTATTACTTATTTTCTGACATCCTCAATGTTACTCGCCAAGCTCCTCTGTTTCTCCTCCTCCACTCCAGTCCCATTTGTTAAGGTCCTGCAAACTAGACAGTGCTGTCTACTGCAAGGGCTTAACAAGACCAATGAGGGGCATGGAGCTCACCCACTTGGTTGGTTTTCCTTGTCACTTTTATTTGCATGCTGCTTATTTGTGTCCCAGCTTGACATTCCTGTGTTTATCCCTCCCATGTAGCATTGGCATTTTACAATCTCCTTGACTGGCTGTCATCGCGGTTTCAACTGGTTGCTTTACAAGCACTACTCTTTACTGTTGTGTGAAGCACTCTACTAATGAGGTTCATGTATTTTCTAACAGTCTTCCTTGTGTAAGTCCCTCCCCCTGCACTCGCTCTTGCTCTGTTGCCTGACTGCTTCACCGGCCCACCTTCTTACTCTCATTTGTGTTTCTCCCCAATTCTTCCCTCGCTTCTCACCCTCTGTGTTTCTTTCCACCTACTCTATGTTGCTGGTTGCCCCAACCCTCCTCTATATTACTTTTTTTTTTATACATTTTTAAAAAAAAGTTTTATATAGTGCGAACTAGACCCAAAGCTATCTGGTATCAGAGCGCTTTACATGAGCACCAGTTTTATTACTGACGGACACATTCATTTTAGTTCAGCACGGGGAGATTAAGTGATTTACCCAGAATTGCAAGATGTTGAGCGTTGTTGCCGAGACTTGCACCCGGTTCCCCAGCTTCGAGGACGACTGCACTAGTCCTAGGGCTACATCCTCTGTTTTGTCATTACTCCCGCCCCCCACCCCGCCCACTCCTGTCTTGCTTCAGCCCCTGCCCACCTAAAAAAAAACCATCATTTTGTAGGGTTGCTCATGCATGCCGGTGCGGATGCCTACCAAATGACGTAGTCAACCATGTCAAGTTTTTCTTTTTTTTACTTTAACTATGCTGCACAGCAGCATGGCTAAAACACATTGTCAATGGCATAGGTGACAAATGTGAGTCCAATTTTATTTGCCAATTATTAAATGTATTTATTTATTTTTACGTTTTTGGAGGACAGTTTGGTATTGGGTCCTTCTTTGCTTGATCATATTTTTCTACAGATTTTCTGGTTTCATTTACCACTTCAAGATGGGTGTCTGTGTCTTATTGGAACAGATTTTGAGATGCATATACCCACTTATGTCATTAGCCTGCTGCAGGCATTGTGGTATTTTTTTGGGGTGGAGAGGAATGTTCAACTCCTTAATAGCCAGCATTGTTTTCTTTTTCCACTGCTATTCCACATCGTCAAAGCTTCGATAAAGCCAAAAGACTTTATAAACCTTTTGGTTTTGCCAGTGCTTGGTTTTACTTTGATTCTGTTTATTATAGCGCACAGAATAGATGAAACATTTAGCCTTTGCCCAATTTTTTTCTTGTGAATTTAATAATACGAGTTATTTGATCCTAAATCTACACTAGAGGTTTTCAGCCCTTTTTAGGAAGCAAATTTGGTGAATTTATTTTCACATTGTTACCTCTCCAGTGCATTTAAAGATATCTTTGTCAGAGTTTATTTTTATGGAGCTTTTGTGCTTAGTGGCCAAGATGATAACTGTACAATATGAAAACATGATCAGGCGAGTTCATTTGCTTTTCCAGACTTTGACAACATTGTGATTCCAGTTAAATCACTCCCCCAATGCCTCACTTAAAATTCCACATCTGCCAACAGTGGGAGCTCTTATTAACTGGCTAACCCCAGCAGTAAGTGAAATATTGAAATTAAATAAATATAAAAAACGCAGACTGAAACTCAACTTTTAAACTCATGCTAAAGTGGCGTTTGCGCATAAATAGCACAGTAGTGTTGCTGAGTGGTGTGAAGGCTTTCTGTGGAAGATGCTAAATGTTAACATTAAAAATGTGTTTCTCATTTAAAAAGGTAGTATATACAGACACATTAGTTCCCAGGAGTGGTGGGTTGGGAACTCTTGAGTAAATCCAAAGTAGGAAAGGAAGAAAATTAATCTAAAAAAAGGTGGACCAATATTTCCGTTGTTGTGTTTATGATAAAGGTGAATGTGTATTTCTTTTTAATCCTTTTTTCGATTTGTATTAACCATTCAATAATCATGTTGCGAGACCCAAGTGTTCTGGACCAATTATTATTCCTTCACACATAAAGTAATATAGTTGAGAGAAATATTTGTAAGATCTTGCCTCTGCCACCCCCTCAACATTTGGAGTAGTGCAACCCTCCTAAACTACGTTTTCCTCTGCCATACACCAATCTAAATTTCATTCCCATTTCAAGAGGATGGATAGTTCTGTACATCACCATTTTTTTTCGTTCGGTCTCTTTTGATGGTGGTGTTTTTTGGTTTTTGGTGGCTCTAGCACGCTTATGGTGAACATATCGTATTGCGAACTTCCTTTAAGAGGGTTTGGGCAGTCCCTTTCAGCTTATGGCTTATTTTGCTCCTGGACCTTCAGTCATTGGCTTTAAATATTTTCAGTCCCCCTATTCTGTCCTAGTAAATGGTGGCCAGAGGACTCCCCCGCGCCCCCACAAGCTGTGGCATCAGCCAGAAATTTGGGCGTCCTATTTGACGCCGAATTATCCTTTGACCAGCATGTCAGGAATGTGGCAGGAAGTTGTTTCAACATCATTAAATCCTTTAAAAAAATTCTTAGACTTCCTCCCCACCGACTCAAGAAAGGCGGTGGCAGTGGCCTTAATCCTCGCACGCCTTGACTACTGCAACGGATTGGTGGCAGGCGCAAAAAAAGCCACACTGAAAAAACTCCAAGGCGTACAACATGCAGCTGCCAGGCTTGTACTGAAGTTACCCAGGAGATCGTCAGCCTCGGCCGCCTTGAAGACCCTTCATTGGCTGCCGCTACATAAGAGGATACTGTTTAAAATCTTAGTCATAGCCTTTCGTGCATTCAATTGCAAAGGGCCCGAATTACCTCATCAGGCGATACACTCACTATAATCCTTCTAGGACCCTAAGATCTTCAGGCCAAAATTTGATTAAGTTGCCAAAATTCAATTATAAAACTAAAGGAGGCAAGACCTTATCTTTCTTAGCTTCTAAAGCTTGGAATGCAATACCCAAGAATCTTAGATTCCTAAGCCAGGAAAGCCAGTTTAGGAAGCAACTTAAAACATGGATTTATACCCTTCCAGATGATTATGTAATGGCTGTCATCTAGTTTTCTAATCATAACTCTGCATACTGTTTATCTAGCGCCAGGATGCTCCTTTCGGAGCGACAGCTGCGCTTTACAAATACACAATACGATACAATACAGTCACATTATTGGATCAGCTCATGGGAGCATTTTAGTCTATTTTTCCATTGAGACTACAGGTGTGTTCATTCACCTCATTGGAATGTATGAGATGATATTTTACATCCAAGTCAATCGGCGACCAATACGAAAGCACAGAGAATGAAGTGCTGTCAAAAGCATCAAAAAACCCAATACTTATGAAAGAAATGCTGCTATATTTTCTGTAGATTTAATTTTTCAGATGCTTTTACCTGTCTTTGGTTTCCGGCAAAACCAAAATCTTTGTAAGCTGTGTACACTCGTTTTATGCATGACAGTGCTTGTTTGCCTCCATTTCTATTGCTTTAAAAAAAAAATCAACATATTTAACTAATCGCACATTCTTAGGTGGTAGGAATTGCTCTACTGCTTTTGGTTTGTGTTTAAAGTATTTGTCACTCTTTTGTTGGTTTTCATTGTATGCAGGGGTCAACAGGGGTTAAAAAACATTTTCATTTACAACGCAATTACCTGATTAATGCTTCAAGAAGGGAAAAAAATAAAACAACATTTTCAATGCCAATAGCTCAAAACAATGTCATTGCAAGACCTATTGCATTGCAATGCGTGTTTGACAATTATTCTGTTTATTTAAACCAGAAGTCAATCACTTAAATACAAATACATGTACATTCTTCTGGTTGATTTTAGAAATGCTTTCCAGCATTACTCTGTTAGGAGTAGGGAGGGTATTTCTCTCTAGCAATGGAGTTCAAGAATGATATTGAAGTTTTTTTACCCCAGCTTCTGAGTGCAAATATCTTTCCAGCGGTGCACTTGCATGTAGTGTCAACAGGAGTTAATCTGGCCTGGAGGGGAGACCGGGCTGATTAACATGGCATTGTCTCCTCCTTGATGCAGTGGATATTGGCCTTGTTGTTGGTAACTCCCCATGGCAAAAAAAGAAAACATCCTCGATAGAAAGGATCGGAAAATTGGAAAAATAAAGCATCTGGTTGTTCTTACCACTGCTTTGAGGATGAGCAAACCCAAATGTTTTTTAAATTGCGTTCCGTTTTAGAATCCATGTTGCTTCCAATCTGTTCTTGTGAGAGTTAACAGTATTTCGAAATTAATAGTATATAAATAAAAAGGTAATTTGTAGTAATAGTCTGTCGATCCGCCTCCACACCCCTGCTTTCTTAGACAACTGGTTTATAATGTATTTCTGTTAAATGGGGAGTCAGCCTGGGTGGGGATTGGGGGATATCTGGCAATTAAATCAGCAGTACATGATGCCCAGTTGAAGATGCTAACCCATTAGTGAGCTCTGTAGCCCAGCACCTCTACTTGGTTACTAATTTAGTAGTTAGCTGACACCTTTGACTGATTTTGAAAGAACTTGCAAATTGATGAAAACTATGAACCTCTCTTAAAATTAAACTTTGAAAGCAGCTTCTTTTTCTAGGATACTCATTATTTTAAGGGCATTCTCAAGAATCCATTGCACCTGGTCTCCACCCTCCTACAGTTCCGTTAGCGAGCCCATATTTTTGAGGGGGCAGGCTATTGCGCCCACACCCTCCTGTGCTTAATAGGAAATGGCACAGGCAGTTAGAAGGTGGTGCTGAACATCTATAATCTCTGAATCTGAAAAAGGAATTTTCACTGCTTTGCCATTCGACTCCTGTCTGATCGAGAAGTGGTCTAGTAAAGAGTGATGTGTATGCGTCTGTGTTTTGTTTTATCATTTTATTTATTTTTATAGCTGTCTGGCATGGTTGTCTGAATCTAGTAATTTCTGAACACTTCTATGCAGAAATTGGCCGTCCTACTCCCGCGAAAAAAAATTATGCACATTACAGTGGTTGCTTTCCTGTCCTTCACTTCCTATTACTATACTTTTTTGAATGATAGAGTTTTAGAAGACTACATCCCCCTCCACTTTTTTTTGGTAAGAATCCTTTTATCCACAACTCATACTTGTATTTTGGTTCAGTGGCGAAATCCCTTCACGGGCGGCGGGGTGTAAGTGAACGGCCTACTTGAGTGAGCACGGTTTCTCGCTCCTTCCAGTGCTAGTGCCTGTATGCCTTTTTTCATATTCATTTTATTTGGTGTTTTGGAATATTTCTTTGTAGCTTGTGATACAGATAGAAGGTTGTTTGAAGTATATCGACTTCAAACATCATCTGGGATGACTTTGGTTAATGTTGTTTTATGAGGAGATGGTAACAAAAAGCCAGTAGGCGATCCCCTTGTAATTTCTTGGGACATGGTGGCTGTACAGTTGAATGCTTTTTCCTTTTATCTTTTTTTCCCCGGGAAACCCTTGTGTCAACATTTGAGAGTATGTATTTTGACTTGCATTCAATGTGTCATATATTTTGGTGCTCGGTGTATCACATTCAGGTTACACATAAAGGTCAACCGTGGATAGTGCTTTTTGTTTTTGTTTTACAAGTATGCTTTGTTGGCATTTGTCTATTTTTCATATGTTATTTTTTCCTTTCCAAAAGTCTAACTACCATATTGCATTGATTGCTATATAAAACTTTATAAATAAATAAATAAATTGCAGTCCAGCAGAAGCTTTGGTCGATGTGTGACAGGTTCCATGTGTTGCTTCCTGTCTCCCTTTTCAGCACTGATTAGCGGCATATATAAAGTAACCAAGTGACGCACTGATTTTTGACTTAACATATCCATTCATTCTGGGAGTTAGTCATGGTTCTTTTAATTGAGCCAATTGGACCAACACACCTGATAATTATATGTAAAAGCAAACTCTGGAAAAGGAAAAGTGGTGTATCCGGGCCATGGAGCTATTTGTCCAAACTATGCATATAGCATTAATATTGTTTATACTAAAGTATACAGTAGCCACATATGTACCTCTTGTACAGAGCAACAGTTCATTTGCGCTTTCGAACAAGTGAGTAAATCTGTAAAAAAAAAATAAAAAAAAATTCATTAAATACAGGTGTGTATGTAAGTCAGGAAAAGTTTTTTGTTTTTTCCAGCTGATTTGTAGGATGGAGTTCTCATTCGGTCTCGATAGACAGGTTTGTTGGAAAACTTTATTTCCTTCTACATACCTTGTCAGGGGTCAGTTAAATGTATTTTATGCATCCTATTAAAACAGAAATGCTAATGTCTTTGCTTATAAAATTAATAAAATACTTTGAAATAAAAAAAATGTTGTTTTACCCGAGCCAGCAAACCCATGGACTACAGCATTCTCTATTGGTCCTGCGGTATCAGTTAAGTAGAGCAAACATCTATGTCACACATTAATTTATTAAAGTATCCTTGACTGCAGGCTTCAAAGCCCTGTATGATGGCAGAAAATAGCGAGTGAATCAGAGTAGTTTACGTACTGTTTGATGTATGGACAAATTTCTGGTTTTCTTGTATGTTTTTGGTGGAATCGTTGCATGCTTAAGTTCTTCAGACTGTGTTTTTTTGGTCAAGCATCCTGGTACTGCAATTTTTTGCACCAGATGCATCGAGAAACAAGCTTTTGCAAAGTTGATGGCTATTAGTTATTGACTGAATCTGCTAACCAGCGGCGGCTCCTCCGCAATGGATGCAGAACTTCGCCACACTGTCTCAGAACCAGCAGCTGAACAATAAACATTTTTTTGCGATGGGGAGTCTCTGATGCTGTCCTAGGATCTGCTGGGAGCAGGGGGAAGAGGAGCACCAAGACGTGAGTTGCCCGGCTACATCAGATACGTTTTATATATTAACCGCACCCCCGCAATGATTCCCCTCCCATGCCCCCTCTACCTGACCTACCACTTTTTATTTGTGTCCGCTGCCACTGCTGCCGACACATGCCGTGTTAGTACATTAGCAGAAGACGCATATGAGGAAACTGGTAGGAGTGGACACATCTCTCACCTATGTGAGAGATGAACAACTTCACTGAGCTGAGTCGGGACATGATTGACAAAGTTGCTGGCCAATGCTGAGTCTATTCAAAGAAGCTCAGTGGTTGAAAAGGAGCAGTCCCAATATGCATTCTATGTATATTGTTAGTTAAAGGCAAGGCCACTGGGAATATGTGATTTTACGGTTGCTGTGTTTTGCATAATTCTGGATTTGGCACATAATTCATCATATTTTGCATAATCTGCAGTTCAATATAAAAAATTGCTCTTGCTTTAACAGATCAAAAGTTACTGAAGACACGACAACGTGTTGCGGTACAATAGAAGACCCTGAACAAAGGTTGGCTGGTCATCTTTCTGTTGCTTATAGCCATATTTGGGTGTCAGGACTGGCCCTATTGAGGTGACATCTTTGCCCAGATAGCGTTAGCATGTGTAAAAATGTGAAGATAATGAGGTAATACTATCACAAAATGTGCACATTATGTTGCGTGATTTGCCCTTTCTTGCATAATTTAGTGAACCGTCCGTACCGCACAATTTGTTCCTCCTCTCCCCCGTTAATTCCAGTAGCTCCTGGTTAAAGATGTGTGATAAGTGACAAAAGTGTTTGCCCATATGGATATCCTTGATGGAAGAAATAAAAGCTGCATCAAGTTACTGAGTTTGGAATTAGGAGAAATGCGTTGTAATGGTGAATTTATATTAAACATCACACACAAAACATTTTGATGTGGGTGGGTGAGTTTAAAGTGTCATCTGCAAGTTCAAATTACGTTGACATCCTTGAAGTCAGAACTGTGTGGGTACTCAAGTATTAAAATGGCCTTTTCCAACTCCAATGCATTGACTTTCTATAGCCTATTCTGGAGTAGTTTTACAAATGCAAATTGCAAGGGTGCGTTTAGATTATGAAAGAATCACAAGGAACGTTTGGTTTTCAAGGGTGTAGGGAGAGGGATTTCTCCACAAGACAAAAATGGTTAACTGCGGAATGGGGTGGGGGAGGAGCAAAAAATGCAGTTTCATCTTTTTTTCCAACCTAAGGACCACCTGACTGTCAATCCACAGACTTGCAACAAGTGAAAACTAGAGTATTTCTAGAAATTGTGGATTTGCAATTTACTCCTAGTGATTCCACGGATCCCCAAAATGTGTAAGTTATAGATATAGGCTACACAAAATACTTTTTTGAATCTGACACTTAAACCCCAACCTGTCCTTCATTTAAATGCAAAATTGGAAGTGGTTTAAACAAACTATACCCCACTTATAGCCACTGTTTAAGAACTGCATTTTAGTCTAGCTTATAAGCAGTATAGTGAAAGTACATGGCTTGCTTCCCCGAGGAAATCCTGAAACACTGTTACTTAATAGTGCATTTTACACCTACTTTTTCAGTGAATATGCTCATCAATCAATCTATCCTTCTTCTTCTTCTGTTCTTCCTTCCTCCTCTCATCATCCTTCCTTTATCCCACCCACCCAACATTCCATTTATCCACCTCTCAATACTCTCCATCCATCTCCTCATCCTTCCTTCTGTCCAACCTTTCATCCTTACATTTCGGCTTAAATCCTTCATTACTTCTTTCCATCCATACTACTTTGATCTAATTATCGTCCTTATGCATCTCAGCCACCCATTATCCTTTACTTCAATTCCTCTTTCCATCCTTCTCTCCAACATTTCACCCATCCAGCCACCTCATTTACCGATCGATACTACTTCCCTCTGGTATCCATCAATTCATGCCTTTCTCCAACCATCACGCCCTTCTTTCGTTCTTAGTGTTGTTGCACTTGTTCTCTCTACAGCTCCACCATGCCTTTCCCGCTAATGTCTCTAATTCAAATCAAAGTAAACATAGACACAATTTTAACGGTGTAACGTCAGACACCGGTCAGTGTTTAACCCCCCCCCCCTCTTCATTGGGTCACACATTTTGGAAGCATGTCAGTGTCCTATATGAAGGTTAATGTATGGCTCCCACTGCGAAGAGAAAATCTCCACCTTTATGTCCCATAGAGGCGTCTGTTAAACTGTTTTGCACATACATTAAAATCTTCCAAAGTCTTCATAGAATGCTAAATTCTGCACTAACAGGGAATAAGCCAATCTATCTGCAGAAACGGATCTCCGTGCCTTGCAGAAATTAAACTAGTAATGTGATCTGCGTCACTGTGTGAACTGTCCGTTTGTGTATAACACACCCATTCTGTGCGGGGTGCGAATGTGTCACTGCGCAGAAATTCAGCGCACTCTTGTGTCAGAAGGCCTCATAGTACAGTCCGTAGCCATCCTGCAGGTGTTTTGAATTCGACGCACAGAGGGTTGAATGTGGTGTGCATGGCAGAGGTCGGTGGAGGAGCTTGCTGCCTCGTCGGCTCAGTTTAGATGTTGTGTTGTTGCAGTTTGCCATCCATGCGTGCTCCCTGCTCCCGGACATGCCTGGGCCTGTTTTTGTTGCCTAACAGGATGTGTGTGGGCTCAGCTGTGTGCAGCTCTACACCTACCTGCCGCCGGAGCTTACATGATTGATGCTAGTCCTGCCTTAGCTACTCTAACCAGTACGACTCCATGGATATGTGTTATCCTTAACCGTTGTGGCGCCTGTAGGTACTATAACCACGTTGATGGCATAGGCGCTAGAAGTACAGGTGCAGCGACCCCAAAATAGCCATGCTGGAGTCCCGAAGTTGAATTGGCAGTAAAGATGCCATTAAAAGTTGTATTCACCTTGTCTTATTTGCTGTACGTTTTAAGGTCGAATGTCAGGGTATGTCTTTTTTGCTGCTTATTATTTCAACAATGAAACTGGAATTTTCTTTCTCTGACTGCAAAGTGTCAGGATTTTGTAAAAGTGACCCAGATCACAATTTTGACGAAGTACACAGAGACAGGAAGGAAAAGGCTGTAGAATGTAAACAAAAAAAAAATCGAACATTATTTAAATACCTCTAAATGAACGACACGAGTTTAAAAATAAATACGGAATTAGGAAAGCACAAATTAAGCACTTTTTTTTGTAATTGTGAAGCATGTTTGAAACACAAATTTTAATAGGATCAAAAACAAAGTGAGACAGTTTACTTGGTGAAGCTCAAATGATAAATATTAGCTAAAACTCAATTTCCACACATTATCGTTTGTGCGCTATGTAGTTTTTATCAGTAAAACTGGATATCTATGCAATTTTAGTGGTCATTACAATCAATGGCTGCTCCTCCGCTAAGGCAGAGGAGCGTCGCCCCTCAGGACAAATAAAAGAACAATGTTATCATCATTGTTATTTTTTACTATTGGCTCTTTAAATGTGCGGGCTGGGCTGTGCTGCACTCAGAGCAGGGAAGGAGTTGTAGGCACTTTCCAAGTGCGCATGATGGTTTGGCCGGCCGTCTTGGGCCTGTTGTCCACCGGCTGTAATACAAAGCCCGGGTGGAGAACATGCCCAGCCTCCCAGTCCCCGTCTGAGGACCGGACCACGGTGCTCGGCCAATCAGTGTTGCTGTAAGGCAGTATTGTGATTGATCAGGTGAACCTGGGTGCTTCCTGCTTCGACGAAGAAGACGGAAGAGTGCCGGCCGCCGGGAAGGTAAGTGGAATGTTCTCCCCCCCCCCCTGTATTTTTCATTAATTTTTTTAAAACCCCTCCCGGCGCACCACTATTCCTCGGTAGCAGCCACTACTGATTGCAACAGAAAATGTGCGGTCTGTAAAGAACTGTGCATTACCACACTAGTCTTCCAACATGCACCACCAGCTGCATACCGCACACCCTTGCCACTCTTTGCTTCTCTTGTTTTTTGTGACACAATTGGATTTTTCACAATCCCTGTGGCTTCTGTTATATAACAATAATGCCCCCCCCCCTCCCCCCCTTGGGACGCTCTACAAATCAAATGAATTTATGTGAACATCGGGCCAGTATGTTGACAGCGTTGTAATGCTTGGGGGAGGGAACAAACTACAGCAGTCGAAAGTTGCTCAAAGGTGGCCATTTTGGTAAGCCCTTTTAATGATAAAGCTGTTTGATAGAAGGTTTTAAATGCTGCAGCCTTAAATGCTATTCTTTTTGTTTTAAAATACATTTTGAAGTATTAAAACACATGTGTATGCAGTTAATTCTGAAGTTTATATACTTTTGATTAAAGTCCAGCTAGTTTGTGAGTGTTGGTTTCGTGTATCTGGAAGGTACTGTAGAGAGGATTGTTCATTGGCGGCTGTGCCTTTTTGCATTTGGTTTATTTGCAGCACCGAACGTGGCCCCACGTTTTTTTTTTTTATTTTAAATGTTTATAATTTTGTTAGTGCCCCATGCTGCAATTCTACTTTAATGGCAGCCGCGCCCCTTTCTTTAGACACTGCTCATCTAAGGAAAAGGGCGCAGCCAACATTAAATTGAAACCAGCATTTGCAATGCAATATGTGTTATGTTTACAAGAGTTTCGTAAATATGCCTATTGCTTTGCAAATGCTTGTTTATAATGGATGCAGTCCTTCTGGGGCGAACATGGGGAGAAAAATACGCACACAACCACGCCATTACCCATTTTACTTTTATTGCCGACAGCTTTCATGAAGGAGGAAAACAAGTTTGTGCTTTTGCAAGGACATCAGTGACTATTGGAAGCTGAAATCGAAGTTATAAAAAGGCTATCCTGTTTTAGCTTTAAACGAAACTGAGAACTACACCGAAAGAGAAACAGCCCCATAGAAGTAAACTCCTAAACACTGATTAACACCTGAGTGACCACAATCTAAAATGTCTTTCAAGGAAAGGAACTTTATAAATAAATAAATGTGAGCGAGAATGAGTAATTTTTTTTCTTTCAAAAGGGACCAACACAATACAACTTTCTTATACAATGTACCAACATTCCTAGCTTCATTGTCCCTAATCTTTGCTTGCTTGCTTATTCGTTAGCAAATGTGGGCTTTCCTTCTTGCAATTTTCCCTTCCCTGGAGTGTGGACACATTACTGTATAGTATACTAACCTGGTCGCTTTTATCAGGCGCTACTTCAGGGGTGTGGAATTAAATAAAATATCTACTTGTCCATGGAAAAAGGTTCCTTCATAAATCTACTTGTCCTGTAACAAAATATACTTGTCCCTTTGGTGCCATGTAGTGTGATGACAAATTATGGCAGCAATCTCATTACATAAGAGCTCGGATAATAGCCTCTCGGATTATGCCAGAGCTCGTACCATAGCAGGGTTTGAAACTATAAATTTCCTTATTTTGCCACCATTCTACAAATCTACATACTGCTGGAGGTAGCTGTCGGCAATAGTTCCCTGTGGTTGGAAAGCCCTTCCGAGTCTGTGCAAACCACTAGCTTGCATGTTTTATGTGTTTGCATCCGCTCGTCTCTAATATTTTTCCATATGGTGAAATGTGGAAAATTTCCTCCTGACCAGGGAAGAAGTTAAAATTCTTTCAAGGTTGGGGTACAAACGTGGTTGGTGGGAAAGTAAACTTTTTTTACTGCTCAACAGATTTTTGCATGAACAAATCTACACATGTATATTTGCTTATGTTGAAATGCAGTTAAGACTTTGTAGGAGTACGATTTCCTGACCTACTTCTGTAAACTCTTGTGAATTCATGGAAGACTGAAATCTGCAGTATTGCAAGGACATACCATAGGTGCACTTTTGTGACTTTCTTTAAGAATTGGGCCCCTATTGAGGCCTGGCATTAACCAAGACCTTTTTGTTTTTATTAAAACTCTATCATTTTCTATCTACTGGCTGCTTTCACTGAGTGACACCATTCTCCTCTTTCACAAGGAGCTTTTTGGCACCCATAGAAGTTTTGTTCAGTACCAGGAACCTCTGTGGGAATGTGTTTTTGTTTTTTAAACCAAAAATATTTTAGCTTTTGCCAATGTTTGTCCTGATGATGAGGGCCTAGCAGATCCCACAAAAATAATGTTTTATAAAAACGATGTCAAAACAAGACATGCACTGACGGAACCAAAAGGTTGACCACCAATGTCCTACCTATTGGCTTTGGCAATACATGTTTATTTTCATGTTTCCTATCATTTTGTTGAAACTGGTTGCACTGATTTTTTCCATTATGATTATTTTTGGGAAATACTAGCATGCATTCACACATTTTACTAAAGGATTTTTTAAAGAAATGGCAACTAACATTTCACAGTAGTTAAGCAAAACGTTTTTTTCCTAGTTGCATTTTTTTAAGAACATTTTATTTTGAAAGCTAAGAATCATCAACCTTGATTTCAAGCTTTTGCATATATCTACATTCAATCATAGAGCATATTGGAAGCATTATACGAATCCTCATATTGTTAAACTTTGCACACAGGTGTACACATTTTATACTGGAACCAATGTCTTTAGTTAAGTCTAAACTTACATTTTCTTAGAACTGTCACCCTACTAATAAAGGCTTTGTATTAATGAACCATAAATGCAAGTTAGAACAACATTAACATATGGGAACAAATATTACCTTAACTGCAGATTGTGCCCTTCCCTGATCCACTATGAGGTACTGTAAACTGGCAGCCAAAGGGATTGTGCTGCATGGGGTTGGGCCTACTTGTCCCAGTGACAAAATAAACATTAACTTGTTGCCCTTGGCCCAAACAATGTGTCCTGGGCGTTGGGCTATAGGAATTCCACACCCCTGTACTTTTTTCTTTTCGTTTAAACACTCCATTGTGTATGGATTTTTCTGCGTTTACCAAAATGAGCTTCTCTTCCCAACTCCAAGCTGCTCTCGTGTCTGTGGGGTTTTCCACCATCCCCCTCTGGTATTAGTTTGCCTTCGCGTGCTCCCGTCTGCACTGTTTTCTCACCTGTGTGCTTCTCTCCTCCCTGCCCCAGATTTCTCTGAGCCCTTTGCACTCTGCATTGCCTACCTCACAACTATTTACTCCACCTGACCCAGTTTGTATTGCTTCTCCTCTATCTGCACTCTGTTTCTTCAGCCTCCACCAGCCCACCGAGTTGCTTCTCTCCTCACCTGTTTTGCCAGTTTTGCTTCTTCGCCTCACTGCCCATGTTGCTTCCCCTACACTTGCTTTCCCAAAAAATGTTTTTTTTTGTCGAACCATGTTGGATTGGAAAATTAAGTGTGCTACACCATTTTGTAGGCACTTACTTGCAATGCTTTTTTTCTTATTTATCCATGCTGCACAGCATGGCTGAAATATGTTGGCAAGGCCAGTAGGTCCTATTAGCTTTGCCAATTCTTGTTGTAGAAGTTTCTGCCCAGCAACTAGCTACTGTTAGCCAGGACAGAAGAGGACTTGGAGGGAAATAACGATGACGTTTGAGTCCTGTCACTATGATCTCTGGAGACCATTTCTACATGCTTTTCAAGTTCTGATAGATGATTCAGAATACATTCTCACTAACGTAGGGTCTAATGTTTCCAACACCATCATTCACATCATTGCTCGGTCTTCAAAGGCTGAGGGGTATCTCTGGTTAAATGGATTGTTTATGGCAACATTGCGAGTTGTGGATAGGTCTGCAAGAGGTTTTTTTTATTTTTTTTTGCTTCTGTGAAGAATTGAGGGTATTCAACCCTCTGGTTAGCCTATAGCTAGGGGCCTCTTGCCTTCTGTTTTCACACTGCTCAAGATAATTACTAGATGCCCACATGATTAGCCATTTGAGTGACCCAATTGAACTGCAGTATTTTCTGCCTATTGGTTTAGAAGCTTCATTCTCTAGTTTTTCGATTCTTAAGCCAGTGTACCATATCTGGAAACTTTGCTGCTATTACCCACGTAGCCCAGGAGTTCTTGCTGCATTCCCTCCCAGATCGGCTTCTTATCAGTCTCTTTCAGGGCGGTTGTGATGAGGGAGTTAAACAAATAAAGAAAACACACTCCACGTCTGCCTGAATACACTTGCATAAGTTGCTTTTCAGGTAATGGGTGATTTGTAGGTAAAGTTGACCTTTGAATAGTGTTGCAACATCGGGACCACTGTTGACTTCTGCAGGGGTTATATTGTAAAGTAAGTGGCTGCTTTGTTTTGTATTTATCTAGACTTAAGCGAATGTTGGACTTTGGATGCTACTGTTGCCCACTGACTCGTTCTCCTCCAGTCTCTGCATTTGTGTTCGATTATCTTTCCTTCCCAGGCCAATGTAGCCATATCTATCTTCAGTCTTCATCTAGCTCAATACCGTCTGCCATTCATTTTTGCCGGAGCTGTGTGAGAGGGTCATCCATTTTATGAATTAGTTTATTCTAAATCAAGGAGATCGATTTTCTCCGGGAGGTACCCGTCTAATACCCTAGATTCCAGTGGGGAGAACTGGGGGGGGGGGTCAGGGGGGGGAGGGGGGGGTGTAAGGAACTCACGGGGATAGCCGATCGCAAGGCGTGTCTTATTTGTATGTAGCGAAAGCGTTCTGTGTTGGCTAGTTCATGTTCTTGTAGGGATGTGAACGTTTTAATGTCTCCCTTGTCCCACATGTCCTGGATGCAGGAGATGCCTATCATATCCCATTTGTCGAAACCCATGTTTGCCATAGGTTTCCCAATTTTGCAGACTCCCAAAGGGGGGGGGATAGCCATTGTCAACTTGCCCACCCAGCCCAGAGATCTGGTGGCGGCATTGCAGACGGACACGAAGTGTCCTGTGGGGCCAGTTAAAGCTGGACGAATTGGTTTGGAATATAGAATTCTGTTATAATTACCCCCTGGGAGTAGCCACCTGTCCATTTGATAGCCGGGGTCGTCAGGGGTTCCATAGGTGCCATGATTGATGGCGGCCCAATAGTACTTCTTAATGGTGGAAGGGCGAGTCCTCCTTCGTACCACTTCAGAGTCCGTTTACTGAAGGCTATTCGCGGTGGCCCAGCCCACAGGAGCTCGCTCTGAAGTAGCTAAATTTTTTTGAAATAGGTGGGTGGGAACGGCCTCCCAATGATTTCTGCAGGGTGTGGAGGAAGCGGGGGGGACATCATTTTAAAAAGGGCGGCCCTCCCTAATAGGGACAATGGGAGAGTTCGCCAATTGGCGATGTCTCTCTGGAAACGGTAGAGAGGGGGAAGGAGATTGTGATTGTTGCGGAGTACAGGATTCAAGGACACAAAGATCCCCCAAATACTTGAAACCCGATGCACAAATTTGAATTGGGCTGTTGGAGGGCAGAGCGGGCACTCCCCCCGTGAAGTGGATATAGGTGAGACTTGGTCCATTTGATTTTGAATCCTGAATACCTCCCAAAGATTGACAATATGTCCATTAGGACAATTGAAGATCTCCAAGGTTAGGTGAGGTATGGTAGGATATCGTCGGTGTACAGAGGTATCCTGCCAACCAGCCGAATTCTCGGATCATCAGATCCTGTCAGATCCAGGCCGCTAGTGGCTCTAGTGCCAAGGCAAATAGAAGAGGTGAGAGTGGGAAACCCTGACTAGTGCCAAGGCTCAGGGCGAAGGTGTCTGATTGTTAGTTACTGACAACTGCCTTAGCTAGATGCGCCGCGTACAGAAGGCGGACCCAGCGATGAAATCTGGGCTAAATCCCAGCTTTTGGAGTACAGCGAAGAGATCGGGCCATTCAACCATATCGAACGCCATCTTAGCGTCTAAAGAAATCAAAATTGCCGGTTCACGTATCGTGTTTGCTTTCCCAAGTACCCTGTGGACTCGGTGGAGGTTTAGTGCTGTGTTCCGGCATGGAATAAAGCCTGACTGATCAGGGTGTATAAGAGTTGATATGACGTTGACCAGGCAATTTTTGCGAGAACCTTCGCAAGGATTTTTGGTTCAGAGTTGAGAGGAGAAATGGGCCGATATGAAGTACAGTCAGTCTTCAGCTTGCCCCTCTTGTAGATAACGACAATGTTAGCTATGCGCTGGTCTAGTGGAAGTTCCCCCAGCTCCCTACTCTCCTCGAACATGACTTTAATGTGCACTGATAATTTATCCGAATAGAGTTTATATAATTCTATGGTATACCAATAGGGCCAGAGGCTTTTCCAGATTGAAGCGATCTAACGGCATGGGCATTTTCATCCGTGGTTGGAGAGCTGTCCAGAAGTTGCTTATCTGCCAAGGTAAGGGCAGGCAATGTGATATCTTTTTGTAGGTCGGTGGAGTCCGCCTCTGCATAAGGCGTCCCCGCCCTATAAACCGCCTCGAAGTGTGTACAAAACGGGAAGCTATATCTTGGGGGTTTACTATGTCGGTGTTTAAGGCATCATGGAGGACCGGGACCAATCTACTCGCCCACTCCCGCTTATCTAACCAAGGTATCAATTTTCCCGCCTTGTCCCCCAAGTCATACAGTTGCCCAAGCTTTTCCTGTCCCAGGATACGGGCTGCATCAGTAACAAGGGTTCAGACTGTTTAAGCTGCAATAAATGGAGCGATTCAGGGGAGTCACTGTTTACCAGCTCTTCCTCCAGCCAAAGGATATCAGTTTCTATGTCAGTTACTGCTTTTGCTGTTTTTTAAAAAATTTTATGGGCTGCTATTAAAGACAGAGCTTCCCCCCCTTATCACCATCTTGAAGGCCTTCCAGAATGTTTGGCTAGAGGACACGGGGCCCACATTATCCGTAAAGTAGCTGTCTGTGGCGACCAAGATGTTCTTGCGTATTTTGGGATTGCGTATGCGCCAGGGGTTGATAGTGGCGATTCGACACACTCGCGTGTGATCTAGAAGTAGGTGAGCCCATACCGGTGAATGGTCAGAGATGCATTTAGTTAAGTGACGGACCTCCCGGATGTGACGTTTGAGAGCTAGGTACCAGGATGTGATCCAGGCGGGAGAAACTATGATGGCCCCCGTAGTGGAATGTGTATTGCTTTGTTTCAGGGTTGAAGGTGCGCCAGGTGTCAGGCCCATGGCCTCAAGGAAGTCTGGTAACCCACAGGAAGAGGGTCCTAATTCGCGAGGGGGATGTTGGTCGAGCATTCCGGTGAACTGCAGTATGGAGGTCCTGGAACGTGGTCGATTTAAGCCCAGAAGGGTTATAGATGGAAAACAGCTTGAGGATCCGCCCCTCCCAGGAGCCAGATATGCCAACGTAGCAACCCCTGTCATCAGTCCAAGTGGAATTAATGCTAAGTGGGAACGTGTTCCTAACCATGATGCCCACCCCTCTGGATCCAGTCGTGAATCCCGCATGTGCAGCTAGTTTGTATCCGTATCGATTCAATGCCTTACTGGTGTGCCCCATAAGGTGGGTTTCCTGAAGGAGCACGATATCCGGGCCCTGCTTCCTGATGTACTGCAGGACTACACTCCGTTTAATCTTGTCCCCCAGCCCGTTCACATTCCAGCTTATTATTTTAATGCTTTTCCCCCAGTGTGTGTGTGTGTGTTTAAACCATGGTGAGTGTTTTGTACCTTTTGAATGCCCATGGTCATGGATTGATGATAAAACATAACAATAAGCTACCCCTCCCCCCACCAACTCCCCTGCCAACAACCCCCCTCCCTGCCCTCTGGACTTAGACCTGCCCATCACAAACTGGCAGAGTGCCTGTCACCCAATATACGAACACAAGAACATAACTAAAGGTAGAAAAGAGGAGTAAGGCCAACACTCTGTCCCCCCCAACTCCCCCACACCCCCCAACCGACCCCAAAATTACGTATCAAGTGTCCCCAAAAGGCCATAGTAAGCTTCCCTGGTTCGTTACTGTTCAAGGCAAGCTTATGTCCAACTATGGGGCCTCATGGGCCCCCCCTGGTACCTTAGTGTGTCCTTATGGACGGCTAGTGCGCCCCTCAGAGTTCAATCTTGGTCCTGCAGATCTTGATCCTCGCCCCCTCTCCTCCCTCCGGGGCCGCCGACGGGTCTACTTTCCAGCCATTCCGAGGCCACTTCTGGATTATCGTAAAACCAGGCCCTGCCCCAGCCTCCACTCGGAGGTGGGCCGGGAACATCATGGCGTACTTCAGTCCCTTGTCTCTGAGTTTCTTCTTGTCGGCCAGAAATTATTTGCGTTGTCTCTGAACCATTCTCGTGAAATCTGAAAAAAAAGGAAAGGGTGGCGTTCTCATATCGCAAAGGGGGTGCAGACCGAGCGCTTTGCAGGATAGCATCCCTGTCCTTAAAATTTAGGACTTAGGCTATCAAGGGGCGCTGAGGTGCACCGGGCTTAAGTCGCCCACCTGGGACTCTGGGTGCACGTTCAATGGTGAAGACCCTTAGGTTTGAGGTGGTTGAGGATGAGGTCCTCGACAAACGGGTCAGGAGCTGGCCCTTCTGATTTTTCAGGCACCCCAAGGCAGCGGATGTTGTTGCGTCTGGATCACCCTTCGTAATAGTCTAGTTTGCGTTCGGCTGTTGCACAGAATGATTTGAGATCCTGCACTTCTTGCTGGAGCTGCGACATGTCGTCCGTCAAGTTAGCCGTTTTGATATCCATGGATTTTACTTTTTCGTTGATTTTTAGTAAGGTCGGCCCAAATAAGATTTACTTCGATGGAGATAGTGTCTAGAGAAGATTTGACCCCTCCAATGGATACCATGATATCATGCAGTGTCCGTTCCGCAGGTGCGCTCACGGAATCCTCCACTACCTGGGGGATTAGCGGGTGTCTGTCGGCGAGTTCTTCGGCAGGGTGTAGCGGTCCAGCTTGTTCGATTGGATCGGTCTCCTACCCTTTGGACCCCTGGCTGGACACTTATCCGTTTCCGATTTACTAGCCATTTTCTGTCCGTGCCCCTTGATTCTCCAGTGAAATAAGGCCTATGTCACTTACTGTAAGCGTCCGAGATGACAGCTGGGATGGAGAGCACTCCGTGTATGATCTAGCCCCTCTCCGGCAGATGACTAGGCCGGGTTTCTCAGGTGCAGGGGGGCGGGGTGCTCGCCAATCGCTTCCAATTCCAACAGGTGCGCCCACCCACTATGCCAGTCCGGTCCAAGATTCACCCCGGTTCTGCCGCACCACCCAGGCTCACAATGGGCAATGCACAGGGGGGGGGAGGGAGGTGCGCTCTTTGCATCCAGCAGTCACAGGCAAAGAAGCACGATGATAGCTCTGGCGCAATACCACAATGCTGTGCCCTTCTTAATTTACTGCTCCACTGCCCCCACTGCTACAAGGTGCCCAGCCTAGGCGGGTCGCCTATCCCACACAGGGCCATGTCCCTGCTGCTGCTCTCCCAACGCCCGGAGAATGCTTCATTTAACAGTCCACTGGGGGACCGGCCGGCGCCCGTGGGCAAAGAGTCGAACCGAGCCCAGCTCCAGGCCACTCCCTGCCGCCAACAGATCACTGGAGGAACGTTGGTGGGGGGGAGCTCACCTCCGCCAAGCAAGTTGGGCCACCGCCTACGTCACTATGAAAGGCAGCGGGAGCTGCCGCAGCCATGCAAGGCCCCTCGGCAGGTCGGGGGGGGGGGGGCCCAACACCGACCTGCAGAGCGGGTGGTGTTGGACCCCCGCTCCGCAGGTCCAACGCCGACTTCTGGTCCTGGCCTCTGCAACTCCGGCCAGCCATTGCAGAACTCTACCTCCCGATCCGCAACGCTCGACCAGGCCCAGGTAAGCTGGCCCCTTATTTCCGGCCCCAGGTGGTGCTCAGGGGCGCAAGGCACAACCATCGGCTCCGCTTGCTCTCTGCTACAGATCAGGGACCTCTTGGGGCAGGATCGGTGACAGAATATTTAGTTAGGGGAACGGCACCGACAGAGCCGAGGTCTCAGGCAGCCATCTCGCTCTGGCGCTTGGCCACTCTCCCTATCTCCAGTCTTTAGTTCCACCATTGGACCACTGATTACACTTCCGGCGAACTGCACTTACCTTCACACTCCTCACTCTGCGAATGCCCGCTGCGCCACCTCGAGATTCTGGTATTGTAAGCACCTTGGATCTCTTCCAGAATAGTAACCTCCATTTAAGGCGGTGAGCCCCTTTCAGTCTTTCTTTTCTTTAAACGTCCCCTAGAACACCCCATAAACCCAGACTACTGACTTGTATTCATCAACACTCGGGCAGTGTGTGCTAGCACTGTTCATCTGTATTTGAGTTAAAGTCAATATGGAGTTCTTCTTAAGTGTGTGTCTTTGCTTGTTTTACAAATAAATTCACACTGTAGAATATCCTGCTCTTGATGTAACAATCTTTTTGACCATTTATAACTACAGAGCACTTCTGTTCGAGGGGCAAAGTAAATAAGTGCCACCTCTTCCGGTGATTGGATAGTATACACATTCGTAAATTGCTCCCTTCTTCGCCCCCCTCGAAGGTGGAAAGATGCACGATATGCTGCAATGTGGTGTCGGCAGACCCATTCCCCTAAGTAGTAGTAATGTGCTGTCCTTTCGGAGACCAGCCGCCTGACCTGTACTCTTCAGCAGCTTACTGCTGTATTGAGATGGAAAGCCTGCCATTCTGTGCAGGAGACAGGCCATATAATGGCTGTCTGGAAGAGCTTGAGTATGCCAGTAGGTCATTCTAAAATTGAGGAAAAGCTGTCTGAAAGACATGAAGAACGGATTTCAGGCCAAAGTATTGAAACAGTAGTTGATGTAGTTTAAACGAGGCTATTCCATTGTGATTGATCAACTTCTGTTGATTATATCCAACAGATTACTAGTGCCGGGATCATTCAGGGTTCCTTTGTGTGAGATATGTTTGAAGTAATTTCTTTGCAGGAAACAGGAACGACAATTCTTTTAGTGAGATGATTTTTCTAACGTCCTTGTGACCGACCTCCGCTTTAGCTTCAGCCTTGAGTGAAGGACAAAAACAAGATGTGATTCTCTTGGGAAACGCAGTTGATGCTCAGATTGCACATCCATAGTTGCGTTTTGCTTTTTTTTCTTCAGTTTTGAGCTTTAGATTTTCACCTGCAGTCGCAACTTATCCCCACTGGACTGAACTCTTTTCTGCATCACACAGTGGTCTTGCAGTGTCATTCTTTCAGTCATATTTTATGTTCTAATTTACCTTTTTCGATCTTGGTATATTCGCAAGGGATGATGCTGAGAAGCAGCCTTTTCCAGTTACTTAACACTTGGGCTCTTAGTGACAAAAGCGCATATAAGTCTTCTCTGAGTTAGATATACGACGTTTTTCTTTTTTTTCCTGTGTGGGCATGCGACTTGGGGGTGTCTTACTCATCTCTCTCTGAGAGCAAGTCATACTTGCACAAAAAGATTTTGTGAATGACACTCTACCAGTTTGCACCTCCATGTGTGTACTTTTCCCCTGTTCTTGCCCTCGTGGTTCACGCCTACATGTTAAAGTCTTGACTGATCTTGAGAAGAAGATGGTAGATGAGCACTGTTGTTTACCTTCAGGCGACAAACAGCCTTCAGAATTATCTGAAATTCAGTGTCCTATAAATTGTATGTTTGTGCTGGGATTGCCTGTTCATAGTGCTTATTGTGAGCTGGTGGTTGCAGGTGGGGCGTCGGTGCTCGTCTTTGGGGATGGACGCTTATTTTTTACTCATCAAACTTTGATTCAGAGCAAGTACGAGGAAAATACAAAGTGCAAATGAGGAAAAATAGAATGTCGGGAAAACTGTGAAGAAGGGAGAATGCAGGTATGAAAGAACCTGAAAGAAGGATATAAAAGGGCAGGGAGTGTATGTAAGAATGGACCCAAGGCGGAATCAAGATTACGCAGTCTTGGCAGGCAGTATCTATCCCTCCATACCAATCAGAGTTCACAAAAGTCCCGCATGGAGTCCCACAGGGGTCTGCCATCAGCCCTATACTCTTTAATATTTACATGCAACCCCTGATGCGGATCATCAAAAGCCATGGCATCAGCGTGACAAACTATGCAGACGATACCCAGCTGATCATCTCGCTGGACGGAAATAGAGCAAGCTCAATGGAAACTTTTCACACCTGTATGCTGGACATGTCTCTCTGGCTCAGTCAGAACTCACTAAAATTCAACAGTGAGAAAACTGAAATACTACATTGCACAGTAGGAAAAATCCCCAAAAGTCTTCCGACCGACTTCTGGCCTCAGTCGCTAGGGGACTCGCCCCCCCCAGTGAGCTCTGTAAAAAATCTTGGAGTCACTATCAATAACAAACTAAGCCTAGAGACCAACGTCAACAAGCAGGTTAGCTGCTGTTTCGCCCTACTAAGAGGACTTCGAAGACTGCTACCTCTCCTGCCCCCACAGACCAGAGCCGACATAGTCAGGAGCACTATCCTGAGCCGCCTGGACTACTGCAATGCCCTCCTGCTGGAATCCCCTGCCTATCTCATCTCCAGACTCCAGAGTGTCCAGGCAGCCGCAGCCAAACTGGCACTCTCCCGTGAGCGTAGATCCTCTACCACTCTTGCCCTGGCTGACCTACATTGGCTGCCCATACACCAAAGGATTTGCTTCAAATCCCTATGTATTGTTTTCAGGGCAGTTCACGGGCTAGGCCCCCGACCACTCCAGCACAAATTCAAGTGGTATGAGCCCAGCCAGTCTCTTTGATCCTCATCCATGAATTTCATCAGCATCCCCAGGATCAAGAAAGCCACCTGTGGAGGACGAGCTTTCAGCATTGCTGCAGCCCACCTTTGGAATAACCTCGCCTTTGACATCAGGATAACTAATGACCTTCTAACCTTTCGGAAAAAGGTGAAAACTTGGCTTTTCCCAAAAAACCCTCCTAAAACCCTTTGCAATAAATAAATCTTCCCGGCTCAGCATCTCGTTCATGCTCCTGTCCCCACAAAGCTTTAGCTACGTATCTAAGCGCCAGGATGCCCGTAGGGTTACAGAGCGCTATACAAATGCTATAAATAAATAAATAAATAAATATTTGGTACCCCGGACTTTGATTAGCCCAAACTGTTTCACCCTGGGCACCCCGCTTGCGGTTCTTCCCCAGTTCCTCTCTTTATCCACATACCTTGGGTGCATTATGTGATATTTCTTTAAATGAATTTTGCTCCAGTTTCCATGCAGCCCCTTTAATTCTGTAACCTTGTCCTGAAGATGACCTTAAATGACAACAGGCCGAAATGCTGTCGACCGCCAAGTGTAACTTTTGGCACATTTTTCTGGTTCATCAGTTTGTTAACCTCCTTCAATCTTTGTAACAAATGAATTTGAACCCTTGAAGTTTTTGTAATTATTGACATTGTTTTTCTTGCGTCGTTTTCTGCTGTTTCACTTGTCACTTGCGCTGTTTACCTTGTTTCTCACGAGCACAGATGTGCACAAGATTTTACTACACTCACATTCAACTTAACGAGTGCTGATACTGCTCTTTTTCTAAATATAGACTGCTCCTTGTATTGTTCTAATAACCATTCATGTCTCCCTACCTCCTCCTTTCTGTAACTATTGTGCATGTTTTATATAACTGTCTTTGAATATTACCTGAGACATTATTTGTTATATACACTAATTACCCAAGTCTCAACTGGGTTTACAGGTGACCTCCTGTGGTTTGGTATTATATTGCATACTAATGCATAAACTGCTGTCGGCTCTTTGGTAATGCTTTTGTTGTGCGCCCTGTTTTTCTTAAAATTGTTGTTGCACTCTGTAACCCATCTTGTCTTATTGCAAAAGCGTGAGCATGCATCACAGTATTTAAGACTTTACATTAGAACCCTCAGTGCACATGCTAAATATATCTAACTTGCAACATTTTGATCCTTCACTATCCCTCTTATTTCTCTGCTGAATTAGTTCCTACTGGTGGATGTAAGGTGACCTACAGAAAAAAAAACAATGTATTTTTCAGACACTTTGAAAGTCAAGAATACTCTGACTCTTTTACTGCTTCCTCCAGACCTCTTCCTATGTCTTTGTGTCTGATGTTTTGCTGGTATCTAGTTTCCTGTTTAAGGAACGATTTGGCCATGTTTTCTCCACTTTTCCTCTCTTGCCAGTCTGAAACTGAAATTGATGTACTTTCCATGTCGATATTTAGATTTTTTTTTTAATTGATGCTCAATTTGTAAGACATGCTCTATTCATATGGTGTTTTACTATCTGAAATCAGAATAGAGGTGTCCTGCTTTTTAAAAGGGAGGAAACCCTTATTCTGGTTTCTAGTTCTTTGTGGTGGGGTAAAAAGTGTCCAAGCCCTATTGGAGTGTTCACCCCCAACAAACGTTTGGTATTTTTATTGACAGGAAGAGGGTGCAGGACCTTGCATATTGTTTTACCCATGGTGTTTTACGATCTGTTATCTTAACTAAAGCATTTTTTAGCTATATTTTTTCAAACATTCGTGCTGTTTTGCATACAATAATACATGTATTTTGGTGATTCCTGCATAATATTTTTTGTTGCATTGACTCCATAAGTTTCTTGCTGCTCTTCAGGCTAGAAGGCACAATACTTTTCGGTGTAAGCCAGATGTTTTATTTTGTCTCCACTGTCAGCAAATTAGAATGCGCTTGTATTTTCTTTCACACTTGATCCAGTGTTCATGGTACTACGGCGATAAACAAAAGTAATGCTCACTGAATTTCAAGTGAACATTAAACAAAAATTGCGCTTGTTAATAAAAAGTAAAAAATAAATAATAAATTGGCCTCTTCACTGCAGACGCCTCAGAGGCATGCTTTGGTTGGACCTCCAACTTCATTTTCTCACTGCACGCGATCGATCTAGCATGTAACATGAACTGCCTGCAGACAGGTGAAATTTCTCTTTTGCTCATCATAATGAGGTTTAATGTAGTTTTGTGATGCATCCCATCTAAAAGCTTTGAAGCTTGCCGTTCACAGATTACGGACTGTGTCACAAGGAGAGTTGCTCAGGCCAACCAGGAAGAGGCCTTGAGAGCATCTGAATGCTGCATGTCAGTGAGTGGGCGCCCAAGAGATTTTATTGCATTGATTATTACATAGAGACCGCATTATACCATTGGGAAATTTCTGCTAATTTGGGTCCTGGATATGATGGCTTTGTAACAGCCATAATAAGCCAGTCAATTGAAACTAGAACACAGCATAGCAAACGCTTGTAGCATTTGGCACAGCAGGATGTACAGATTGGAATTATAAAAAAGGAAGGAATGCTAGATTATCTCACGAGTGTGAACCATAGAAGTGGAAATAACTATAGTGAGGACTAGGCCTGGGCGTGAAATGCTGCTCTGCTTGTGGAATTTGTGGAGGTTTTCCCCACTCTGCAAGGCATGCGGAGTTCTGAAATACTTCCTCGCTCGCCAACGTTTAGTAAAATCGTACTTCAGACCACTTTCCGGTGAGATTTTTCAACAAGGGTGGTCGCTTATGGCTGCTACCGCTTCCATCGAGGAACCTTTCATTCATGTTGAGGAAGCTGCCGCTTGAGTAGAACTGCTACTCCCTTGGCAGAAAGAAGCAGCGCCCTCTTGCGCTGCTCATGGTGCCGTTCTCACAGATTTTCCAGGGTGGAACAAGCACTCGGCGCAAAAAATCTGCACGATCTAACACACATTGCCGCCCGCAGAACTACACGTATCGCAGTGGGATCTTTTCGTCACTTCGTGGAGTTCTGTGATATCCGCCCAGTCCTAGTGAGGTCACACCCGCCTTCCGCCATAAAAATTGATCAAGCACTGAGCGCCCTACACAGTTGTGATAAGCTCCCACTTTTAGGCTAGTAGCCTCTCCTATCCTTAAATGTAAACGCACATGGATAACTAGATTTTTAGGTCTCGCCTGTCGATGCGCATGCGCATCGAGCAAGTGAGAGTATTGCGACTTATCCACTCTTTATCTACACTGCAAGGAATCGTGGCGATTCCTTGCAGTGCCCGTGACTTTTAAGGTCAATGCGCATGCGCATTGAGCTTATGCGCATGCGCATTGACCTTAAAAGCGCGTGCGCGTGCACGTCCGTCTTTGTTTACCCGCTCCGCCCCCTCCCGCCGTGTCGCATTTCTCCTCCCCCTCCCCTCTCTTCCTTCCGCTGTGGTCGCATCCCCTGTGCTCTTCCGAGTGGTAGTCCAGTGGAACACAGGCCGGCCACCCCGTCTTCCACCATCTATGTCTGTTGTGGGCTCATCAATGTGCCTGCACCATGTCCGCCAGGAGGCGTCCAATTATGTGCTACTACTTCTCCTGCACACCATCTTGTGGTGGCTCTAGGGTCCCAAGCCTCGCCCCCTTCGCCCTCTGTTTTTCCCCCCTGATTGTGCTCGTCCAACCCTTCCACCTTCTTTTGGCCCCTCAGTGTCTCACTGAACAGGACAGTCTTACCCTGTCTCGTGCTCACCCGGTTCTGTCCTCCGAGATTGTACTGGTCAGCTTCTGTTGTGGGGGAGGGAGGCGCTTATAGCTCCCAGGGCCGGCCTGTCTCAGTGAGGGCAGCGGCTCCTTACTCCATTCACCCCGTGGTGTCTGCTTTAGATGTCCAAGGGTAAGGCTGCAGAGGGAGAACGCCCCAGTCCTGTCACAACCTCGCTGTTTCCGTCTACGGGACCGCTACACTCCTCACTGGTTCAGGCCTCACGCCATTTGTACATACTTCCCCGTTCGCTGGGTCAGATCGCCTTTTCCTTTTTTTCCTCTGCTCGTTGCTGGTTGTATCTGCCAGCGTCCCTCCCTTCACTGCCAGCCTGTTTGGGCCTCCGCACGCACTGTCCGGGCTTTGATCCGCGGGTTCTTGGTGGTTTCTGCGGCTGCCTGCAGTGTCTCTACTTTTTCAGGAATCCAGGGGGTCTGACTCGGGTTTCTGGGCCCCCGCGGTTCACTTCCACACTGTCACAGGGTCAGGCCCCCGCACGTCTCTCTGTCTTTCCAGTATTCGAGAAGCTCTGCTCCAGGCCCGTTTCTCTGCAAGAGCCTCGATTGTCTCTTCCGCTGCTTTCACCATGCAGACCCCCCTCTGTGATCGCCTACATCATCCTGCTGTTCACCTTTCAGGCCGTAACCGCATTTGCGGTGCCTCCGATCTCGGCCTTTCGGTAGCTTCCTCTCAGGCAGCGGCACCCTGCTGTCCTGCCACTGTCCGGCCACACTCACTGTCCTAGGGCATGATGGCAAATAGCTATGGGTATTTTCGATGTTTAACAAGGAGGTGTGTCTGGAGTAAATAACTTCATATTTTTGGATGACGGAATCTGCATTTTACATATATGTTTCCCAAGCATATTTAAGTGTCAGAATCCGTGGCATCCCAATTTAGAGGTAGCGACCTTTGGATGTTGGTTAAGAACTGCATGTATCCAGCTATCTGGCCTTGAATTTAGGATGAGAGCACATTTACATTTTTCCAAGGACAATGAACCACATCTTTGCTAGCAAATCATATGCTTTGGTGCTATACTCCCAGTTGTTAGTAGCAGGATGAAAATGGCAGGGCTTACGTCAAAGATAAAAAAACACAAGAAGGTAGTGGTGGTAATAAATGTTGCACCTCACACTCACAGGCCTGCCTGCCTGCACCTACCCCTTCATGTGCGCGCGCACACCAGACGCAAACCCTCTGCCCTTTTCTCCTTACCTGCCCCTACCGGCATGCACATGCTGCTTGTTTCATTTGACACTTACTGCTCTTAAAAACACATACATGCACGTCTCCTTTCGGCCCTGTGCTGTCTACATGCTCCCTCAGACTCCTACAAGCCTCCTGTCCTGTTCGGGAGCACTCACACATACAGCTCCTCCCCCCTCCTCCTTCTACTCTCCTCCCCTGCCTGCCTGCCGTGTCGCACCTCTCCCCTCTCCGCCCCCTCCCCTGCCCGCCACCTCCCCTGCCCGCCGTGTTACGGTGAAAGGCTTGTTTTTTGTTTGTATAATTTAACCCGCTCCGCCCCCTCCCCTTCCCTCCGTGTCGCATTTCTCCTCCCCCCTCCCCTCTCTTCCGTCCGTCCGTCCGTCTTGTTGCTACTGCCATCTGAGGCCACTCGGGCTTTAATAACATGATAACTTATATAACTGCCTAATGCCCTCTGGATAGGGAGCTGTCTGTTCAGATATGTGGATGCTGATGGCGTGCTAACAAACTGAGGAGGGAGGGTAGATGGGGCAGAGCAGCTGCTTCCTTTGTGAACAGTGTTATGCATTTATGACAAGGTCTCGTGGCGGTGTCACCTCGCATCCCAAAATACCTACCCCCTCACCCTCAACCCCTCACCCTCACTCACCCTCACCCTCACTCACCCTCAACCCCTCACCCACCCTCAACCCCTCACCCTCAATCCCTCACCCTCACTCACCCTCACTCACCCTCACCCACACTCACCCTCACCCACACTCACCCTCACCCACACTCACCCTCACCCACACTCACCCTCACCCTCACTCACCCTCAACCCCTCACTCACCCTCACTCACCCTCAACCCCTCACCTACCCTCACCCTCACTCACCCTCAACCCCTCATCCTCACCCTCACTCACCCTCACTCACCCTCAACACCTCACCCTCACTCACCCTCAACCCCTCACCCTCACTCACCCTCAACCCCTCACCCTCAACCCCTCACTCACCCTCACCCTCACTCTCACTCATCCTCACTCACCCTCAACCCCTCACCCTCACTCACCCTCAACCCCTCACCCTCACTCACCCTCACCCTCACCTTCACTCACCCTCAACCCCTCACCCTCACTCACCCTCAACGGCTCACCCTCAATCACCCTCAACCCCTCACCCACCTTCACTCACCCTCACCCACCCTCACCCTCACTCACCCTCAACCCCTCACCCTCACTCACCCTCAACCCCTCACCCACCCTCAACCCCTCACCCTCACTCACCCCCACTCACCCTCAACCCCTCACCCTCAACCCCTCACCCTCAACCCCTCACCCTCAACCCCTCACCCTCAACCACCCTCACCCTCAACCCCTCACCCTCAACCCCTCACCCTCAACCCCTCACCCTCAACCCCTCACCCTCAACCCCTCACCCTCAACCCCTCACCCTCAACCCCTCACCCTCAACCCCTCACCCTCAACCCCTCACCCTCAACCCCTCACCCTCAACCCCTCACCCTCAACCCCTCACCCTCAACCCCTCACCCTCAACCCCTCACCCTCAACCCCTCACCCTCAACCCCTCACCCTCAACCCCTCACCCTCAACCCCTCACCCTCAACCCCTCACCCACACTCACCCACACTCACCCACACTCACCCACACTCACCCACACTCACCCACACTCACCCACACTCACCCACACTCACCCACACTCACCCACACTCACCCACACTCACCCACACTCACCCACACTCACCCACACTCACCCACACTCACCCTCACTCACCCTCACTCACCCTCACTCACCCTCACTCACCTTCAACCCCTCACCCTCACTCACCCCCACTCACCCTCAACCCCTCAACCCCTCACCCTCCCTCACCCTCATTCACCCTCAACCCCTCACCCTCACTCACCCTCAACCCCTCACCCTCAATCCCTCACCCTCACCCACACTCACCCTCACTCACACTCACTCACACTCACACTCACCCACCCTCACTCACCCTTACCCTCACTCACCCTCACTCACCCTCACTCACCCTCACCCTCATGCTAAAGATTTACAAAAAAACCCATTAACAATTCTAAAAGCACTAACTCTAATGCTGCGAGACCTATTGCATTTCTAATGCTTGTTTTACTTTCTAGGCTTTAGCTGAAATGTCTGTAGTTTATTTTTGTGGATACTCCCTGAGGTTGATATGTCATCTAAAACTCTGTCTTCTCATTGGTCCCCTTTGTGCAGCTATAGGATCAAGTTATAATGAGGGATTCCTCATGTTCTCTGCAAATTTGTGTTATATATTTTTAGGTCGAGCCTGGCGTAAGCAGCTTGAAGCGCTGTCGCCAGCGAGCTCTATTGTTAGGGACTTGCCTTGGAAATGGGACAGGAGATAGGCAGGCGCTGAGCTTTCCAGCGATTTCAGCAGGTGTACGCGCACGTACAGCCACGCGCCGTGCACATCTCCTCTCCCCCTTCCTTCAAGCCAGCATGCTGTTTCACTTTCAGTTATTTCTTCTCAAAAATTGTTGCCCCATCGTTGGAACTGCCAATAAAGGCGGGTCCGCTCAGGAAATACATCTGTCCACTGTGCTGAAGGCACAACCATTAGACAAATTGAGAATCCCCCACTCACACGTCTGCGGGGGGGAACTCATCCTCAACAGCAGCTGGCTGCTGCGCTTTTCCAGAGCACACCAGCTCCTCTGCCAGCATGACGCGGGGCTCTCTCCTTAGGCATGGGAGCCCCGCAGTGCTATCAGCTAGTCTTCACCCGGGCCCCATCCTGGGACCCAGGACTTCAGCTCCCGCACTTCCTCTTTGGCGCCGGGGTTCGAACCACGAAAGTTACAAATTGCGTGGGCAGCCCCCGCCCTCCTAGGTCTCCTCTCAGCCCGGATACTGAGCTGCTTTCTGAACGACCTGGGACCCTGGAGCCCGACCGAGGCAGCCGGAGCAGTATGAGGGGCTTCTGGGTCTGCGTGCTCCTGCTGCTAGCGTCCCTCCTGCCCGGTCCGGCACGAGGATCTCCCCACAGCACTGAAAGTGAGGACAGCGCCGAGGCAAGTGGGTGGTGTTTCGGGCACTCCCGGGTCAGGGGAACCACACTTCGAGCACTGCCAGCCACCTGCAGCCAAGGGAGTAATGGGGCAGCGCCCGGGGTTTATAACTTTTTAGTGTTTCATGGTATCGGGGAGTGGAGCGCTGTCCCTTTGCAGATACAGGTGCATGCTGCTTTGCTGTTGAGGTACAATCCTATAGTTGAATTATTAAGCAGCCTAAGAAATACACTGTGCTCACCTGGCATGGAGAAATATATATATTATGTATATCGCACTATTTGACACGTCACACGTTATTTTTCTGTTTTATGAACGTCACAAAGAGGTGTCTGTGGGGAAGAAGTGCTCTTGCGCCATTGATTTTTATTTGAAATGTTTACAAGTGGTCGGTAGTTGAGGGCTTGCGCATACACGCTGGGTCCGCATTTGCCGGATTGTCAGCACGCCGGCTTATTTGCCTTTGTTATGTTCAACAGGCTGTGTCAGCCTATACATTGGGTGTTGGTGGCACATTCACCACAGGGACATATGACGCTTTGGATTGGTAGTTGCCCTGCTTTAGTTCAGAGGGCCAGCTGGGCATGGGGCACGTAGTCTCGGGTGTCTCATTGGCCCTGAAGACACTATGGCTCGGTTGGCGTGGCACGAGGGTGAATAATGTTCACTAATTTATAGTATATCTGGGCTAGTGCAAGGAAGCTAATGCTACTAGAACTGTAAAATATGCCAACAATTAGGGTTCAGTGGATGCCTCGGGCCCAGTGCAACTCCTGTACAAAGGAGGCTACGCTGCTGGCTGACAGCGTGCACGTGAAAATCATATTCCGTCCGTCAAACCATTCCTTAGCCCTACAAAGTAGTGGGGTGGTCATCCAACGTGATGTCATGTGTGATGAAATTTTGATAAAGTTTGATAAGTGTTGAATTATTGAATTGCTAGTTATGTATTGTCATGTTTATTTGAATGTTTTATGGTAATAAACATTACCTTTTTTCACCCACAACACAGCTTGGAGTGCTCTATACATTATGCAAAACACATGCAGGGTGAATATTTTGGGTAGAATGCTGCTTTCCACCTACAGGCAGGGAGATGTTCAAATTTCGCTAACCAGTGTTTACAATATTGAAGTAAACTGTTAAAATCGTTGGAAAAAATGCAGTGGTGACATTCAAACATTTATTTTTCCTTAATAAGGTCTTTGCAAATTATTGCAAAAGTCTTAGTGGAATCAACCTAATAAAGATATAAGTCACTGTAAAGGGAGATATGGTAAACTTTATACAATGAAATAAATTACATTAACGATTAATGGATAGCTTGTTGACTGTTTAAACTTTAACAGAGCTCTCATTGACCTGGTATTTGTCGAAGGTCAGAGGTTGTTGACTTAAAATGGAGAAGGCTAGTTTGTCTTTTCATATTGGAGACATCCATATGCTGGGCCTGTGACTGTCTCACAAGGACTCACACCAAGTACCACACTCAGCGCTCTGCCTGTGCCGGACCAGTGACTGAGTATCACAGGGACTCTGGAACCACACTCTGCGCTCTGCCTGCGCAGGGCCTATGGATGCCTCCCGCAAGGACTCACACCAGGAGCCACACTCAGCGCTCTGCCTGCGCCACGCCTGTGACTCTGTCTCACAAGGACTCACACCCGTAGCCACACTCAGAGCCATGCCTGCAATAGGTCCCGCATTTGCAAAAGTTTAAGCTATTGGCATTGTTCATGACCATGCCTTTTTTATCTGTTTTAAAAAGCAAACCCATAAATAAATGGCATTATCATTTACAATACCAAAAACTCAAACTCTCACAAATGCGAGACCTATTGCATTTTAAATGCCTGTTTTTGTTTGGTTTTAGCCACACTATTTGAACGTTCTACTACAGAAATGCTTGCCGCTAGATTGGCCTTTTTATTGCTGGTGCTATTGATATAACTAAGTCAATTCGTCATTGGCAGAGAGCTGTGGCTCACGAGACTATAAGGGTCTGTACAAGTGCCGCATTGTTTACTGGAGGCTCGTGGTGGCTGAGATCTCGAGCTCCGTGAACAGCACTTTGCTGTCTGTAGAGGACCGGGCACGTCACCCAGAGCTGTGGCACGCGGCGCAGAGGCCTACACCTGACTCACAGCCCGCCATTGGTGACGGAATCTTTCTGATTTCATGAGGAAACCTTACGTACCATAGCAAAAAAAGGTTGTAGGATTAAAACAAATAGCCTTTGGATCTTGTTTTTATTTTTATTAATTAAATGCTTCCGAGTCCACCATGGCCAATACTTAAGTGAAGTCGTATTCGAGGTTATTTTCATGATAGCGAGTTTTATCTCCCGTTTAATGCTTGTGCAGCCTATGTGCAGGAAAAAGCTAGGAGCCTTGGAGCAGAAGCTCCTTTATTTATTTATTCATTTTCTCTTTCTTACGTTGGGAACTGCTTGTGTGTGCCGTTTCCTGTGAGGTTCCTTGTAAGATTGTGCCCACTGCGCCAGGGCAGCTTTCACTTAGGTTTTTTTGTTGTTGTGTAAACGACAGTCTGGTTATTTACAACCGTGGCTTTAAAATGTCATAGAAAGAACGCCTCAAAAACACGATGGTGCTCAAAGAGAGCACAGCTGAGCATTTGAGAAGAATTTCTGTCCGCTGGGGATTCATAATAAAAGTCCAAGGGAAGGCTGTGTCCGACCAGTGGGGGGACCAGTGGTCCTGGGACCCGTGCCTAGGCCGCTCCGGGAGTTTTGCGGTCTAGTTGTTGTTTGCCTTGGCTGAGGGAACAGGGCTGGTCTTTTTGTAATCTGCACCCCCAGGCCAGACACCTGTGAGTTCATCTCAATGGAGACCGGCGCTTTCACCTGGTAATTGCAGCTGTGCTTTCATTTGAGGGCTCTCTTTGCTCTTAGTTACTCTGCTGTTGTCATGAACCAGCCTTTCTTTTCCAGAAACCTGGTGAGGCGACGTCTCCCCTGAGCGGATCTCTGTTTTGCCTGTGCTGTCGCCGCCTGAGGCTGCGTTGTCTGTTTTTTTCAAAACACAAGATGTGCGAGATCTGCGTGGAAAGCACACAAAACACAATATTCACCAATAGTGCCTGGAAGCATCCACGTATACTTATTTTAATTAAATGTAGCCCTGCAAACCACTATCGTGTGTGGCCAGTGTGCGTTGGTGACTGTGATACAGCGGCCATGGTGTCCGATTCAATCACCTGCAAATTGCTCTTATTATCAATATTTTTCCTTCTTGATGAGCCTTTTTGCATAAACTTCATATATCCAGAACTAGGGGTGGTCCAAGGTTTCCTTTGTCTTGATCGATGCAGTGTGGAGTCTGGGGTTACTGCTGTGGCACAGGCATGATTTTGAAACATGGCATTGACCCACTGGTTGCTCGGCTAACAATGAGTGGAGTACAGCCGCTAGCATATTTTTTTATACCAGAACTATTTTTTAAGGCGTTCTTTCTTATGTGTGGCTATGAAATGGGGGAGTTCCATGCATGGATTTTAAATTATCCAAATCTGGTGAAGGATGTGACGTTTTGGATTGCAGACTCCACCTGCTCTCTGTTCCTGGGTCTTTCCTGGGTGCTTTGCACTGTCCCTTTCAGCGTAGCATCTGGTGAACCAGAAGAACAAGACCTGGAGGAGCCAGTGAGAGCTCCTGTTGCCAGAGCGCTTTTGTCATTTCGGGGAGACTCTATGCTAAAGAATGGACTACCCATATAAGAATGAAGACTTATTTCCCACACCCCCTTTAATATATTATTACAAGATATTAAACTTAACCAAGCCTGCACACAGACTTTAGGAATCCAGATCTCTTGTTCCATTCATGGAACCATAATGGATAATTCCGTTTTTTTGTCCTTAATCTGCAAACATGCATGTGCTTTTTATTTTACCTTTCCCAGGACAGTTGTGAATAAGTTTGATAATTAAAGAGTGCCACCCGCTCGTCAACTCTGCATTTCGTTCCGTGTGCTCTCCGACTGTTCTTTTGGGTGTCTTTTAGGATGCCTCAGTTTAATCAGAGCGGTACAAAAGGGGGTGGTGATGGACGGAGCATCTGAATCGATCAAAACACTGGGGTGGCAGAGTGGGCTAAAGAACGGTGATGGATTAAACCCAGATCTTTTGACTGGGTGTGAGTGTTTGATTGATTCAGATGCTCCGTCCATCACCACCCCCTTTTGTACCGCTTTTGGCCGCCACAAGTGTGGCAGGGTATGCTCAGACGTGAGTCCCTTGCTCACTTTGCCACTGGATTTAAGCAAGCCGGGCTGAAGACGGCTGGAATGCCAGAAACCGGTCCTCGGAAGCTTGTTTCCGGTCCAGGGAAGACATGGCTTGGCAGTTCGGGCTGGACTGTTCCCATGAGGCACAGGGTCAGACTGATTTGCATATAGCCAATTCTGAACTGGGGTGGCAGAGTGGGCTAAAGAACGGTGATGGATTAAACACAGATCTTTTGACTGGGTGTGAGTGTTTGGTTGATTCAGATGCTCCGTCCATCACCACCCCCTTTTGTACCATCAGTTTAATCAGATGCACAAAGTTACAAAAGGACCTCACTGGTTCTTGGTGCTTTCTAGAGAAGCAATTCTGATTGGTGCCCATTCCAGCAGTACAACGTTTTTTGCCATTAAATTAAAAAGAAATGTATATTTGATTGTGTACGGTTTTAAACCCAGTCTGGTGTTTGTGGTGCTGGATCTCTGTCACGGTTTCAACTGTGACAAAAGTGTGACTTTAATGAGTGTGCGGTGCATTGATGTCAGGAGGTTCTAAGGAGAGGCAGACCTCATTCAATTAAGTGTGGCCTTCATAGAGTCCCGCACTAAAGCAAGCCATTTTACATCTGGAACATTGCAGGCCCTCTTATCATCGGATTCCCAATGGAACCAATCCATGAAATATGATGGTGAGGACTTGCCGCCATATTTGAGAAGAATAACGCCATCTCGTTCCTGAGAGCCATTGTCTATGATTCCATAAGAAAGCATTGGCATACCCTAGTGTACATGTCTCCTTTGAACTGGGCATGCAGTTTGGGAGCTGACGTCCGATGGGACCCTCTTTCTTGCCGCTAGTGGTGGAAGTGCTTTGTCTCTGAGACTAAACCTACTGAAGATCGTTTCCAGGGTCCATAAAGAAGTACTACAAAGGCATACCTTTTACATATGCCAAAAACTTTCCTCAAACTATATGCTACTTTGCTGTTTTTGAAACTTTGTATCTTAAACAATACACATATTGGAAAGGAAGTTGTATTTGTTGCCCTCCGGGAAGGAAGGAAGGAACACTTGTATTCACACCTTCCAAGACGTAGGAGTGCATTTGTGTACTGAAATGTTATTATTCTGTTGATTACCCGTTCAACCCCTACCCCCTTAAGAATTTGTTCTCATTTTGTTAGCCACTTTCTAAATGCTATATTTAAATTCTTTATCTAATGTAAATTATTAAATGTCAGTGTTAATACTACATTAACTGAAACTTGATCAATCAAGAAAAATATGGTGATAAGCTAGAATAAGAAACTTTCATTAAGCATTGAAACATAGGGAGGGTGGAAAAAGGAAAAAGGAAGAACAGTACAATGACTAACCCACATTTATTATAATTACCTAGAATGGTGTGAAGACCAACCCTGGCCACGGGTCAAAGGACAGAATCCCAAAGTGCAGTGACAGCAGGAAAGAATAGATGCAAACCAGAATCAGGACACGTACGAACCAAATTGGATCAGGACAGGACCACCTCAGGCTAAGACCGGCACCCACAGCTAACGCGCTACGCCTGCGTTACACCTTCTCTGCAGCCAATTGGGTCTTTGAAATCTCCCTTCACAGTAATCCCAATTGGGTTATCGAATCTTCTGACCGAGTACTTCGCCAGCACTTCTGCTCTGTATCACCTATTGAGTGCGTTGGGTCAGTGACAGGTCAGCTATTCGGAGCAGTCGGAAAAATTAACTAACTAAGCCTACTCTAGTTATACTATTCTCCAGGGCAGTGTACCACCCCCAATGTTGCAAGTGTAGGGATCCCCAATTTTGATTGGACAAAAGGATGTTGGACAAACAGAGTTTTTGGTCAATGTGCAATCCCTTTTTTTCTCAATTGAGTTTGACTCGTTTTCAGTCTTTTTAGACTGCATATATGCATTGTGGTAATACATTGAAAATCATTACTGAATGTCCTTCCTTTTTCTTTCTTCAGGAAACAGTCTCTGCTTCAGTGTTTAGTCTTCCTCATAATATTTAACTATGTGCATAGCAATTTAGGCAATATTTCTTTGTTCTGAAAATTCATCTGGGACTCATAAATGACAGACAGGGCGCTGTAATTGGCATGCCAGGGCCTCCTGTATTCCGGTGCCACTTTTTGCAGTATTCCGTTGCGAGAACAGAATTCCGCGGTTTAGTTTTTCAGCCACACAGTCCTTTGCCTCCTCCCCAACAGAATAGCCTGCAAGGCAGCCTTTGAGATGCTCCATTGTGTTAGCCCACCTGCAGGAGAACCTGTTATTTGCGTTTCTAAAAACCTGAAAAGCAGGAAACCTCTATTCTCATTGAAGCAGGTTGGGCGCATGGCAGACACGTGCAGCTGTAAGGCTCGGCTGTGAGTCCAAGGGACTGACTGTTTAGGGAAAGCACCAGTCGAGAGCTATCTGCCTTGTAAGAGGTACAGCCTTGTCTTTTCAGATGTATGTACCTTTTTGGAAATTGATTGTGCTAATTAGTGTTTTTAGCACCTCGGGACTCATACATGTGACCATCCGCCAAAGGCTCAACAAGAATCCGAGGTCGTATTCAGGCCATGAGCACTTTGCTGAAGCGAGGTGCGCACTTTCTCCCAAAAGAAGCACTTAGCCCTAGACATAAAGTGAAAGCACGAGTGCTGAGAGTTCTTTCAAACTCCCCAGGTCCTTGTGTACAGTGCATTACAACAGCGCTGCAGGGGCATGGCTTGTGAGTGTGTAAGAGTTGCCAATGCTTTCCTGATTAATCTGTGTTATAATCTTTTTTCACAAGGATGCGTGTGGAAGCTCTACGGGTTTCTCTCAACCTGCAGGCTGCAAAGCTCGTCCGTGAACCTGTAGGCGTGTTCCATGTCCTGTCTGTAGTAACTGAGATTTGTTTTGCGCTGTCCTGACATTGGTATGGCCTCGGGTGCATGATTACGCCCCGGCCTTTCCTAATAGAGCAGAGTATGAGGAAGTACATCCGGTTCCCACAAGGCCCATGTCACATAGCTGACAAATCGCTTCTGGCTTTGCCTCCCAAGTCTGTCTGTGCTGGCCCCTTGCAATCTCCGGCCGGTGATTGCAGACACTATATGTGATCTCAGTTGTCGCTCTTTTGTGTTACTGACTGGAATTACATATTGTGCTAGAAAGTAGTCTCGCTTCTATTTAGCATTCTGTGGAATTTAGATCATTCCCTGTGTGACTGTCGCTCTTTTCTAGCGCTTTAAAACTTATTTCAGCTTAGTTTGCAAGCAGGATCAGGGTGTCTGTTTCTAGGAGAAGTGTGGGTCAGCCACTGGGGTGTGTAATTGTAATATAAAACTCCACTTCGAATTGCCCTCGGGTGGTTGTACTTACGAGTGCTCAAAGTTGTAATTTCCTTACCAGAAAGGCTAGCTCCTCGTGCGGTGGGGGAAGTGCTCTTGTCTGTTTCATATTCTACTACTCCAATTCAAAGGCATATGGCGGTATTCAGGAGACATTTAAAAGCTTCAAATCTGCTGAAAGCCTGTATTTTAAGGTAAAACGTCGCTTCACAACTGCTGATAAGTGTATTAGTGTTTCTGAATGTGTCCACTCTCACATACAACAGAGGGACGTTGTGAGGTGGAGTCGATGTTAGGGAGCAACAGAGGGCGAACACAGCTCTTTCTGTTAGACTCCAGGTTCCCAGAAGTCTGTAGGGAGATGGCGGCCCTGAGAGGAAACGGACTAGAAGACAAGGTTCGCAATCTTCCCTGTGCGAGAAGATTGTTTCAATGCATGAAACCCACATCCACTGGCTCTGCCTCAACCTCCCTATCCCCTAAATGATATTCAACAATGCACAGACAAGAGTGAATGAACCCTTTTGGTACAAGTCAGATTTTGAGCTGTAGATCGAATGCATTGAATTGTGGGCCATGAAGGTCAAAGATGATCTGGTACATGCTAACTAATGTCAGCCAGTAAGGGAGAGGGGTTCAAGCATAAGCCCTTGATTGGCTTGAGCAGAGAGCACTGGTGAAAACCAAAAGGGAAGGTCCGATAGGGAAAGCAGAGGCTCAACATCCCATAAGCATTAGAGAAAGTGACTGCAGCGCAGTCAATTTAACCCTTGCATTTAGAGGCATGGTACCTGGCCACCTCATGGAACTTCCATTATTGGAATGCGAGGGACGAAGATGAAGCTTAGAAGAAGACCACACATTAGAGTGAAACCTTTGTTGTCCACACACATTGTCCTCCCAATAAGTAACTTGGATATTTTCACAGTCCGTACTGGGAGAAGTCACTATTACAGCAACTGTTTAGAAGATCCCTTTATATCTTTCTGTCAAGGAATATGAGCTTTTGTTTAATTAAAAAAAATAATGTAAACTTTTAGAACAATAATATTAACGTTTAAACATGAACATGTTGGATAGGTAAGCACACAATACTCTTTAGCTGTGTGGTATCTTGATCAATGCCACTAAGCCAACAAGCATTTGCAATGCAATAGGACTCGCATTAGGAAAGTTTGAACTATTGGTCTTGTAAATGACAATTTTTTTATTAATGTGTTGGTTTTGAAAATAGCTAAATTAATAGCTTTGTCATTTACAATACCAATAGTTATAACTTTCGCAAATGGGACACCTATAGCATTTGTAATGCAACATATGTTGTATTTACGTGACTTGGATGTATTGATATTACAAATAACAATGGCTTTTAATTTTTTAAATAATTAATACCTAAATAAAAGTGATTGTAATTTATAATGGCAATAGCTTAAACGTTTGTAAATAACTTTTGTGAAGATTATGTTCAGTGTATTTTATTGTGACGAAAATCCAAGAACAGAAGTGAAATATTAACATCTTTTTGTGACATTTGTAATAAAGCTTGATACATTGAGAGAACATATTTGAACCAGTTGTTGTTGAATGGTTCCGCAGATTGATGCTGTGGTGGTGCTGTGGTAGTGCTGTGGTGGTGCTGTGGTGGTGCCGAGTGATGCTGGGGTAGCGCCGAGTGATGATGTGGCGATGCAGAGGGTAGAAAGGCACAAAAAGCGAGTCTAATAGAGGGCAGAAGGGCACACAAAACGAGTAACAGGGGACAGAAGGGGAGAAAAACAAGGGAAAAACGAGTCTAACAGAGGGCAGAAAGGCACAAAAAACAAGTCTAACAGGGGGCAGAAAAGCACAAACCAGAGATGAGGGTGGTCAACATTTACCTAAAGTTTCCTGTCTCCTGTGCAGATGAGACAAAAGGAGAGATGTGAACGGCCCTGAGAAGTACGCCCCCTGGACACCACACCATCTAGAAACCTCCCAGCATGTTTGGAACAGAAACATGCAGAAATAAAGGTTAGGCCCTGGCACGGAGGTTAACCAGTGTACCCAGAGGAAGGCTATCCCTGTGGTGGCTGCCACCGCCTCACAAACCCCTAATTCAAGGGTTATGAAAGAACTGACGTCAGCACAGCTCGGAGAGCCAAGTACCATCTGTGGTCTATGGCCCTGCGTACAGCTATTCTGCAACAAACAGGTGGCTTTTAGGAGGCTATGGGTGCTATGTGGGGTGTTTGGGGCGGTAGACACGGGATGTCCGAGATTGAAGACTGTACTGTGTCAATTCCGGGACCCTTGGCATTCTGGGCAACCTTTAACCGGCTCTCGTGTAGCTTCTTGAAAGCCAAATAGGAAGTACCGAAAGAATGTACTTTCTCGTCTGAGTTCCTTGAAATCTGCTGGCCAAGCACTTCATTTTACATCAGGCCGCTTCCTCGCTCTGTCAGTGTGTTCCTGTCGCCCAGCAGCTCTGTGCCTGCACTTCAGAGCACACTTGGGTATGAGAGCTGCGGCACTTCCCCTCCCAGTTCTGCTCGTGGGACCCGAGAAAGGTGGCCAGCAGCATCTTTAATATAAGAAAGGACATTCACACCGCACTGTCGCTAATGCCAGCTTCTTTTCCTTCCGACGATATTTAATTAAAAAAGCAAGAGAAAGTAAAGAAAAATAAACCAGTAATTCAAGCGCAGCCACATTTTACAGTGGAAGTCCTGAAGCTGCCTGTTTGTGAGGTCACTCTACGTTTCAGCTGCTGGAAACTTACAACAATTTAACTGCCCAGAGCATATCTGTTGAGTGGGAGACTCCACTTAGCACCTCCACAATCTATTTTTAATGTGTCTTTTAAGTAGTGTATGCATGCGCTCTGCTGCAGTGTTAGCACCGCCGTAGGTAAAATAAACAAATAAGAAAAGTGCTGGGAGGAGCATAACAAGGCATAGGAAGGCGAAAGGCATGCCTCATCCAACTGTAAGGAGCATGAGACTCCCCCACACATCATTACAAAGGCAATATGTAGTAAGGGCGGGACAGTGTTGCTCTGTTAGCGAGCATGGGAAGTGAAGTGCTCCCAACTGAAGTTAAAAAGAACAAGGATGGAGAGAGAACTGTGGATCAGCGGTCCGAGCTGCCGACTCTGGAGCTGGGGACCAGTGTTCAAGCCTTGGCGTGGGCTCAACATCTGTAATTATTAGCGGATCTGGCACGTTTTTAAATTAAAAATAAATAAACAACATCTCGGAAGGCGTGGGAGAAAGATAAAACGAGTTAGGTAAAAAAAACATGTGACGGAAGTGACCATCTGTTTGGAAAGTGAAAGCACAAATCACATGCTGAATGTTGCAGAAAAGCATGTTGTGACAGCAATAGGAACAAGTAGATAAAAGAGCCTGGGGGGGGGAGCGAGCGAGGGGAGGGAGGGAAAGCATATGGGGAGTAGATAAAGACAATGTTGTAGGGGGGAGGAGAACTGCGAGACACGGCCTGGTGGCCGTGAAAAGTCTGAAGCAGGGGGCGGGGGAGTGGATCCCTTTGAAGTGAAGCTCTCGGAGGCAGGCGGCTCGGGAGCAAATGGTAAGCGCGTTCACGAGCACATGCACTCTATGTAATCCGCCTGGTAGTTTCAGAGCTTGTTTTGCCCTCAATACTCTCGTCCTATTTTCGCTTGCGCGATTAATAGGACGAGACCTAAAAAGTGCAATCAAGGCAGATTGCTGATTATTCTCTGGCACATTTTAAAGTAGCCAACTGGTTGGTATGAATTTCACACCCTGAATGTGATTGACACCAATCTGTGTAAAGTGTTACAGAAAAGTAACCTTAAAGTCATAAATAGTCCCTTTTCCATCCATGTCCATCCTGCTCCCTTTAATCCCTAGACCTTTTTTTTTTGTTTTTAACCAGAAGAACTCCATGTCTTTGTATTGTATTTAAATTGCTTTATATAGTGTGGAATATCGTATTTACCCTTTCATTAACAAAGCTCATCCTTTTATGTTTACACTGCTTCTTAGTACTTTAGCTTGAATCCATGTCAGTTTGCACAATGTTTTCTTGGAGAGCGTGAGGACAACTTTCCATCAAACAAATGCTAGTTTGATCACTCTGTCTTATGTTCTTATGCGCATGCCAGTGTTTCCTGTCCCAGCACTTGTGTGTAGTACCTCCTGTCTCCTTGTGACAGTGTTTGTGTCTCCATGTCTCACTATTTGACCATCTGCTGTCCTATTCAACTTACTAGCAGACCGGAGAGTAACTATATAAGAGGCAAGTCTATTGGCGTGTGACCCAACATGCGGCCTATATTCTAATTGCACATTGAGTAACATTATAGTCTATTAGAACATTGGAATGTTCAATAGACTATAGACAATTTCTATTTCTATTTCTATTTCAACTTATATAGCGCGTTATCACCCCAAGGTCTCTAAGCGCTTGTACAGGAGAAAGAGAAACCGCCTCTACAGAAACAGCTGATGACTTTACAGCCCTCCCCATGCTTCCCGGAAAAGAATGGTTTTTAACATTCGACGGAAAGACAATAAGTTGGGCTCCTTGCGCAGAATCGTTGGTAATTTATTCCACGCTACAGGAAGTAAAGTGGAAAAAGAACGCCCTCCCACGGTGGGTAGGCGAAAGCGTGGATTATTCAGGAGAGTGGCATCAGAGGACTGCAGCGCCCTACCCGGGACATAACTAGATAATCTAGTTTTGATGTAACTGGGCGCATTCCCGTAGAGTGCCTTGTGTGTGATACACATCCCTTAAACAGTGCCCTCTGTCTAACGGGAAGCCAATGCAACTGACGCAGGAGAGGTGAAGCATGAGTTTTCCTAGGCTTCTTAAAGACCAGTCTCGCTGCATCGTTCATGACTGTCTGAAGCCTCTTAAGTTGTTGCTTGGGCAGCTCTATGTACAGCGCATTGCCGTAGTCCAGTCTTCCCAGAATTATGGCTGACACCGCAGTTCTTAGAGTGGAGAACGACAATAGTTGGGCGATCTTGCGGAGCTGTTTCAGTAGGCCAACACACGTGCCTACCACACCCAACACCTGTTTTTTCATGGACAGAGTGCCATCAATGTGGATACCCAGGCTTTTCACCACGGTTGCTGGCTCCGGCGTCCTGCCCAACTCCGTAGGCCAAAACCAGTCATTCCAGGGGCTGCCGGAGATGGCTATTGGCAGCTCCTCTGTTTTGGCCGGGTTAATCTTTAGGGAGTTTGCAGACATCCAATTTACTGTGTACCCTAGAATGTTCTGCAGCCTAGCTTGTGCACCTGGAGAATCCTCTATTTGAATAACAATCTGTGTGTCATCAGCATAATTAAAAATGTGACACTCCATCCGATTTGAGAGCTGAAATCAGTGGCTGCAGGTAGATGTTAAGGAGGAGCGGTGAGAGAGCCGAACCTTGTAGTACTCCACATTTGATGGCCGCTGATGTAGATACTACGTCGGACAGCTGCACCTTCTGCGATCTATCTTGCAGAAAGGAGGTAAGCCAACCTAGTACTGGCCCCCCAATTCCCAAGTCTCTCACACGCGACAGCAATTGACTATGACACACCGTGTCAAAAGCCGCGGAGAGATCAAGTAGCACCAGGGCCCCCGGGATCTACAATGGAGTGCTCCCTGCTTCTACGGGCCGGTAAAGGCCCGCAGAGCAACATTCCAATGTTCTACAAAGGCTTATATAAATCCCCTCGAGCTTCGAGAACCCTTTGTTTAATTTGTTAGAACATTCTGCCCTCTAGTGGCAGACTGTTCTAATAGCCTTATAGCCCTTCGTAGCAGGGCTATATCGGCAATTAAAGTCCTGCTGTCTCGTAAAGTCCCTCGCCTTCGGCTCGGGCCTTTAACGATTCAGCGGGCCTTTAATAGCCGGTATAGCCCGCTACGGCGGGCTATAAGGGTATATTAAACGAGAGGTTTGTGTATAGCATTCATCTCTAACATGCTTATTTCAAGATGCACTCCTATGTAATATTGAAGATAAAGGGATCACAGTGAAATGCACGATTTGCCTAAGATCACACAGTTTGGTTATGCATTGAATCCAGGTTTATCCCAGATCTGCTGGCTTCACATTTTACACCCCATCTGCTAGATGGGTATCTTTAACCTCACGCACCAAGAATAAAATAACAAAAACATTAACCTTTGATGTAAAGCAGGAGAAATAGAGGGTGAGTGGCAGGTGGAAGCCACATGGAAAGCTCTTTTGGGCTCCAGGGTCCAAGAGGACCTTGGACTGAGCCAGAGCCAGGCTTCTCTCTCGAGCCTTCTCCTTATTCCCTTCTCAATGTATTTACTGTCCTTGTGCCTGTACGTTCTCCAGCACAGGCCCTGGGTGTTTCCTGTCGCTACATTTGCCCCCCCCCCCCCCCATTTGTCATTATTCTTTTGGGGTGGTGGAGGGGCAGTGGGGTGCAGCAGGGATCTTTTATGTCTTTGTACGTGCCTCTGCCTTTTCTATTGCTTACTGTTTCGTCGCTGCGTCTGTCCTCGTTCTAGGCTTGGTCAAATGTTCAACTCATGGGGCAAACTTACTACAATCAGAAGGTAAGTAGTTTTCTTCTGATCATCGGCGAAAGAGGCCTGGTGCTACGTACGCAAATAATTCCGCTTAAACACCGATTTTCAAACAGTTTGAACAGTTTGGCACAAAGGCTCGAAAGCATTTTTCCATGCCAGAGCGAACTAAATTCCCATGCTTGAAAGAAACCAGAGTGCCGTGCTCCTGTCCTTTTTTGCACGAAGAACTAGGCTGCAAGCGAACTGTTTTTTATCTTCCCATACTGAATAAGTCTCGAGCCGGGTGTTTATGAATCTCGGTAATAGCTTGCCGGAAACCAGCAGCTCCCCTGTCAGCAGATAAACAGAGCCGCTGACCAAAAAAATAAAAAATGATTACGAGCGAAATCCGAACAGAAATCTGTGCACTCTCCCATTTCCTGTTCACGTCAGAGGTGTGAATAACCCTCCACAAAGGGGCATGTGTGTCACGCCTGAGTCATGCTCGCCTCGAGTCACTGCTCTTGAGTCACCTGCCTCGATAGCGCTTTGTGACTGCAGCAGTTTCCCGCCTCGAGTCCCCTTCTCCTGGTCTTTCAACTAATATTAGTTGCAGCCCTCCCAGTGTCCCTCCGTGGGTCAGAAATGGATGTGCATTATGGGAGCTCTGACGTCGGCTGAATGCATGGTATATTTCAAACTCGGGGCTACTGGAATTATACCCCTTGGGCAGACCAAATTATGAGGCAGGGTTGACTAAATTATACAGTAAGAAAAGAGAAACTATGCAGTTTAACTGCTGCACTTTTTTCTGATAGGATTACTTCATTATTTTGGCATTTTTACACACGTTAAAACTGTCTGGGAACAGGCTTCACCACATTAGAAACAGTTAAAGGCCAAGATGCATCAATAAGCGACTGAACGATGGCCAGTCGACCCTAGTGAAGGCCGTTCCACAGTGTAGCAAAACGCGTTGCCATGTTTTAGTAACTTTTGATTCGTTTGAGTAAACATTTTTTGTTAAAATCTGCAGATTATGCATATGATGCATTGTGTGACAAATGTGTCGAATCCAGAGTTATGCTTTAAACGCCACGGTGCAAAATCACAGAATTCCAATGACTCTGGCCAGAGTATAGGGAACCTGTTGAGATCATTTCCATTATAAAATGATAAATGTTCAAATAGTAGGCTGTTGATGTAAAGTAGCAAATTACAAAGCCTTTATTCTCAGTTTTACAATTCAAAATCAACCTCAAGATGTTCGTGCCTGCAACAGGTTAATACAGCAGATGCATAAGAGACACCTGAGCATATAGTCCTGCGTTTACTTGAATTGTGGCTTGTGGTTCAAAGCTTCGCTTCTAACAAGAATAGTGTTCATTTAGTGACCCACCTGTTACACTCAAAAATCCTCCTTTCGCATCGGTTTCTCTGCTCTTGTTAATTGGGTGCACCTGTTGCCTTTCTGGAAATCTGACTTCTTCCTTCATGCCCCCAATAATATTGACTAAGAGGATGTGCCCTAATTAGTCTTTCCAAACTCCTGTGTGCAATTTTTAGGTCGAGCTGACCTAGCATTCAATGCGAAAGCATTGAATGCTGTCAGCAAGACAACTAATGTTACCCTTATTTGGGAATGTGGACACGAGAGGGTGCACGAGCGCAGAGTGCAGATTTCACCTCGTGGGCGCGCACGGCGCCGTGCCCCTCTCGTGCCTCATTGCCATGCGCAAACACACTCCACACTCACGCATGCGCACATACACAGCCACACACACACTTCATACACACACGCAGACCCACGCGCGCACAGACACATTCGAACACACACAGACACACGCGCGTACACCCCCCTCCCACTCACCGGGCTCTTTCGGTGTGTTCCGTGTCTCCTCTGCAGCGCTGGTCGGGCACTCACCGGGCTGTTGCTGGGGATCGGGCTCCTCTCTGCAGCAGTCTTGTCTCGTCGCGGCACCAGGGGGCAGGACTTCACTTCCGGGGCTCCCTCCAGCACCTGGGAGCCCCGCAACACTCTGGCTGTTTTGCTGTTGGCAGCCCCGGGACTCTCCTCAACTCATGGGAGCCCCGGGCTGCGGAGAGGCCATCAGTCGGCCGGCTCCACTTCTTCTTCCTCGGCGGCGGCGGGTGAGACTTCCTGCCGGATTGCAGGCCCCGCCCCCGTCTCGGCCAAAAGTGCCTGACTTCCGGTTTTCACGGAGCAGGGCTGCGGTGGTGATTTCTTTCGGGGGCAAGAGCGGTAGGCACCCTCGAATTAAAATATAATTATATATGCGAGGTGGGCACTCGCAAAGGACCTAAAAACGGGTCCCGTAAATAATTAGATAAAGTGCACTCGGGGCAAATGCCCGGGTGGGCACCGGCCTGGTAACAAAGCGCTCTCAAGCGTACAAGCATTTGCAATGCAATAGGTCTAGCATTTATGCGAGTTTTAGCCATTTGCATTGTAAATGACAATGCCTTTTATTTAGGTTTTAAAAACAAAAATAAAAGGCGTTATTTGCAATGTCTAGCTCAAACTTGCGCAAATGCGAGACCTATTGCATTGCAAATGCTTGTTTCTCCTAGAGAAAGTGCAATTTCATGGTCCGTCCTTTCCAAGCGGATAATGATTAGGTTTTTAAATAGATGATTGTGACAGTCTGTTAAGATTTTCTGAATCTTCGAATCCTTGGGAGGCGGGGAGAGGGGGCATGAGTTGGTAGTACTTCACGGAATTGAACCTGAAGTAGTAGGCCAGTAGTTTACTTTTTGATTACTTCGAAGAAGGCACGGCAGCAACATATATGTTTGTGTATTGGTATAGTGTGATAGCTCCACTCTGCAACATCCATGCATTGACTCTCCAGTCCCTACAGGTATTGGACTGGTTCAGCTTCAGTGTTGCGGCTTTTTTCAATTGTTTCTATTCTTAAACATAGTGCTGGGTCTAGTTAGGGGCTTAGTGGACAAGTGCGTCCATTGTAGAGGCTTGTGTTCGCCCTCATCATGGTCACAGGTTAAAATCCAGGCGGATTCACTCAGCCTTTCATCCTTCTGAGGTCGCTAAAATGAGTACCATTGAGTTGGGTAGGAATAAACATCTGTTACGTGCCAAGAGTCCTACGGATGAACGTGCGCTTTACAAATACACATAATGTTATTCTTAAATCTCAAGGGTTGGCAATGTTTATTGTTGCCTTGCTTTGTTGACTTGGCTTCTGCATTTGGTTTTCACTTGTGTTTTACACTAGTTTTATACGTGGCTGTTTGTTTTTCTGGTCTTTACCACTGTTCTAGGACTGGTTTGACAGCACAACTGTGTATTAGACTTATGAATACCAATTTTTAACATATAAATAGTTTGGGTTTTGGCTCTGCCCAAACGTGTATTACTCTCACGTCATGCTAGTGACTACTTGGTTTATTATTCACCTTTCAAGAAAAGGTGAAATGCATGAGAAACTATTCTACAACTGAAAAGTCCAGTTATCTCATTTAATTATTTATCTCCTATATACAATATACACATTTTTTTTCCAGCACAGGCAAAGTCAATAGGGTGGGATTTAATGTGATAAAAAAAAAAAACTCATGCAATGTTTGTAAAATGTTCATAGCATTTGTACATGCCAGTGTTACATGCATTGGCCCATTAAAGACAAACCTATTGCCTTTACTAATGCTTTTCTTTCTTGATGCTTTAGTTCGGTTGATATTCCTTTTGCATCAGCTTGGATGTTTCAGTAACATTATTAAACCATAAGGATTTTAAAGCGCACGTTGACTCATTGTTTGCTAACTTTTTTCTTTTTTTTGTTTCTTGAATTGATCACACTTCTTGTGCAGTGTGTAATCACTGATTTCCGTTTTCTTTCTTTGCTATGTTCTGCTCTTTTTATAATCTGTTTTCAGATGTGGGGTGTGCAACTATTTTCAATTCCCTTTTGTTTGAAAGTTAAAAAACCTGCTCACCTTTAGTTCACTTAAATTGTATGTTGCCCACTGTGAAGACATGGTAGAAATGTTGCTTCTGACAAACTCTGGCCCTCAAAAAGTAGATTACCGTATTTTCCGGCGTATAAGACGACCCGGCGTATAAGACGACCCCCTACTTTGCCTGAAAAATTTTAGGTTTTGTGCTATACTCGCCGTATAAGACGACCCCCACTTCCAGCGCAGTCCAACGCAGTCCTGCATAGCCATTCCGAGAATGTACGGTACCGGTATTTTGAACTTACCGTATTAGTCTAGTCCTCCTCCCTGTGGGTGAGCAGTAAGGCTTCATCAGTGGACAGTGTTACCTACCTAATCGTTTATTTTACAAACTCAAAGACTGAACTCAAACAAATTGGTTGTATAAACAATCTTGCTTTACTCGCAATATTTTTATTTAGAACCATATGAAAAACTGTCACTTCTGAATATACCGGTACGGTACGGTAAACATAAATAAGTGCATGAAACAGTGCAAGTGGATTAAACTTCCCATAACTTTCCATAAATCCAAGGGATTTCTACAGGATTTACAACGTTCCCTTTAAAAGCCTTCAAAATCCTCCTCTTCGTCATCTGATCTCATAAGTAAGTCAATGAGATCTTGTGGTACATCTGTAAGGCAGTCATCGTATGGATCTGGTACCAATTCCGTATCAGATGATGTGGTCTCTTCTTCGGCATCCTCTTCACCTTCCCACAAATAGTCGTCCTCCATACCATCTAATGAATTTGATATGCCACACTTCTTGAAAGACTTTATTACAGTTTCTGCATCAATGTCGTTCCAGGCCTTTATAACAAAGGTGCACAAAACATCCAACTGTGGAGCACGCATGTTTCCTCCTTTTGTGAATGTTTTTTCACCGCTAACCATCCACTCATTCCACTGTTCTCGGATGCGATCTTTAAATGGCTTGTTTAGGCACACATCCAGTGGCTGCACCAACGATGTCAATCCTCCAGGTATAACTGCAGCATCTGTTTTTATTCTTGCCAGCCTTTGCTTGGTGCTCGGAGTTAAATGAGCCCTGAACATATCCCACACCAGTAGACTACGTCTTTGTAGAAGTCCACCTGGTCGCCTGCTCCATACATTATCAAGCCATAGCTTTACCCCTTCTTCATCCATCCATCCTTTCTCATTCACATGCACAAAACAACCAACAGGGAACTTGAGTTTCGGCATTGTTTTTCTTTTGAAAATAACCATTGGTCTCAGCTTTGCGCCATCAGCTGTGCATGCTAGTACCACTGTGAAACTGGACTTCTCATGTCCTGTTGTTTTTATTAAAATTGTCTTTTCGCCTTTTTGATGGACAGTTTTGTTGGCAATCATATCGAAATTCATTGGAGTTTCATCCATATTTCCGATGCTACTTAGCGCATAGCCATGTTCATTGCGCAGCCTAATAACGTAGCGATGGAAGCTATGCATTTTGGCATCAAGATCCGCAGGTAATTTCTGGGCAATTTTTGTCTTTTGCCGCAATACCAGATTATGCCTTCCCATGATTCTGGTACACTAGGATACAGTGGCCTTAAATCTGTGGCTGAGATCTGGATTAGATTTCGCCCACTGAAGTGCAATCAATCGGATTTTATTTCGGGTCACGACATAACCGCTTTGCCGATGCTCGGCCACCATGTCTGCTACATGCTTTTCAAGTTCTGGCCAATGTGGGGTGCCTCTTCTTCTTAATGCACACTTGCCCCTTGGCATACTCCGTAATGCTTTCTCATTTGCTCTCCAGGCCCGAACCATCTTTTCTGTCACTCCATATTGTCTTGCAGCAGCACAGTTATTATGTTCCGTGGCAAAATCCACAACTTTAAGTTTGTAACTGGCTTCATATTTCCTTCTTCTTGGAGCCTTGCTGGGTTCTTGACTGCCAGCCATTTGCACTGGATGCGCTGCTGGAGCCTTGCCGGGTTCTTCACTGTCTGCCATTTGCACTGGATGTGCTGCTGGAGCCTTGCCGGGTTCTTGACTGTCAGCCATTAGCACTGGATGTACTGGTGCTGTACAGTATGAACAGGTGCAGAGACTGTCTTCAACACCACACGTACGGTACGGCAAATACGGTATCTGGTCACCAGACTGCCTTTCCTCTTCGCAACAACCAGCCAATCACGGCAAGTGCTCTACTGCCTTCGGTAACATTCGGGAACATTCGACAGTCCCCTTTCTATGCCCACGCCCATGTCAAGGAGAGAGGGGCGCGTGCCAAAACGTGCCAAACGTGTCAACACACCGGGCGCTGCCATCTTCGGCGCTGGCTGCCCGTTACCATATACCGTATTTCGGACGTCCTGCTGCCTCGTCCTGCTGCATCGTCTGCCTGGGGATGTGCAAGCGGTTGGAGGCGCGTGTACAGCGGCAGCGGCAGTCGAGGTAAGACTCATGGCGCCATTTGCTCGCTTGTGAAGCGGTTTGACACCTTCGAGTGAAGTCCTTGCTATGAAAAAAACGCTCGCTTTCGATACTTCATGGCGCGGGGCCTGGTTGTGGACGTTGCCAGGGCCGGTGGCTGTATTTTTTAACATAAGGTGTGTTGTTTCTTGTTACATACGGTATTTCCTATTGTGAAGCGGTCTGACACCTTCGAGTGAAGTCCTCACTATGAAAAAAAAACGCTCGCTTTCGATACTTGCACAATTCATGGCGCGGGGGCTGGGTGTGGACGTTGCCAGTGTCGGTGGCTGTATTTTTTAACATAAGGTGTGTTGTTTCTTGTTATTTCCTATTGTGAAGCGGTCTGACACCTTCGAGTGAAGTCCTCGCTATGAAAAAGCGCATGAAAACATACCACAACATTTTGTACCCGGCGTATAAGACGACCCCCGACTTTCCAGAAAATTTTAAGGGGTTAAAAGGTCGTCTTATACGCCGGAAAATACGGTACACCTGTCAAATAATGACCGCGCTCTCTGAACCTCTCAATGTTTTGTTGCCGCTTGGGTCAGTGATCATTCAGGAAGATGATAATCACTACATTGAGCTTATCCTTTCTACCGGTGAGCCTGTCTTGCGCCATACGCTTGCCAACTTAAGGCTCTCCATGTCCCAACTGTGGGCCTAATTACAATGTTGGTTGGAAAGCCTCCGACAGATGGACAGACTTTCCGACCAACATGGTAGGTTTAAATTCCGCCTGCCGCATTAGGATGACGGCGGGCGGAGTTTGAACCGGCGGGGGAATCGGAGACTGTTTCGACAGGCTCCAGGAGCCTGTCGGTATGTCTGAACTGTACCATAATACCTTAAGGACGATGTTTCCGCCGCCAGGATTATGATGTCGGTTTCCGACAGCCAGTCTGTGTCGGACTTTCTGACTTGGATTGGCTGTCGGAAACACTTTGTGGGCCCCTAGCAGGTCCCCTTGCCCCCTGACCCTCCGTATTTGGGCCTGGGAGGGCACCTCAACATCCCTTCAATGTGTCACAGGCAAAGTGAGGTGCCTGCCACACGGTGCAGGGATGTGTACAAACTTCAATTTTTCAATGGGAGCTTGTGCTGTGGGCAGGTTCAGCCCTCCGCGCAAGCGCCCAATGAAAAATGGAAGTTTGTGACAGCACCATGTGTGGTCACATCCTAATGGGGTTGTTGGAACTGCCAACCTAAGGTCGGGCAGTTCTATTGTAATTGGGCCCTGTGTATTAACAGGCCTCTTAACCCCCAATAGAAAGGTCTGTACCACCCAGCTCCACATCAACCTTGTATTCTTGACAGCCAATGAAGACCCAGACAATGGAGAGCATGAGCCATCTGATTCTTTATTTGGGGTGAATTAATGGATCCTAGGGAATAACTCCAGTAAGTTTTTTTTTTTTCTCCTCACCCTGCACAGTTTTATCATGTATGTGCCACAGCCTGAAATCTGTCTGTATTTGTCTTCGTTCTTTTGCTTTGCTATCTCAATAGCTCTATTCGAACCCCTGTGTCATCCTCGATCATGAACATAATCTTTTTATGGTGCTGGATCCTGAACCTGCTATTCCCTTGTGTTTGCTCTAAAGCAAGCCTTTTTTTGCTAGTACCGGTGAAAGAGGTGCTTAAGCTTGATATCTGCAACAAACTGCTGCATCTCTGGCATAAATTTTTCTTTAAAATATAATCCTAGCATGGCTGATGTGAGAATAAGCAGACCCTCACCCCAGCCGGGTGCCCATCGGGAGGCATAATTTGACAAGATACTCTGTTCCCAGCATGCTCTTCACGGTTTGTGACTCCTGAGGCAGACGTCCCCGGGCCAACATTGTGTCCTCTGTAAGACGTGGGAACATTCCAAGTAAAAGATGGTGAGGTGCATCAAAGACCAGCATTGGTCACAAAGAACCATAAAGTAGAAAAGATCGTTCTAGTGAAGGTATGTGGAAGTACGTTGGGAATTATTTTTTCATTTTCTCTGTGAATTTACTGTGTTGACAGTGTTACTCTTGGTTGGGCATCTTCAGTTACCCCATCTTCAGTTTTAATAGTACTTAAAGGTACTACTGAAGTAATTTTACTTTTTTTCCACTTCATAGGAGAAAATCATCTATGCAGGGAATGTCCTCACTGATCGAGTCACCACTCGTTGGTTTGTAGACTGCTCAACATTGTGGGTCCAACTGATTTCGGCTATAGAAAGTCTTTCTTTACCCACTTTAATCTGGATATTTTTCTTCGATCCTCTCAAATCTGACTCCAACTCATAGCAAAGGGCTTCAGGAGGGATGTAATGTGTACAGCGCAGCTATCTAATTGCTTTCTTTTTAATTCACAAATACGCAGCTGAAAATGTGAGCTTGTTCAAGACTAAAGGCACATAATTTACTGCAATATGCTTCCACTTTATTTCCCTCAAACCCCATTCCCAAATTGATCCAATGGCGTTGGTATATTTTGCGGCCAAACAAAGAAAATATTGGGGCACATTGAGACCTATGATTTTGAGTGTCAAATTTTCTATGAAGTTTTACTCTGATTCAATATGGGGAAAAACAGATTTTGTGTTGTCTACCTTTGACAAGACCCATTTGAAATGTGTATACCACTGTTTAAGTTTCCAGAAATCGCCTGAGAAGTTGGGTTTTTCCACCTCACCTCCTCCGTTCTCTAAAGCAAATTTTCTAAACCAGCTCCCGACTCTAAAGAAGATGCCTCTGCTTCTAGATGTTTTCACTGCTCTCCTCGATATTCATGACAGTATGAATCATTTTGGACTCTACTGGGCATGTGGCGTTCAAGAATTTCAGAATTTAAGCTTTTTAGGGTGCATTTAGGTTCTCTGATTTTGTCTTTCTATTAAATGTATAATTTTAGCCTTTAACTTTATAAGAAACCTATTTTTCCTACGGTTCTGCTTATTGGTTACTATCGTAGGGTAGGTGTATCTGAACTAAAGACCCCAGGCGCCCTTTCTGTCTGGAAAGAATACATATTTTGAAACTGTGTTGTATACTTTGAAAAGTGAGTAGAAAGTGTTAATGCATTTGCTTACCTCTTGGACCTTACAAAAACAATTTAAAAAATCATAGTCTCAGCTTGGCTGAAAATAATCACAACCCCTCTAATTTTGCTCATAGGAATGGAAAGTACATATAGTGGTAATGGGAGTGTAGCATGTAATGCCAGGTGAGAGCAACTGTTTGCAAAATGTAATTCCTTTTTTGAGCCTGACCTATCTGAGGTGGTATTGACCAGCGACTGCCATTACTTACTATTTTTTAAAAGAAACACAGAACCACTCTTCACTGCTAAACCTAAATTACCTTGATTGAAAGCAACAAGCCTATCTATAAACTGGCAGCTTTTTAGGATTTGCAAGTTTATGGCTTCCTTTTCGATTCTTCGCTGCTGTCTACTGAACCATTGGATACCTTCTCTTGTAATTTCTTTTGAAATGTATAGTTCTGAACGCAACTTATTTCAGCTTTATTTTTTCATGCGAGTACCAGGCAAATTCCAGTGATTAGCATATGCAAGCAAACATGCATGAAGCTATCATGCTACAAATTCCAATTAAATACCGTTATATAAGTAACAAGTCATTGATCGCATATTGTCTTTCATGAACTAGTTGTTCACTTGTCAGGTCATTTTCCAAGCAGGCCTGGGCGGTAAACTTCGCTCCGCTTGCGAAGTTTACAGAGGTTTCCCCACTCCACAAAGAGGAGTTTCGAAAAACTCCACTATGCAGAGTTTTTCCAGGAAATTCCCAACAAGATTTCTCAATGTGGTTGCAGCCGGCCGCTACCGCTCGTGTTAAGAAACCTGATCCTCGCCTTTGAGGAAGCTGCAGGTCCTGTGCTGTCATGTCACAGTGACCCAACTCTAATGCAAAGCCCTGCTTAGGAAGCATGAATAAAAGAGCTGGACACCAGCTGACTGGTGTGTGTGTGTGTGTGTGTGTGTGTGTGTGTGTGTGGGGGGGGGGGGGGGGGGGGGGATAAAGGCTTCTGGCACAAGCTGAATTCCTGACGATGGCACAACAGTTTATATCTCAGAATCCTGGCTGTTAACAGGTAACTTGACCTAAAGACCAGTGCTCTCTCAGTCCACTTGGATAACCCTGACCAGGCACCAGGGATGGAAAAAATTGCAATTTCCCACTTGTCCTTCTAAAAAATTGTGCAAAATGAATTACTATTAAAGAAATGTCACTTTCATTGTTTTAATTTTGCCCAGACGTATCGGTGATGCTCGTTGAGGAAACGTGAAAGTCTTCCAGACTGTACTACAGTAGCAGTCTGCACCGTGGGTGAAGTTCTCTGTTAGCCACTGTAGGCAGAACTGGCTTGAGTGGCAAGGAATGGAGTAAGAGGAGAGGGCAAGGGAGCACCCAGCACATAGGTACTGGCAGTCAGATGTAGGGAAGGTCCAGGCGAAGTGACAAATTACCACCTGCAAGCTAAGACGCCCTGTCTAACAGGCAGAAGATGTCCCTAGACACGCAAATGTGAGATTTCTTTTTTATATCCTCCGACGTTTTAATCACTAAAGGATGTAACCGTGTAGCAGGATAGGGTTTTGTTGCGGACTAGCAGTATGTTGAATTGGCAGGCCAAAGTATAGTGTACAGTTATGATATTTGGAATACACTCGTCATGCAAGCATTGCTGACACTTAGTGAGTACATCCAGAACCACAAATAAAAAAGTTAAACAGACAAGCAAAAGTGAAAAAATACTTCCGAAAATGTACATGTCCTTACTTCATGTGTTTAGTTTATTCAATTTTGAAAAACAGATTACTCCTGGCTCTTTGACCAACAGCAGGAGGGTTAGTCAGAAGCCACTTGTCAACACATTTCTGAATTCAGGAGCATCCTGAAATGATTACTAGTCGCAAATTTCATTTTTTAAAATATTTCTGACGGAAAGCTACCTGCCGTCCTTGCAGGAATGATGCGTTTGTAACCGTTGCAATTCAGATACCCTGACTTTGCAATTGAATGAGCACCTTTTTAAATGAGATAGTTTGTTGAAATCCATTTTAAAGTCGGAAACCGAAGCGGGTAGTGCTGTCTCTTAATGTCGGTTTTCCACATGCGGCGACGCAGAGTAAAGGAAGTGTCCGCGATGAAGCTTGCCTGGTCTGGACAGGAAAGCATGTCCATGAGAACTGTCATAGTTTGCTGCAGGAAAGGAAGTGCAAAGCAGGGGCGCTGCTGATCGCGCTTTGTTGTGGGATTTCAAGCCTAATGGGAAACCCAGGCACTAACTAGTCAGTCTAAGGAATACCCCACAAACGTTCTGCTGGGATTTCCTTGATTGTCGTTCAACTTGTACAGCCGCAAACACTGCACGAAGGAAGGAACCTCGTTCAACTTGTACAGCCGCAAACAAACACTGCACGAAGGAAGGAACCGAACACTGCTACTTGGAGGTGCAGCCCGGGGATCTGCCGCTGCAGATCAGCGTGAGGCAATTAGTGGCTCAGCGACAAAGCCGTTAATTGGCTTAGACACACTGTGGCCTGTCTGAGATGCTTGTTTGTTCATACCTCGACTGCAGCTTTCAAGGCACAGGGGGGAAAGGTCGAGCGGCCCTTCGCGGCCTTGCCCGTGACGCACTCTTCAGTGCACGCCTTAAAGTAATAGCGGGTCGCGCTATTCGTGTCTTTAGCGAGAAATGCTATTTTTAAACATTGTTTGCAAATAGGACAACATCTTAAAGTTAAGAAATTGTACTCCTTTTCTTTTTAGAAGCGTCTGTTTTCTGTTTTTTGTCGTGTATTATTTGCCTTTCTTTAAGCTGGATTCTGTACTAATACTTAGTGCCCCGGCGTAAGGGAAGGGCAACTCCTCCTATTGTAATTGCATGTATATAGCACTTACAACCCCCGACGAGGCGTTGAAGCGGGTTTTCGGCGAGAAGCATATAGACGAGAAGGGTTGGGGCCTGAGCTCGTCGTTAATTTCGCCTACAGACGTGTCCTATATTTTTAAAAACAACAATTGATGGACAGAATGCAGAACAATGTCATACATTCACCCCAGTACAGAGATCTGGGCCTAAATCCATCTTCTTTTGCACTCCACACCACCCCAGTTCCGACATGGCCATATGAAAATCAGCCTTGACCCTGTGACTCATGGGAACAGTCCAGCCCGAACTGCCAAGCCATGTCTTTCCTGGACCGGAATCAAGCATCCTAGGACCGGTTTCTGGCTATCAGCCGTCTTTAGGCAGACCTTTATGTGACTGGTTTTCAGCCCATGGTTGAGACTAAGCTGCAGCATTTTTTTCACTTTCTTTCCCTGCTTCCATTCGGTTAAGCACAAGTAATAAATTCCTTACTTTTTTCATATTTTGCAAGAATAGTTCAGATTTAAAAGAAAAAGTAAATTTTTATTGAAGGTATTGCAGAGGCAATGCGTCACAACAAAACCCTATCTCCGTCGGCCCAGGCTATTTCCCTGGGACCAGGCTGCAGCTTTTGAAGTTTCAGGAAGAAATAACTTTTTAGAGTACCTGGTGAACGCTATCTAGCAATAGATTACATCAGCCTGGTTGGGGCAGCTTTCCTTGAAAATACTCTGATACTAAAGGCTACCAAGTTATGTTGAGGGCCCATTGGGCAGGAGAGTGGAAGTCCTGCTCCTAGTTTTTATGGTCTGTCTTGACAGCACAACTGTTGCCAGATAATTATGCGAGTATCACCCGGGGAGGGTTTTGGCTCTGCCCACAAGTTGAGAGCCAGGAGCACCTGTTTTGATAGGGCAGATATTGATGGCTTCCACAAGAAAGTGCTTGCCCTCCACACACCTTTTACCATTTTGTTTATCCAGCCGCCTGAGTTTAAACTTTTAGGGGCATGCTCTTGGAGTTGTAATGCTATTAAAGTGTCTTAGATAACTAGACCGTTTATGACGTTTCTCTCAGTCAACAGCACAGACTGAAGGCGGACAGTCAACACAAATGGCTTTTTAGGTCTGGCTTGACAGTGTTTTCATAAGTTTGCCCTTTTGGCATTGCCAAAGCTTGTTTTAAAAAGGTGGTTGTCACCTGTCATGTTGTTTATATTCATTAAGAGTAGAGGCAGGTGCGAGTTCTTTGATGGTTGCATTTGAAGTTCCTTCTTTGCTAAGAGATTCTGAAGCGTGGAAGTTCCATGAAAGCCATTTGGCCTTGTGTGCTGTTGGTCAACGTGGAATCCTCACACCTGCTATTTGGTTTTCATTTATTGCCTTGCCACTGGAGGGCTATTTCTCTCATAAGTTTTCTGCCTGAGAAACTGATAATTTCATTCAGTTGATTTGCCCCTTATGATGGGACTATTAAACTACTAATTTAAATTTGGACAAGCAATTTAATTTTAATTTGGTTTCGCCTGAAAATATTTGAAAAAGAAATGCATGATTTGCGTGCGTCTTCCTTTAGGGTGTATTATTTTAGCAAGTGTGACCTCTTGTTTGTCCCTTGTTTGCCTTGTTTGTCCGTCTCTATTTTATCAGTTTGACTGCATGGTAAAGTATCGCTCATTTCCAGCACAATATCCAGTTAATTTGGCTCCTGGCCACATGCGACTCTTTTCTTGCACAGAGCAACACCGTCAGCTGCGGATAAAGCAGGTATTTTTGTTGCTGCAACTTCACATTTAATGTGTTTTTTGGTCACAATGTAAGGAATCCTTTTGCTAAGATACTAGCAGTTGTATTGTATTATTTTGCTACAAATAACGTTTTAAAAATTGAATTAATTGAACCTGACTCACTGGAGTGATTTAATTCAAAACCAGAATTTGTATTCAAATATTAGGGCTATATTTGGTACGGCTTCCTGCTGTACTAAGTTACCGTTGCTCTTAAACATGTGGGTGAAAGCAGAATTCTCTATAACAGGAGCTACTCACAGACGGTAATGCTTTGCCATTCTCCAATTAGCTTGATTAATGCTGTGATGGAGAATGTTGGAGGTGAAGAAAATGCATGAGATGGGAACAGGCACTGCTGGAGACCTAAGTAGATCACGGCAAAGCTACTGCAAGGCTGAAATGTGCAGTGAACTTGGCCATAAAACACGCCCACTTTGCTCTGAATGTTATTGTGTTCTGCCGAGGACCCCTTCTTAATCTTGTGTTGCAAGGCAGGAAAGTTCCCCAGTATAATTTAATGTTACCTTCGGGAACATGTTAGGTCAGTCTAGCATGGTAACTTATGTAGTTTGCATACCTCTAACGGCGGGCTTTGTCAGACCCTTTTTGAGGGTACCTCAAGGTAGTGGGGGCTAAAGATCCTCAACTGAGGTGGCTGAAGTGGTTTGCAACTAGTGTCTTGGGGTCTATTCAATGACTGCGCTAATTGGCTAAGTACACCCTCTGACCTGGACTGTTAGGGTTGCTAGGGTGAGCAGTCAAGTGGCTTCTCAGGGAGGTAGTGTGAAAGAGCTAATAGCGCATTGTTCTGCCTCCCTTAGAAAAAGAAGTACTTTAATAACACAGCAAAAAATAAAATTACACAGTTCATTGGGGCTCTGCTTCAGGACTGTGATTCCAACTACAATGTCTAGAAAAGCCTTTACAACCTCTGTGGCACTCTTCCCCCCATGCTAGAATCCTCTGTAGTGACTATATAACTTCTAACAAAGTGAAAGCATGGATTAGCAGAGGATAAAGGTCTCTGTTCATGCATAATATTTCTTTGTGCAGTTCAACAGTTCATACTCAAAATGGGATTGTTCGTGTAACAGTCACTGCTCCTACTGCAGAACATGTTCTGCGCCTGTAGCACAGGCTTTCCCGTGACCCCCTTTCCCTTCGATTGTTGCTGCAGACATGCAATGCTGGTGGTTGTTCTCCTGCCTGGCGCTTTCAGTGGCATCTCTGCTGACCTGGATTGCGACAGTGACAGGGGTGTGGAATTTAATTAAAACTATCTACTTGTCCATGGGGCAGGTTGCTTCATAAATCTACTTGTCCTGTAACAAAATCCACTTGCCCACATGTACTGCAGTGACAAATTATGGCAGCAATCTCATTCTATAAGAGTTCTGATACAGCCTCCTTGATTATGCCAGGGCTCATACCATAGTAGTGTTTGAATACTTGCAATCCCCTTATGTTGTCGCATTTCCGCAGATCTACATACAGGGGCTGAAGGTAGTGGTAAGCAATAGTTCCAGGATCAGAGGGCCCTTTGATTCGGTTCAAACCTACTAACTTGCATGTTTTAAGGGTTTCAAAAACTCTTTTCTAATATTTTCCAATACAGAGCAATGTCGGAAATTTACTCCTGACCATGGCAGACGTAAACCTTCTACCAGGGTTTGGAAAAAAAGTGGTTGGACGAAAAGTGAACTTGCAAACACTCAAATTTTTGCACGAGCAAATCTACACTTGCATATTTGCCCATACTAAAATGCAGTTCACAAATATTTTCTGGGAGTACTATTTATTGTCCTACTTATGTAAATTCTTGGGAATTCACGAAAGCCGCATAGCTACCCTTAATGCAAGGACATGTACCTTGGGTGCACTTTTAGGACTTTCTTTAATAATTGCACCCCTAATATGGTCTGGCGTTGACATGACCTTTTGTGTTTCTTAAAGTGCTGTTACGGTTGGCTTCACTGTGAGTTGACAGCATTCTGTTCTTTCACAAGGAGCATATCGGCACACACTATTTTTGTTCATTGCCAGTAACTACTGTTGCAGTGTGTGCTTTTTGAGACCAAAAAACTATTTTTGCTTTTGCCAATGTTTGTTATAATGGTGAGGGCCTAGCAGCTCGCACCCCAATAAGGTTTTACAAAAACCATGCAAAAAAAGTCACACATTGACATTACTAAAAAGCTGACCACTAATTTCAGACCCACTGGCTTTGCCAATGCTTATTTGTTTTTGTTTCCCATAATCATATTGAAACTGGTTACACTGATTTTCTGTTATGAATTGTTTTGGGAAACATTAGCATGCATCAACTCATGTTACTAAATGTTGATGCAAAGAAAGGGTACCTGAAACATAACAGTAGTTTAGCTAATTTTTTTTCCTGCTTTTATTTTTTAATGAACATTTTATTTTGAAAGCAAAGAATCATCAATCTTGCTCTCAGGCTTTTGCAAATATTTGCATCAAATCAGAGCGCATTCCAGGAGCAATATACATAACCTCATTTTGCTAAACTTTGAAAACGTGTGTACACTTTTTTGTACTGGAACGACTGTCAGCAGTGTAGTCGTCACTTAGAACATTTAGAGCGCTCACCCTAATAATAAATGCTTTCAATTAATGAGCCATGAATACAAGTTTGCACAGCATTAACATATGGGCAAAAATAATACCTTAACTGCAGATAGTGTCCTTACCTGATCCATAATGTGGTACTGTAAACTGCCATTTGTGCTTTAGGGGGTTGGGCTTACTTGTCCCAAGGACAATATAAACAAACACTTGTTGCCCTTGACCCCAAAAAATATGTCCTGGGTACCGGGCTATAGGAATTCCACATCCCTACAGTGATTTCATTCTGGTCCTGTGGTGGGTACGTAGCATGGCCGGCCTGCTTGGTTGGCACTCTTTTTGGCTGTTCCAACATCTGTCTCGTGATCACATGGGGTGTTTGCCAAGCATGTGCAGCCTCTGGGCTAGGACCAGGCTTCAGCTAAGGCAGTTCCCCTACTGGATTTGCTTGGAGTCAAGCAGTCCCAACCGGCTTCTGGGAAACTGAGTTGCTGGGCAGCACATGGTTACTTCTCGGCCTTGATTTCCTGAAGTGGTCTACTGCGGGCCTTGATGAAAGACTAGCAGAACCCTTACAACACGGATTGGTTCTGACTTTAATTTCAAGGACAGTAAGCAATGTCTGGTGTCCTGCTTTCAGGTAGTTTCTCAGATGTCATAAATATTAGGCCTTCAGATGTTTTGAGGGCACGCTTTGTGTGCCCCTCTGGGACACAGAACAGGTTCTGCATCTCGCATTATCAGTGACACGCCTCAGAGCGCGCACACACCAACACACACACCCACACACACACCCACACACACACCCACACCCACACCAGCACACACACACCAGCACACACACCAACACACACACACCAGCTCGCCCACCCCCAACACGCGCTCGCCCACCCCCAACACGCGCTCGCCCACCCCCAACACGCGCTCGCCCACCCCCAAACACGCGCTCGCCCACCCCCAAACACGCGCTCGCCCACCCCCAAACACGCGCTCGCCCACCCCCAAACACGCGCTCGCCCACCCCCAAACACGCGCTCGCCCACCCCCAAACACGCGCTCGCCCACCCCCAAACACGCGCTCGCCCACCCCCAAACACGCGCTCGCCCACCCCCAAACACGCGCTCGCCCACCCCCAAACACGCGCTCGCCCACCCCCAAACACGCGCTCGCCCACCCCCAAACACGCGCTCGCCCACCCCCAAACACGCGCTCGCCCACCCCCAAACACGCGCTCGCCCACCCCCAAACACGCGCTCGCCCACCCCCAAACACGCGCTCGCCCACCCCCAAACACGCGCTCGCCCACCCCCAAACACGCGCTCGCCCACCCCCAAACACGCGCTCGCCCACCCCCAAACACGCGCTCGCCCACCCCAACACGCGCTCGCCCACCCCCCAACACGCGCTCGCCCACCCCCCAACACGCGCTCGCCCACCCCCCAACACGCGCTCGCCCACCCCCAACACGCGCTCGCCCACCCCCCAACACGCGCTCGCCCACCCCCCAACACGCGCTCGCCCACCCCCCAACACGCGCTCGCCCACCCCCCAACACGCGCTCGCCCACCCCCCAACACGCGCTCGCCCACCCCCAAACACGCGCTCGCCCACCCCCAAACACACGCACACACACCCTAGACTTGTGCATTGTGAGGGCCAAAATAAAGTTGGGATGTTAGAATTGGGGGTCTCTGGTTGGCACAGGTATGCACTTGTGACAAACAGGGACCCTCTCCTCTAGTCAGGGAAAGGGAACTACCCTCCAAGAATAACCCCTGCTCACCCTTTAGGTTGCGTGGCACGAGCAGACCAGCTAATCCTCAGGGCGCAATAGTCAGTTAAGCATTTATGGTTACACACAGTAAAAACATTGATCTCCCACAAATTGACACCTGGCTGTATTTTATATAAAAATACGTATACTTTATGTAAAAGATAAGCGCTTTTCAGATTTATCACCAGACCTTAAATAACATGAAATTTAGGATGCATACAATACTTTTCCTCACCAACTTGGAATCGATACTTTCTTGGCTATTCAATACTTCAATTCAGGTGTTTCTTAAGATATGGTTCTCTCAGCAAAGCATCTTTAAATCAATCACGTTGTTTCAAAAATGCCCACAATACTTTTCTTCACCAGAGTGCTCTGGTGAATAGTGCTCTGCGCTGTTCTGATTCCCGGGTGGTGTCCTCTACTAATGAACAGGCAGGAGGCTTGTCAGTCACCAAAATGGACCTTCTGGTCCACTGCGGTCCCCGGGGATTAGAAGCACAATGTACCTGATTGGGTTGCAGCAGTTGTAGGGCCAAAGCGGAGACGTTCCTTGTCCGTGCGGGGGTCCGGCTGGGGAGAAGCGCTGCGGGGCGTCCAGTCGGGACCTCGGAGGGGCTCTGGGAAGGTCTGGGTCGTCGGCGATCCTTTGTGGTGGGCCAGGGATCTCAGAGGCGGCAATGCGGCAACGAGCGGCCTGTAAGCTTCACGGGTACAGGGCGGCTCTCTAGTGCGGCGCGGCCTCAGGGGGAAACAATGCGCAGGTCACAAGGGCGGCGTACGAGCCGTATCTTCTAGGCTCTACGCTGCTGTCAGGTACAGGGTGCCGGCGTACGCTCGTACAATTTTCTACGCTTCCAGCGTATGCGGCGTACGTTCTGGCGTACAGGTTACAAGGCGATTGCTCACGCTTTTGGCGTAGGTGGCGTACCTTCAGAGTATGTGCAGGGACTCGAGGCGTACTGTCACAGTACGCGATGCCGGTCGAGTCGCACTAGTAGAGCGGGTGCTTCAGGGGAGAGGTGCGGTGCAGGGCGTCTGGTACACTCCAAGCGTACGAGTCGCACTTTCTCCAGCGAGGCGGTAAATCTCCGGTGGCGGCTGGGACACAGCGGCTCTGGGCGGCAGAAGGGACAACGCTGTGCGGTGCGGTCTGGCTTTGAGCGGTGCGTACTTCGGCTCGAGGATTGAGCGGAGACGCACGGTGCAGGCAGTACGGCACAGACTTGTCAGCGAGTTAGGTTCTCTGGACAGCCCAAGAAGTGCGGGTCCAGCGGCGGGTCAGCGAAGCAGGCTAGATTAATTTAATGAAGGCAGCAGAAGAGCCCAATGGTCCTGGGGGCCAGCTCACTTCCAGGCCCTTGGAGATCACACAAGTTTTTGTAGCAAGTAAAAATAAAAGCAAGGTCTTTTTAGTAGAGTTGCTTCCTCTCCTTTGGCAGCAAGGTTCCCAATGTTGGTCAGTTCCCCAGGGTAGGGACAGTCTTTCTCCTTCAGCTTCCTTTGGCTCCTTCTCCTCAGGCAGAGGGGCCGTCTTGGTTCACAAGCAGGATCTGATTTCTTAGGAGCAGGGCTCCTACATTTATAGTCAGTTTCTTTTGTGTTTCCAGGCCAGGGGGGGGCTTTGCATAGTCCTTTTCAGTCCTGGAGCACTTTGTTTTGCAGACTCTGCCTTCTTCTTTCAGTGTGAGGGGCAGGGGCAGCAGACGCTCTGCAGGAGGTGGAGCCAGCATTGAGATGACAAGTACAGTCCAGGAGTACCTTGTTGACAGTCCTCCCTCTTCCTGGGCCAGGTGTTGGGCAGAGACCTCAGTGGCTCCCCAGGAGGTGGAGCCAGCATTATGGTGGCAAAGCAAGCCCTATTCAGAGTCAAGGGACACTCCCACCACCTGTCACCCCTAGCCCTGTCACTCACACAACCCAGACAGCAGATACACATCCTGGCAGAGGAGGGCTGAAATGGTTTGGCAAGCAAATGCTAACTTTTTTTTTTTTTTATTTTATTTAACTTTCTAAAAGTAGCATTTGTAAACGCAGGATATTAAAATAAACGTTACTAAAAGAAGTATTTTATTATTCTGAGTTCAGGCATACTAAACTTGACTTTCTAACATGCTCCCTGAGTCTGTTGGGATTATATAGTGTAATAATTCCAGCAGCCCATTCTGGCCTATGGAGAGTAGGTAGCCTTACAATAGTGAAAAACGAAATTGGCAGGAATTCACTATTAGGGCATGCTACACACATCAGGGCTAGTCCTACCTTACGCTTACAATGCATCCTGCCCTAGGGCCTACCATAGGGGTGACTAACATGAAGTAAAGGGAAGGTTTAGGGGCTGGCACGTGTGTGCACTTGCCCAGCCAGCATGATAGTACCAGACTGCACGCAAGTTCTGCAGTGGCAGACCCTAGACATATTTTAAAAGGCTGCTTCTATCGGTGGCACAACCAGCGCTGCAGGCCCACTAGCAGTATTTGCCCTTACAAGCCCTGGCACTTTACTGGGGACTAACAGTAAGTCAAAAGAACCAACCGTGGAAATCAATCACAGGTGCACTTCACAATGGGAGCACTTGCACTGCGGCACGGATTGGCCGTGGCGCAGTGCCCTGAGCAGCTAACACCAGCAAAACATCTGAGTCACATCAACAAAAAGTGGAAGGGAGACTCACGCCAAGGTGCCGGTTCTAACACAAATTTTTGTTTTCTTTTTTTTCTAACACGATAGCAGCTTCACATATATTTGAGCACTCAGGGCTGGGGAGCATGTCAGTTTGCCTTGCAGGGGCCATCCCTTCAAGCTATATAAAGCTATTTACGGACTCTTAAAAATAAATTCATTCAAATGTCCCAGTTATTTTATATCCACAAAAGGTGTTTTCTTTGCATTCTGATACTTATTCCTGATTTCATAATGAGATAAATGGAGACCAGTCCAGTAAGGCAAAAAGAAAAACCTGAACTTGCGTATGGATACGGCAAACTTGCGTATGGATACGGCAAACTTGCGTATGGATACGGCAAACTTGCGTATGGATACGGCAAACTTGCGTATGGATTCGGCAAACTTGGGCATGGGCAACTTGTGTAGGGGCATGGGCAACTTGTGTAGGGGCATGGGCAACTTGTGTAGGGGCATGGGCAACTTGTGTAGGGGCATGGGCAACTTGTGTAGGGGCATGGGCAACTTGTGTATGGGCATGGGCAACTTGTGTATGGGCATGGGCAACTTGCGTATGGGTATGGAAACTTGCATGTGTGCTTGGGTAACCTGCGTATGGGCATGGGAATCTTGTTTGGTTATAAATTGGTTGACCTTACCGAGGAGCTCAGGGAGTCAAAATGGGTATAATTAACAAGTCTCCCTCTGAACTGGTTGCCTCATTACCTATTTTCCTAATGTAAGGTTTGGTTGCCCACATAAGCACTGGGGAGGTTTTAAGATAACTATAATTGAAATGAACGTTCACTTACTTGTGAAATATTGGTCTTTATTGAGTACAGATCTTTGCTCCATGACAGTGATGTTGTGGCTGAATGGTCCATCAGTCAGGAGTTGATGAGCCTCTTGAAGGAAACAAAAAGAAAACAAACGCTGTGTCTTCACCTTTCCTAGTTGAGGGGATTCTTTGGTTCCTGTATTTCGTGAATTTAGTCGAAACAGGAATTCAGAGTTGTATGCATGGTGCTTGAAAAAGCACCAAGATTGTCCCTTATTGCTTTATGGTTTACTTTTATGTCCACTTGTGATCACAACTTCATATTTTGATTTTAAAGTATTTAATAATTTGTAGTTTCCTCATCTCTGCTTCTGTGTTGGGGCAGCTGTCGTGCTTTATAAAAACGCTACATAACATAACATAACATTTAATGCCACCGTCTCCTCGGATGCAGATGAAGGTGATTTGTGACTCATTTCATCCCTGGTGTGTCTGAAAATGTCAAGCCTAAACCTATAGCCCTGTGCTTAAGCTTGGGTGAGTGGGTCTGCTCCAAATAGACTGGGTCAAAGAAAAAAATGGGTTCCCTACAAATGTATAACTTTTAGGACCGGGACATGGCCAGAGAGCAGAATTGTGTACACTACCCCTAGCAGATGCAGTATGTGCTGTTTACACGGATGGCCTGCCGGTGGTGCTTTAGCCTAGCTGACGGCGAGCAGGAAGGGGGAGGGAGGAGCGACCCTCTTTGTTGCCTTTCTGGTTCATGTTTGGACTGACAATTGGATTTTCCCACCATCGGGCTAGCGGTCCTGGCTGTCTTCACTGACCTCTGCACCTGGTGTTTTTGTGTCTGCCCTTTTCTGTGGCGTCCTTCCAGAGATCAACATTTTTCGCATCGTGTTAAAGTTTCTCATTACAGTTCCCCCGAGCTGCGCGGCAATCCTTTTTAGCGGCTCCTCTGGTTACCGCCTTTGCTGAACCAAGCAGAGACAATGGCTGTCTGCAGCTCAGAGGTCACGACTGCAGCTTTTGGGAAGATGGGCCCTTTCCCTGGCAGCCTCTGCACGAAACGCACGGCTTGAAGATACAACGCTGCAAAGCATGGAGCAATATTTTCCCAAAATGGGGACCTAAACCCAGGCCTTAACTGGAATAGAGCGTGGATGTTAGTGTTTAAGCGCATCCATTGTTGGAAGACCTCGCTGTCTTGATAAGTTTGCCTTATGAAATGAAAAGACATTGCCGAGGATTAAGCAATGCTCCGAGTCAGCAATTCCATGCCGCTGCCTGTGTAAGCTCCTCTTGTGAGCTTTGCAACAATGGATACAAGGGGAAAGTGCTCGCTCTTGGCAGTGCTGGGCTCGGCACATTCCCAAGGATCATGAAGGGTTACTTTTACAGCACACCACGAAAAAAGCCATGCCAATCCCTGGCGCCCCCCATTCACAGCAGGGCCAGGCCTCTGAATTAATGTAGTTCTTCACCATTGTGCCTTTTCATGTTTTTTGCAGACTGCATTGAAGTTGGAACCAAACTTTTTTGTTTTTAAAGCGGTTACTCTCAGCTTTTTGTTTTGTTGCATTCCCAACCCCCAAGCATTTGTTAAACAAAACGCAGTTATACTTTGTTGTTGGTTTTGTGAATACATATAGTCTGAGTGGCCTGATGGATGTGTTTCGGTGATTTATTTTTTTCCCCTCTGCGCCTGGATACCTCGATATGTTCATCATGAAATGGAAGTCCCTGAGCGATGGAATATGCACATGGCTTAATGCACAAATCCTTTAGCTCCAGTTTGCTGGACCAGTACGGTTAATTTAAAAGTAAAGAAACGACAGGTTTGACCATTTGAGTGCAGTAGAAGTTTTTTTGTATATTTATGAGCGCATAGAGGTTCTAGGTAATGTTCTAATCTAGACCATTCTGTGTTTTATACATATACGAAAAATCTCACGTCTCAAAACAATTTCGTCTCCAGCACCCAAAAATGACCTTCTCCAGATTGTATCCCTCCATTACAGAGTCCCACAGGACCGCTTTTCTTACGATTTCAACTCATTCCTTATAAGCAGCCTTAACAATGGAGGATTTGCAAAAAGTGAGCAATGTCGACATAGCGCAGTTTATCACCACATGCAGGCCTGGCGTCCCACATAGCCTCAGCTCTGCGTCATGTGGTTATTCCATGTTCTGTGTCATTCCGCTAAGACAAGACATGGTGAGTAAGGCATTGACGTGCCGATCAATATCTCTTACAGCTTGGTTCATTACGGTTCATTATTAGGGAATGCTAGCATTACAATAGCTTTATATAGTGCCAGACACCTGAAGCACTTTATCTTAAAGATAAAGACAGAACAAAAGGAGGTAGAAGGCCAACTTAAGGCTCCACGACAAATACTGGTTAAGATTAACGCAGAAACAGCTCTGACAATGTAATGGAATATAGAGGGCCAAAGAGAGCGTCCTGTAGAGGAGCAAGTCGCTGCAGAGAAAACCCTCTGAAGGCACCCGAGTTCATTCCACTTAAGCACTCATGTGAGTGCATATGCTATCCAGCTGTTTCCTTCGCATGTTTCTCCCCCTTGCTCTTTGTACAGCTGTCTCTCGTCCATGTTCTTCTCTGCCTCTCCAGCTCTCTATTACTTTCTTCATTTTGGATTGATAAATTGGAAAAAAACAAAGGTGTCCAAGTCATTTTGTAGGTACTTGCCTGCATTTGCATAAAGAATGATGTATCTGCCAATGGACACATTATCACGCTTTTATACATTGGACATGCCACACAGCATCAGGGATGCTGTACAAATTAACCAAAAGCCATTGGCTAAGCCAGTAGGTGGTCTAGGCAAAACAGAAGCACAAAGATCCCTCTGAGCTTGCGCAGCCCAGAAATATGCCTCTTTAGGCCCCTGATGGAGAAGGCATCAACATATGGCTCAGGTGTTTGACTAAACTGCTCGACTAGATAAACAAAATGGAGAAGGGGGCTGCTCCCTGGTGGTGAATTCCTTCACCTGAAACATAAGAGATAGATGGATCTTGGTTTCTGTCTGCCGACTAGAGATTTATGAAATGTAGATTCTCGTTGAGCCACACATTCTCATACCAAGAAATGGTTAAATGCACATGTTGAAGCATATTACTGTCACTGTTGCGCGTCCTGGTGTCTGGTAGTGTCCCCAAGATGATGATTATGATTCTCACGACAAATGAAGGAAATTAGACCTTTACCTTTAAACTCGTGACATTAAATGAGGCTATAAAAATGACTTGGTACAGTTAATTGGTTTTTTGATCAATTGTGTAGTGTTTGCAGATAACACTTGTAGTTGTTGACTGCTGTTAAAGTAGCATTCCTTGCTTGTGACAGTGTCCATGCCCCCAGCCCTGTGCACGAGTTTAACTTCACCCTTTCACTAGATATACCAGGTAATTATTGTTGCCAAATCTCGAGCTAAGAGGTGGTGTACAGGTCATGTCCTGAAGTCCTGATTGCACTGCATCCGTTGTCTTGCTATGTTCTTCCTGCTAGAAACTTCTAAAGATCCTCTTCCATGTTGCCTGATATCAGATAGGAAGGGTATGCGCACCAGGGAGAGGATTTTACTAGCATGAGCAGATTGTATATTCTTTGAGAAAATGTACCTCTTTTGGCCTCAAGGTACTAAGTGAAGAACCAGACCAAAACCGAGTGTTAACTTTTTGGCCACCAATTTATGGTTTGCTCTACTATTTTGTTGTACAATTGGAAACATTTGTGGCATGTATAACTTTTTATAAATATCACTTGAGCTTGCTTGGGTTTGATTATCTCATGCTAAACCACTCTTCTGGTGTGTGTGCAGTGTTAATCTTCTTGTGTACCTGAAGCTGGTGCAAAAATGACATCTGATTGCTTTTGAGCTGGTGATTCAGCCAAAATAATTGATGCCACTGCGGTCTGCTGAATTCTGTTGCAGGGCTGTATAAAGATAAACAGCACTGTGGATGTTCTGCCATCATGCTATTTAGGATGGGGAAAAGGAGAAACCAAACTTGCAGCAATTTCCTGATCTGCTCCAGTACCGAATTCTCTATAGATTCAAAGAGCTAGAACCAGGGTCAGAATTATTCAGATGAACAATATACCCATTTTCTAATTACAAATTAAGGTAAAAAATTAGAACGTATGAAAATTCACGCTATTATGTTGGAAAACAAGGCGTATGTTTCCAGAATGCCCCCTAGCTTTATTTGAAATCTGAGCTGCTCTGATATTGTGGCATATGCCCCTCTGGGACACGTGTGACAATTGTGGTGCTGGTTGGTGCAGTTAAGTCAGATGAGCTTGAGTGGTGTTGTACTCAGTTGATTTACAAAAAAAAATTAAAAAAATTTAAGGACCTGTGTATGAGTCGTAGCATGCAGGATCCCAAACCTAACCTGCTTGGGAACAGAAATACTCACGGCTGCTTAAAAGGTTGCAACTGGGCAGGAGAATGTATCTATATGTGTTGTGCAGTCTAATACAGACTATCGTGATTAATGCATAGGGTAAACTGGCTGAACTTTTGAAAGGGACTTAATGGGACCAGGTAGTTCATACAGATGACTAGCCAGTTATTTATTCGAGCCATGACCGTCACTTTAGTTAGGAGGAATGTGAGGGATACATACACTGTTGGATGACCCCTACCTACACATCATGTATATTTTGAAGTATAGCATTTTATTTTACACTCTGCACCAGTGACGCTGCAACATCTCACCGCTCTGCTGCCTTGTAGAGTGCAAACTGGGACTATCATGGTCTTTCTTGTAGAAATCGAGATAGCCTAAAGCCACCTCCCTTATTACTGATGTGATGCCTGCTGCTTGGCTGGTTCGACTGTACCGCCTGCTGCAGGAATAAGATAATGGATTCGTCTGATGAAAACTGGACTCGAGATTGCAGAGTTTGGATGAGCTCATCTTGCTGCATTTTGCAGGGTTTAGGTCATCCTCTTTATAAAACCTCAGGGTGAGCTCATTTTGAGAGGGGGACTGCGTCAGAATAGATGGCGGCATCATAAGGGAAAAGAAGGAATGAAAATGTCACATTCTTCCTCTGCGATGCTCTCCCCCCATATTTTTTTTAAATATCCACTGTTCTGACTACCCTGAGCACCGAACACATGTATTTACTTTGAACGAATCTTAGTGTATGTGATCGCAATTTTCCAAAAACCGTATTGCAAACCGTTCTAGCGTGATATCAACTGTATAGCCTGTACTCTTATGCTCTGTTCCCTCGTAAACTAGCATGTCCTCCTGCTACACCAAGTGAGGGTGAAGGCTAACACTTAGTTTTTAAGACTGCCCATCACAATCTCTGCATGCATCACCTGTTTGATGCCGCTAATTTTATTTCCCCACCTGCTCAGCTCGGGTATTCAAAGGTGACAAGATAACTTGCCTCTTCAACCAATGGATCATTCTTCCATTTCGTCATTTGCCTTCACTGCTTGTTTAATTTCATTTGTTCTTTTGTTTGTAATGGTATTCAGTGCATAGAGCACTTCCTGTTAATAGCTATAGTGTGTTACCAGCTGTGGGTATGCCATGTTTCTGCTGCCTGATCCACTGCATTAGTTAATGATTGGGTTGTTCTGCCCTAAGATTCCACACAGAGTTGTATATGCCAGAAAAGAGTGTTCTTAATTTCTACAATGTGAGATTTTGTTACTCTATATTTCGGAATTACATTTATCAACTATTATAACTCAGATTAGAAATTAGGACTATGTGGGGTCAGTTAAGAGTGGTGAGGAAGGGAGAATTGCCCAAATAACATAAAGGCCCTGATGTGTTATATTGTGATGATTATTCATTTAGCTGTTAACACTGGGAAATGCGATTAAAGTTAAGTAGATGCAGAACAGTATATGTTCTACTGGTAGCCGTATTTGTCAGAAAAAATGCTAATCATTTGTATGAAGGCGTGTGAAATTACTATTCTTTTTAGGTCTCGCCTGGACATCGCATCCGAAGGATGCGTCCAGGCTGGAGATTTATAGTCGTCTGACACGGGGGAATGAGGGACACAAAACTGTGACGAGCGGCTGGATTGAGCTGCGTGCACGCGCGTCAACATTCACGCATGCGCACATCACAGCCACACGCATACACAGCACTCACGCATGCGCACATACACACGCATACACAGGCACACCCCCGTCACCTACACGCATACACAGAGACCCCTCCACACACACCAGCCCCTCTCCTCTCGGCTCCACACACACGCACACGCATTTACACTTACACAGACACGCAGGCACCCAGACAGGCAACCCCCCCCCCCGTCACACACACGCATACACACAGACTCCAGGACACATACACATACACACACACATGCACGCTCACACACATACACAGTCCGCCGCCGCGCGCGCGCACACAGATGCCCCCCCCCCCCCCCCCCCCAACAAGGCGAAGCCCCACTCACCGGCATCCTCAGTGCAGCGGCTCCCACCGGCAGCAAGACTCTTCTTCCCTTCTTCGGCACCGGGGCGCAGGGTAGGCTCCTGCCTGCTCCGGTGCGCCAAACAATCGCGGCTCTTCCGTGGGAGGCGGGGTAGGCTCCCGCCCTCCTACTTCCGGTTGTCCCGCCCGGCCTGCCTGACTTCCTGTTCGCAGGCCGGCGGAAAACGAAAGCGGGAGTCCGCCGTAATTGCTTACCTTAGGGCAAAGGAGCGTGTGTGCGCGGCGGTTTCCTTTGCCGCGCGCGTTGATTGGTGAATGCGCAGTGAGTATTTTTTATAAAACTGTAAAATACTTGAATCAAATGCGCATCACGACGTCTGCGCATGTCCGTGACTTGGTATGATACAAGGAGGCAGGAGAGGAGAGTGTGCGAGCGGCCGGTTTCCTTTGCCGTGCATGTTGTTTTGCCAAGCGTGTTGTTCGTTGAGGGTGGAATGCGCAGTGAGTTTTTTATGAGAAAATTATTAGGTACAATTGCACGGACTTGATTCCTGGAGTACACCCTGTCCACGCACAGAGGACTCCTGAGCCGTGGATGGATCTGGTTTCCCAGGCGACCGATGGCCGGGTTGTGTGCCTGGCCCTCTCCATCAAGTCTTCGTCTGATCTGTTTTGATAAGGACGGGTCGGGTGGGTTCGTTGTTATGGGTGATTGATTTTTTTTTTGTAAGTACATTCCTCCAAGATACAGTGAAGCGTTTAGTACTTTGGTATTGCGGGTACATTTTGTCTCTTACCTCGTAGCTTCTAATCTACGGCCTTGTGCTGTTGCAGGAACATATCATTTTGCCATTTTGTTCAGACATTGACCAAGCTTAGCTCCTCTGACATAAACCAGTGCACGCAGAAGAGGTACCCGTTTTATGCCACAAAAGGAACAGTAATGATGAGTGCAGAGTGCATGCAGAGTGACAGTGAGTGCAGAGTGCATGCAGTGAGTGCAGAGTGACAGTGAGTGCAGAGTGCATGCAGAGTGACAGTGAGTGCAGAGTGACAGTGAGTGCAGAGTGACAGTGAGTGCAGAGTGACAGTGAGTGCAGAGTGACAGTGAGTGCAGAGTGACAGTGAGTGCGGAGTGACAGTGAGTGCGGAGTGACAGTGAGTGCAGAGTGACAGTGAGTGCAGAGTGACAGTGAGTGCAGAGTGCGTGCAGAGTGACAGTGAGTGCAGAGTGCGTGCAGAGTGACAGTGAGTGCAGAGTGACAGTGAGTGCAGAGTGACAGTGAGTGCGGAGTGACAGTGAGTGCGGAGTGACAGTGAGTGCGAAGTGACAGTGAGTGCAGAGTGACAGTGAGTGCGGAGTGACAGTGAGTGCAGAGTGACAGTGAGTGCAGAGTGCGTGCAGAGTGACAGTGCGTGCAGAGTGACAGTGAGTGCAGAGTGACAGTGAGTGCAGAGTGACAGTGAGTGCAGAGTGACAGTGAGTGCAGAGTGACAGTGAGTGCAGAGTGACAGTGAGTGCAGAGTGACAGTGAGTGCAGAGTGACAGTGAGTGCAGAGTGACAGTGAGTGCAGAGTGACAGTGAGTGCAGAGTGACAGTGAGTGCAGAGTGACAGTGAGTGCAGAGTGACAGTGAGTGCAGAGTGACAGTGAGTGCAGAGTGACAGTGAGTGCAGAGTGACAGTGAGTGCAGAGTGACAGTGAGTGCAGAGTGACAGTGAGTGCAGAGTGACAGTGAGTGCAGAGTGACAGTGAGTGCAGAGTGACAGTGAGTGCAGAGTGACAGTGAGTGCAGAGTGACAGTGAGTGCAGAGTGACAGTGAGTGCAGAGTGACAGTGAGTGCAGAGTGACAGTGAGTGCAGAGTGACAGTGAGTGCAGAGTGACAGTGAGTGCAGAGTGACAGTGAGTGCAGAGTGACAGTGAGTGCAGAGTGACAGTGAGTGCAGAGTGACAGTGAGTGCAGAGTGACAGTGAGTGCAGAGTGACAGTGAGTGCAGAGTGACAGTGAGTGCAGAGTGACAGTGAGTGCAGAGTGACAGTGAGTGCAGAGTGACAGTGAGTGCAGAGTGACAGTGAGTGCAGAGTGACAGTGAGTGCAGAGTGACAGTGAGTGCAGAGTGACAGTGAGTGCAGAGTGACAGTGAGTGCAGAGTGACAGTGAGTGCAGAGTGACAGTGAGTGCAGAGTGACAGTGAGTGCAGAGTGACAGTGAGTGCAGAGTGACAGTGAGTGCAGAGTGCGTGCAGAGTGACAGTGAGTGCAGAGTGACAGTGAGTGCAGAGTGACAGTGAGTGCAGAGTGACAGTGAGTGCAGAGTGACAGTGAGTGCAGAGTGACAGTGAGTGCAGAGTGACAGTGAGTGCAGAGTGACAGTGAGTGCAGAGTGACAGTGAGTGCAGAGTGCGTGCAGAGTGACAGTGAGTGCAGAGTGACAGTGAGTGCAGAGTGACAGTGAGTGCAGAGTGCGTGCAGAGTGACAGTGAGTGCAGAGTGCGTGCAGAGTGACAGTGAGTGCAGAGTGCGTGCAGAGTGACAGTGAGTGCAGAGTGCGTGCAGAGTGACAGTGAGTGCAGAGTGCGTGCAGAGTGACAGTGAGTGCAGAGTGCGTGCAGAGTGACAGTGAGTGCAGAGTGCGTGCAGAGTGACAGTGAGTGCAGAGTGCGTGCAGAGTGACAGTGAGTGCAGAGTGCGTGCAGAGTGACAGTGAGTGCAGAGTGCGTGCAGAGTGACAGTGAGTGCAGAGTGACAGTGCGTGCAGAGTGACAGTGCGTGCAGAGTGACAGTGCGTGCAGTCACTCAGCACCACCACATTATCACTCAGAACCACCACAGCACCACCACAGCACCACCATAGCACCACTCAGCACCACCACTGCATCACTCAGCACCACCACTGCATCACTCAGCATCACCACAGCCCCATTCAGCACCACCACAGCCCCATTCAGCACCACCACAGCATCACTCAGCACCACCACAGCACAAATATGTTCTCTCAATGTTTCAAGCTTTATTACAAATGTCACAAAAAGATGTTAATATTTCACTTCTGTTCTTGGATTTTGTTACAATAAAATACACTGAACATAATCTTCACAAAAGTTATTTACAAAAGTTTAAGCTATTGCCATTATAAATTACAATCACTTTTATTAAGTATTAAAAAAAATTAAAAGCCATTGTTATTTGTAATATCAATACATCTAAGTCACGTAAATACAAATGTTGCATTACAAATGCTATAGGTGTCACATTTGCGAAAGTTATAACTATTGGCATTGTAAATGACAAAGCTATTAATTTAGCTATTTTCAAAACCAACACATAAATGAACGTTTGGTGAATTTCCATTAAAATATTTGACTTTTTTACTAAGATATTATTATACTGTTTTATGCAAACAAAATTTAGATACTGCATAAATAACTTTAATAAAACATATTTTATATGAAGCTTTTTATGTAAAAAAAAAATATAGCATAAAGCAAAAAACAATTGCCATTTACAATGCTAATAGCTCAAACTTAAATAATGCGAGACCTATTGCATTGCAAATGCTTGTTTTATTTAGGCATAGTTTGTACAGCTATTAAATAGGTTTAATGTAATTTATTTTTGTTTGCGCTATTTTAAGTTCATATTTTAAAGTGATAAAGCACACTTTGGCTTATTGCTCACTTTTCTCACTATTACAGGGCTTCAGATAACGCCGCCCCTCTTGGTAAAATTCTAGCCAGATGGCAACACCAATAACTACTACCCAATGCATTGATAATAAGAGCAGTATTGACAACCGGATTATAATCTTTTTAATTCCAGAGTAGATAATAACATAAGCCCAATTTGGCGTTTTGTTTATATTTATTTAGTGATTTTATATAGCGCGGACATAGTAGCCCTTGGGTATCATGACGCTGTACAAGAGTAGCGTTACCAACAATCATCTTGAGGAATTATTTGGGTTACAGCAGAGGAAACGTGAAAAAGAGACCGAGAATGCGTGGGAGATCATGGATTTGACCAAGTGTCTTTCAAACAGAAGGGTAATCTTCTGCAGGGGGAGACGCTTCAGTAATGGATGACAAAATGCATCTATGTCTGGAACTCTCAAATCTCCCTAAGAATGCGGGGTTTATTCCCACACGTGCTCCGAGTCTGTGAGTGAGTTTTTGCGGGAAGCCTGACACTGCACGCGCGCACCCCCTGACACTGAGCGAGCGCACACGGACTCCTCGTCCTCGAGACAGGAAGTTGGGTTTTGCATTATTTCCACATACTTGTACCGGCGCCCAGCACAAGTCGGCTGCTGCTCAGGAAGTCGTATATGTGTCTTTGGTGTTGCTTGTAAAATTACGGTTTTACAACCTGTTTTATGTTGTAACAGACACTTTCGGACACGCAGTCGTCTGAATGTATTTTATCATTGAAAGTCGAGGCGGGAGTGGGGTTCTGCCTCTCCCACCTGCTTGTGGGGTTGGCTGCTCTGTTTTCCTGACCTTGGTTTCGAAGTTGTTTTGAGACTGTTGCAGACAGGTGCCGAGAGTTGCGTTTTGTGTCCTGTTACTTTGATGGGCCTCTTCCGAAGGTAGTTTGTGGCGTAAGGACAAATAAATGGCTGTAGAGCCTTCAGTCCAGAAAGATGGAGCCACGAGGGAAATCCCCTGAGCCACTGCGAAGCAAGCAGACTGAGTATTGACTGCAAGCTGGAGTCGACGGAAAACTGTGCCTAGCCCGACAGCTGCATGGTTTAACTTTGAGCGCAGTGCCACATCAGCCTTGTTAAAACTCACTAAAGAGGAATAGTCGTAACTTCAACAGTCAACTGGAAGGAAACAGGCGATCTAAGTGGAAAACGCCACAATAGGCGATATTAAGGGTATAATTGTCAGTTTGGTGTAAGCGTGTTTTACTCTTACAGTACTCCTGGTTTACTCATGAATTTCAGGAATAAATCTTTGTCACTTGAGACCTCCGTGGAAATGCATGCAATCATGGGCCGAATCACAAAGATGTGTGTAGGAGTAGGTGTGGCCTTCTCTTGTAGTACTGGTTTCAAGAGTGAACTAGGAGCACTCTTGGCTTGACTTCAGACTCTCCTCCAAAATGCAAGAGTACTACAAGAGTAAGCCACAGCATAATATTTGTTAATCCTGCTCAGAGAGTTTAGACTGGATCCTGAAATTTGAATGACCGGTTTCCCAGGAGGCTCCTCGAGGGTTGCTAACAGCCCTCCTGGACCTCTAAATTTGCATGTGGCAAGAGAAGCTGAGCGTGCTTTGGCACCACCTTCCATCAGTTGATGGATCAGGCATGCTGGTGCCCTTTCAAAAATTGACGCGTGAGCATTTAGGTGTGCAGCTGCTTTCTGTTTTGAATTTGGTTGTGCTCAGCCTTGTACTGCAGGTAAACTGAGTTCTCTCTTTGTGAAGTCTCTTCTATCTCCAAGTAGTACACTGGCTGCAAAGAGTTCAAGGTGCATATTACTTGGCTTCGCTTTATCTCTACATTTCGCTTGATGTTGATTATTTTCAACTCTTCTCATTCGGGGCGTGCACTTACGTTTCGTCACCTGAACTGAAAGGCTAACTAGAAGCAGAGCGGCATGTCTGCAACATATAAAAATGGAGTAAAACATTAACTTCAACATAAATGGAAACCGTTTATCAGATAAGGCCAGGAAACGCACCGTGCAGGAGGGAAGCTTCAAAATGGATACTTGCCAAAAAGTGTATTATTGAAAATAATCTCATGGGAAATATCGGAGAGAAAGTTAAGATTTGAATAAGCTCACTTGAGCAATTAAGGAAGGAAAATAAGGCGGTAGCCTGTTACAGCAGTTCTAATTACCGAGTTGGAGCAAAGAACAATAAGACTTAATGAGCTAGATCAATTGAATAATATGGTTATTAAGGTGTGTGTAATCTGCAATGCTCCTTTCCTTCCTTCAAAGGATTGATGTACACGCACAACTCAATATTCAAAAGGAACTGTTCACTAAAAACAATCTTATGCTGTTAAACTTTCTATTGATGTGCTCCCGGGGTATCGCTCACCGGTCAAGAGCGTGAAGAAGCAAATTAAAATAAATTGCGCACCCACAATGGGGTGAGTCCCCCTGGGCACAATCCAACCCTGTGCAGGGTCTAATTCGAATGTTCTTCAAAATAAACAAACTAATCCAAAGTTTGTGCTTTAAATGTCTTGTGCATTTTATCTTTTTTCCAAAGCTAATCTTAATTTCATTTCAATCCATAATTGCGAATTGGCAACAAAATCATCCAAAAATGCATTAATACATCGTTCTCTGTTTTAAGTATCCCAATGCATTTCGGGCACTTCGCCCTTTATCAGGGGACAAATCTAAGATGTAAACGAAGTAAAATATAATGAGGAAGCCGTCCAATGGGTAATGAACGAATACAACAGTGTGGTAATTGAGTTCCAAATAATCTGAGGTGTTATGTGGTGATTACATGCATCCAAGCAATCATTATGGTGACCAATCCGAAAAAGAATTGAAACATGTGTAAAAAAACAGTGGCAAAAACCAAGTGTAATCATAAGTTGGTATATAAAGAGTACGAGAGAAGCATGCACAAGTTAATGACTATGCAACACCAATCGTAAAGTAGTTCATCATGGATGCCACTGTTTTTTTACACATTTTTCGGATTGCTCACCATAATGATTGCTTGGATGCATGTAATCACCACATTACACCTCCGATTATTTGGAACTATATTATCATACTGTTGTATTTGTTCATTACCCATCGGATGGCTTCCTCATTATATTTGACTTTGTTTACATCTTAGATTTCTCCCCTGATAAAGGGCGAAATGCATTGGGATACTTAAAACGAAGAAGGATGTATTAATGCATTTTTGGATGATTTTGTTGCCAATTTACAATTATGGGCTGAAATGAAATTCATATTATCTTTGGAAAAAAGATGAGAAATACACCAGACATTTAAAGCACAAACTTTGGATTAGTATGTTTATTTTGAAGAACATTCGTACTGGACCCTGCACAGGGTTGGATTGTGCCCATGGGGACCCACCCATTATGGGTGTGCAGTTGTTTTCATTCCTTTACTTCCTTCCCATTTTTCATCCTCCCTTCCAGCCTCAGACCAGGATCCTCTCGCCCCCCCCCCCCCCTCAGAGGTAGCATGAAATGTGGGATTCCTACTTGATTCCAATGCGACCTTGAGCCCCCAGGTGTCCAAGGTTGCTGCCACCTATTTCTAAGATCTGTGCATCTTAACCCCTTCAATGCTGGTGACGGAACCATTCCGTCATCAGTCACGGTTGAGCTGTGCTGATGACGGAATGGTTCCGTCATGACCACACCCTGTTCTGGAATGTCCAGCACCGGGGAAGAATCTGCGCCGCACGGAAGGTGTTAAAAAGATTCTACATTACGTTGAAAATAACCTAGATATCCCTGTGGTGCATGCATTTATGCACTCTAGATTAAGGTACTCCAACTCCATATACCTGGAGTTACCTGAAAAACATCTTCAACATTTACACCTAGTTCAGAATAAAGCAGCTTATCTATTTACTATTAATCCGCATAAGACACCTATTAATCTGGTCATGAAGTCACTGCAATGGCTGCCTATCCACGCAAGGACTGAGTTCATATCCTTAACAATTGCATTTAGAGCCATTCATTCCAGTTAGCCCATTTTGCTTACACACATACGCACGTTTTCCTTCTGTGGGAGCTTGTCATTTGCACAGATTCTCAAAACATGCTTGTAGTTCCTAAAACTTGTAACTTTGGTTTTGGAGATGGCTCTTGTCTAGCGGCAATCAAATTGGAATACTTTGCTTTTGGCCTTACACTTGGAAACTAACGTGATTTTCAAAGCAAATATAAAAGCTACCTGTTCAATGCGTAGCTTCAGCCTCCCTAGTTGAAGATTGTGTAGCCTTGGAGATTCCCATCATAGAAAGTTTGTTTTTAGCCAGTGACAAGACACTTGCGTACGTGCACGCAAGGAATAAAAATAGCAAATATCCACCCCTCCATGCATTCCTCCTGTCCTCCCTCCTTCCATGCATTCCTTCCTCCCACCCGCCATCCCTTCCTCCCATCCATCAATACATCCCTCCATCCCAAGTATCTGAGGATGCAAATTTGCTGACATGATGCATACAAAACAAAATAGTAAAAGCAAAATAATGTTTCTGATTTTAAGGAGTTTTTCGATTTATTTAGTAAAGTGTGTGAATACGCTTAAGTTGACGGCTTCTCTTTTTTTATTATAATCCATTCACAGCTAATGCAAGAACAGCCAACTTAGGAAAAACATAGTGGTAGCGTTGGATAGTCCATCGTGAATCAAAAGTGAACAATTCCTAAAACCTAAAGAAGTTTTATCCTTTAGAGTTATGGAGTAACCTCAAGCAGGAAACAGATTTTGTATGTAGATGGCTTTGTGGAAAAGGAAAGTGTGAGGACTCACTTGCTGCAACAAAGCCTTTACTGACTTAGCTGGAGTCCATTGTCCCTTGTTATTGCATCTACCCTATGGCACCGGTGGTAAAAGTCGCACCAGAAAGGCACAAACAAAAAGATGATCCATTCCCTCCTTGGAAAAAAAATGTGGAAAGTAGTAACTACAAGACCCATTGTTTTGTGAGCAACCTGCTAAAAGCATTGTATGTATCTATCATTCACCACCCATATGTGTAGTACATTCTTAAACACATACTTTATTTTTCTACCCTGCCCAGTAAGTTATAATTTAATATATGCATTTGTAATGTGGGATATATCCTCAATTGACGTGCTTAATTGGCAGATATTAAATTAATGCTACAAGTATTAGATCAAGAAATACATTCATAAAAACTGCTTTTAATAGTCCTTAATGGTATCAGTAAAAAGATCTCATCTCTGAAGGATAGAGAGGTATTAGCAGAAAGAGCTCATGCATGGATGGTTTTTGCAACGTAGGGCCTATTAAAACCCCCGAATTACCCGTATGGTGTGAACGGATTAGACTCTAAACTAAAGCTCTTGCGACTCCGGCTAGATCCATTTCCCATTCCGCTCTAATTTGCCAGCCTGGAAAAGTCAGAGCAACGACATTTCATGCCGTCTTTGTAAATATTGTAAAGAAGACATTTGTCCTATTGTTTGCTGTTGCCCTGCACTAAAGGAAAACTTCCATCCCCTGAACAGCATATATACTCTCAACAGCAGTAGAAAAGAGCATGAATTATGATGCTGCAGTGTTTCTGAAACCACCACCATCATTCAACATGGCAAAGAAGCAGAATATTGGTGATAGATGGACTGCATGGATCAATGCGTTCAATGACTTCATAGATGTCCTAGAAGTAGTCGATAAGAAACTCATCAAGTACCTAAAGAATCTTGCTGGTGTTGGAGTACAACAAGTGATAAAAGAAAATCTCACAGACTGAGACAATTTCTTACCATCATATCAAGTAGCCAAGTTCAATCCAATGTCAAACGTCTACTATGAAAGGTACATTTTAAATCAAGGGAGGCAGTAAGTTGGTGAAACGATTGTTGAGTTTGCTGAGAGACTCCATGTGCTTATCAAACATTGTAAATGTAGTAAATTTAATGATGAAGATGCCATGTGCCTTAGTCATTTATGGCTGTCTTTTGGACTCGTTCTGAAGACGCATGCTAAGAGAGCTGCTCAGTTTAGAAAATGTGCTGATGGCTGCAAGAGCCAAGGAAAAAGCAGCTCTGCTGGCTGCTGACATGAAAGCCGGAACAGCCAAGAGTGAATCGGCACTAATCATGAAGAGCAAACACAAGCACAAAGTAGATACAGGTAAGTTGCCATCCTCAAAGAAACTAAACGAAATGTCCAGACATTAGACGTGTAAAGGTTGCGGAAAGGAAAAAAAACTATCTGACATGAGGGCCACTCTGTTGCCTACAAGCAGTAGGATACATTTATCTTGGCAATGAAATAATAAAGTAAAAGAAATTGGGGCCTTTTTTGAGACTTCTAAACTTGTATGAACATAAATTTCAGCATGAGTCAACTTCACTATTGCTGAACTGGTAGGAATTGGCTAAAATGAAGATGGTAATTATGCCATTGATTTGTTACCTTTGCCTCAAATTGAAAAGCACTCTGATATCCTTCGGGATCAAGTTCACGCTATATTAAACTTTATAAATAAATAAATAGTGGAAGAATAAAAAAGTTTACTGAGACAGTACTTTAAACTGAAGTCTATATGTACATATCGCCAAGCAGTTATAGCTGGGCACCAGGATGAAGGCTTATTTTTTTCTGGGACGTTATTAAAGTACATGTCCATAGCTCAGGGGAAACTTGCAAAATGCGCAAAGTAATTTTTACTGATAGGGATGTTAGTTGATAGTAGGAGGTATGAAATTAGGGAGTGGTTCCATCTTCTAATGGGCTCCTTTGAAATAAGTTTTAAACTATCTTTTACTGGTACACTGAGAAATAATGTTATAATCGGCATGTGGACAAACTATATGCTTGACTTTCTATTCCCAGGGTAGACATTAGGTGACAAACACATTGTACTAGGATATGAACGTTTTTACAAAAGCATGATGCTGTTTAATTCATGTAAAGGGTTAATTAAGTGCAATAAGACCTATGTGATGAAAATACCACAGATTGAGTTTTATACTGTTTTTAAGTCTGCATTGTTGGAATTACACGAAGTGTAGTTTGCATTTTAAGATGTCTGTTTTTAACTGTAAGTTTTAACTAGCTGAACAAAAAATTATTCATCCATTCATAAAATATGTACTCATGTCTGCCTAATGCCCAATCACTGTGTTCTAGAACGATACATACTAAAGGTTTATATAAAAACAATATTTAAGATAGACTGTGCCCTCTTGCCCTCTGTGTGTGTTGCTAGGAATGAAGGGACAGCATAGGATGTAGACCAGTTGCGGTGGTTGGAAGGGATGGGACCTTGGAAACGTTTGTGTAGCCTGGCTGGACCGTGCTCCCCACTGGGAGCATTTTTCGTATGAAAGTACTCTGATACTAACACATCAAAGTTTTCGTGCAGCTTTTCGTCTAACCTAATTGGGGAGAGAGTGAATCCTTGGGAAAAGTGACGTTAATAAATGAACCTCGGTTATATGGAAAAACCGCAAAGGGAAAAAAAGAATTTCAGGGAAATTAAAAAGACCGATCTGAGTGTCTTTAGCTCGGAGTTTTTTTATTATAGCTTTGATAGGTTTCAGATTGCAGCGTAAGGCTGCACGTTCTCCGTTTTACTTGATTTACAGAGAATAATGATTACTAGATAAGCTGCTGGAAAACATTACGAATACGTAATTTCCAAAAAATGTTGACCGTGTATGGTCACATAATCATCGATTTGAAGTTGATCTCCCCTACCCCCTTACTCTGAGCCTGGGACCCACAGGAAGGTATTTTACGGCCTCGTCTTTCAGCCACTGCTGTTCAAGCTACCAAGAAAATGTGTTTTTGTGTGCTACTTTCAGAGACATGCATGCCTGGCCTGTGGCTTCTGAGACGTATCCCGTTTCCTCTTTCTTTTTCAGTTTTATTTCCCAAAGGAAACCTTCTGGAGAGTAGTAGGGGGGAGGGATACAGGAGAAGGGAGGACAAAGTGTAATGGCAGTCTGGCCCTTCCATCTACTCGTTGTTTTGCTTTTAAGACTAAATGCAGTAACCGATCTTGGAGTTTTATGCACACAGATGTTTACATTAGAAGAGCTGGTGCAGCCCAGCTGTGGTTGCATGTTAGCCTTTGGGTGTTTTTTTTTCAGGGTGAGAGCCATTCGTTGCATATGCAGTCGCTACTTCCTGTTGGGGTGCGAGTAGATCTGTGTCTTCTTCCAGAGACTTCAGTGGCACCTGACCTCCAGTGGAAGTGGGCAAACCTAATTCTCCTGGATGGTGGAATGGAGGAGCTGAGATTTTCAGGCAGTTGCAGCTTTCTAAAGCACCCATGACTTTAGTTTTCTTGTGTTTTTTATTGATAGTATGTGTTTTTCAAATTCATGAAATCCTTCTCTAAACGATGACTCCACCATGTAGATTTTTGTAAGTTACTGTTCTTTTGCTCCATGAAGACCACCGCAACAGCTCGAAGGTCGCGTTTATTACTTTTTAACTTATTAAACTTATCACCATTGAAGAATGTTCGTAAGTTTAACTGCCTTCATTCACAACTGTCCTTTTCCAATCTTGGTTCACGATAAATCCTATTTCTATGTTTCTTAAATTCTAGATTACTCAATTTGCTTCACCTGGTTTTGCTCCAGATAACTACCTTTTGGTAGTTGTCCGTATATTGTCATTGACTGGTTTTGCCTTCTTCCTCCTGTTACTGCTTAAATTAACAGCATCCCTCCAGTTAGGGGCATGGACTGTCTTGTTGTGGACAGATTGTTTTAATTGTAACTTAATAGTGAATTGAGTGTTTTCTTGTAGAACTGAGCCATGCTGGGAGCTTAACCTTTGCATGGAGCTCTCTTAACCCCTTCGATGCTTGTGAGAAGGTCAACTTATGGGTGTTACCTGCGCTGTACTTATGACGAGTTGACCTTGTCACAAACAATGGGATTTAGAAAATTGCAGCGCACAGCGGGAATGTAGTCTAGCATGGATGCGGTTAAAGATCTTTTGCTGCCTGATTGGGGAGTCTATGCTGCTGTTCTCCTAAATTTAACTCGTTCCATGCTGATGACGGAACCGCTCCGTCATCAGCCGCGGTGGCGCTGTTCTGATGACGGAGCGGTTCCGTCATGGCCCGGCCGCCGCGCCTGCGCGGCGCTGATTTTCGCGCCTGCGCGGTGCATTCTATTGAGCGGGCGGGGCCATGACGGAACCGCTCCGTCATGAGCACAGCTCAACCGCGGCTGGTGATGGACCGGTTCCGTCAGCAGCATACGCCCGCCGCGCGGCCCCACCGCCCCCTTAGCGCTGCGGCGGAATAGCCGCCGCAGCGAAGGGGTTAAAAGGAGAGCACTAGTTAGGTTATGTATAGTCATCGCAGTATTCTTGCAAATTCCTCACAAGCTTGTCAGACAACCAAGTGTCAAATCACCTCTGAAGCATAAAACATTCAGTTGGGCTGAGGCTACTATACAAGCAAAATGTTCTCTTTTGCTTTTATGCTCACCTCTGTTGTCTCCCTCCTTTTTTTCTTCCGGCTCCTTTCTTCCACCTTGCTTAGCAATAAGTTGGGCTAATTGTGGAAGGCAAACTTTTATTTATCTATGTTACAGCTAGTGACAAAATGTTTCTTTGTGTTTTGGGTCTGATCAAAATGATGACTTTTTCTTGCAGCGTTGCACCGATGTCATTTATTCTTTAACATTTTATTTAAAATGATGAAGAAAACAAGATGGACACCTCTACTCCAAGTGACCTGATGGTTAGACCAAAACGCTGATTCTCACCAAAAGTATGGTAGTCAGTCATCCTGTCTCCTCTAAATCTCTAGCACTCAGTCAGCGGAGTCAGACCATTTCCTATTGTTCATGTTTGAAATGAAGTGAATATTGCTGTAGTAGTAGGCAATTAAGTGTTAGAATAAAAGTCACCCATGGCGTTACATTGTTGATATGTCTCAGGGGCGAGTTAATTCCTTGTCTTAATGATCATGCACTCCACGAAATAGGACAACCGAGAATTCTGGCAGTTATATCTGGTCTTGAAGGCCATTGTTCTCAAAATTCTCAATGCTCTCAACAACCTAAATGTCTCAACTGCCTTAAATACTTTAAATGCTCTAAATGTGGTAAAGGTGCTAAATGTTCTTAGACTAACAGTAAAAGGTTTTTAGTGGTATTCACTTCGAAATTATCAGGTACGCTTTCCTTGCTTTAGCATGTCTGTTAACATGGAGGAAGGGAGGGAGGGTGGGTTAGGGATGGGGAAGGGGACAAGGGGGTCTTACGTTATCTTTCTTGGTACATCTGGTGCTGAATTCTTTTCCTTCTTCCTCCTCTTTTTTTTGATTTTCGCCATTGGACCACTCTCTTACCACAACCGTTCTAACAGCACTTATGAGTCAGGGAATCCAACTTACAAGCAATCTGTACTACAATCACTGACACAGTCACTGAAATAAATCATATGAGAATACTGCTCATCAGCAAAGGTACTGGTAATTGTAATGGATTTCTCGAAGCAACAAGAGGCTCTACGTTTGCAAAAAAACCGACGTTTTGCCTATTGAAACTAAAGACATGATCTCTCCCAAATGACACACCCAACAGAAAATTAAAATAGTATCACTAAACGTTAACCCCTTCGCTGCTAGGCCTTTTCCCCTCCTGTGCTAAGCCCTTTTTTGGCGATTTGGGGTAGTGCGCGCTTAGGCCCTTGTAACTTTTTGACCACATAAGGTATCCAAGCCAAATTTGCGTCCTTTTCTTCCAACATCATGTGGATTCTAAAGGCGCCCAGGGTTTGTGGATTCCCTTGGAGGGGTCCCGGAAATTAACCAAAATATAGTGTTTTTTTTGTTTTTTTCAGAAAAATTGGGAAAACGGGCTGCAAATGAAAGCCTCTGGGTTTTTCCCTGAAAATGTTATCAAAAAAGGGTTTGTGGGGCTGAAATCTCCATTTTCTCAGCTTTTAGGAAATGACAGTCTTTTGTCAGAGAACCGACATTTTTCACACAGTTTTGGCATTTTTCTGTGACATAGCCTATTTTTGCTATTTTTAGAGCTTTCCACCTCCTTCCAGTTAATGGTAGAAATGAGTTTGAAAGCAATAATGGATCCTAGAAAGCTGTACATTTTCGAAAAGTAGACAAAATTCTGAATTCAGAAAGGGGTCATTTGTCTAAATCCATGAAGGTTTCTTTATAGAAACTAACAGTTAAATATTGGAATAATTGAACATTTGTTGAAAAAAATAGCCTTTTGTCTCAACGTTTTCACCTATAACTTTTTCTAATTTTGACAGCTCTTGGAAAGCAATATACCGTTACATCCGTTAGACCTTCCTGGTTGTGGGGATATATAGGACTTGTAGTTTTACCAAGAACCCGACGAACCCAGATCCAAAAACTGAGCAGCAACTTGAAATGGTATTTTTTCATTTACTGGGTATAGAGCACTTTGTCTTGGAAAATGTATACATGGAAAAATCTGTATGAAAGACACCTATGTATTTCTGAATTGGGTACAAATTATAGAGTTCAGAAACAGTATATAATTGCTAATTTTCAAAATTGGGAATACTCATACTAGCATGAGAATTATTGGTCATTTTTCAAATTTTTTTTTTTTTTTTACACAATGTCTTTCATTGAAAGGGAGAAATGCGCGAAAGCTCAATTGGTAATAACAGTTGATTTACAAATCTGAATTACCCCAAGTCTCCCAATAAAAACGGTACCTCACTTGTGTGGGTCGGCCTTGTGCCTGCGACAGGACACGGCGCAAACTGCAACGTGGTGACACCTAAATTTTGCAGTTACAAATTGACCCTTTTTTAGCAAAGTGCCTACCTTTTGTTTTTGCACCCTAGCTCTGCCGGCACCTAGGGAAACCTAGCAAACCTATACATTTTTGAAAAGTAGACACCCAGGGGAATTCAGGATGGGGTGACTCGACTGCCTACCCTCAGGTTTTGTTACCCACAATCCCTTGCAAAGCTAAGATTTTGACAAAAAAAACACATTTCCCTAACATTTCTGTGGTGGAAAGTTCTGGAATCTGCGTGGATCAACAAATGTCCACCCACCCAGCGTTTCCCCAGGTCTCCCGAAAAAAATGGTACCTCACTTGCGTGGGTAGGCATAGTGGCTGCGACATGAAACAGCGCAAAACGCAACATGGTCGCACCTCAATTTCCCAGTAAAAGTTTGCACTTTTTGGACAAAAAGACTACCTTTTGTTTTTGCGCCTTAGCTCTGCCAGCACCTAAGGAAACCTAGCAAACCTATACATTTTTGAAAAGTAGACACCCAGGGGAATTCAGGATGGGGTGACTCCTCTGCCTACCCTCAGGTTTTGTTACCCAGAATCCCTTGCAAAGCTAAGATTTTAACAAAAAAAACACATTTTCCTAACATTTCTGTGGTGGAAAGTTCTGGAATCTGCGTGGATCAACAAATTTCCACCCACCCAGCGTTCCCCCAGGTCTCCCGGAAAAAATGGTACCTCACTTGCGTGGGTAGGCATAGTGGCTGCAACAGGAAACGGTTCAAATTGTACGGTGGTGAATTTACAATACCCAAATGCAAAACAACCTTGATTTTTGGGTGGGGGGGGGGGGGCACCTGAGTCTTTGGCCCGGGGCTCGGTGGTATTCTTTGGAAACTACAAAACCCAAACAATTCTGAAAAGTAGACACCCGGGGGAGTCCAGGGAGGTATGGCATGCGTAGGTCCCCCAATGTTTTCCTACCCAGAACTCCTTGCAAAACTTAACATTAGGTAAAAATATCACTTTTCCAAACTTTTTTGCGTGGGATCTCCGTGCCGGCAAAAATGTCCTACCACCCAGCGTTCCCCTTGTTCTCCCGAGTAAAAGGATACCTCACTTGTGTGGGTGCCCCAAAGCAGAACAGTCCGAAAATGAATTTTGAAAAAGTAGTATTTGAGCTTTACAAATTAAGCCCCCTGCCTTAGACACAGGGCTTTGGCCCACCCACACAAGTGAGGTATCCTTTTACTCGGGAGAACAAGGGGAACGCTGGGTGGTAGGACATTTTTGCCGGCACGGAGATCCCACGCAAAAAAGTTTGGAAAAGTGATATTTTTACCTAATTTTAAGGTTTGCAAGGAGTTCTGGGTAGGAAAACATTGGGGGACCTACGCATGCCATACCTCCCTGGACTCCCCATGGTGTCTACTTTTCAGAACTGTTTGGGTTTGGTAGTTTCCAAAGAATACCACCGAGCCCCGGGCCAAAGACTCAGGTGCCCCCCCCCAAAAATCAAGGTTGTTTTGCATTTGGGTATTGTAATTTCTCCACCGTACGATTTGGACCGTTTCCTGTTGCAGCCACTATGCCTACCCACGCAAGTGAGGTACCATTTTTATCGGGAGACCTGGGGGAACGCTGGGTGGGAGGAAATTGGTGTGAGCCCAGTGACGCCACGCTTTCCCACGCATGAAAAGTGTGAAAAAACTGATTTTTCCAGCAAAAATTGAGGTTTGCAAGGGATTCTGGGTTACCTGGGTTTTTGGCCCCGTGCTAGACGGCCATCTAGGGAAACCTACCAAACCCACACATTTCTGAAAAGTAGACACCCGGGGGCTTCCAAGGAGGTATGGCTTGCGTGGATCCTCCAACGTTCCTTTACCCAGAATCCCTTGCAAACCTCAATTTTAGCTAAGAAAAATCAGTTTTTTCACACTTTTTTGCATGGGAAAGCGTGGCATCACTGGGCTCACACACATTTCCTTCCACCCAGCGTTCCCCCAGGTCTCCCGATAAAAATGGTACCTCACTTGCGTGGGTAGGCATAGTGGCTGCAACAGGAAACGGTCCAAATCGTACAGTGGAGAATTAAGTTTTCAATTTGAGAGCGTGTGATTCAAGGAAATTGTGACAGACAATTTCAAGTTTGCAGGAGATTCTGGATAAAAATCAACAATAGAATTCACCAGAAAGACATGACCATATACTTCCATGGTTTAACAATAATAACTAAATTTAGTAAGTTATTTATGGCTATAATGTACAACGTAACAGAGTTACTCAAAAGTCAAACATTCAAGGCACGGCTAACTATTCCTCAAAGACACACACATACAGGCTGGATTTGGCACGAGGGCGAATGATGGTTCAGTACATAAAATTTTATTAACAAGATATTTCAAAAAATGAAATGCTCTGTCAATAAATAAATGCATAAAAACCGAACCAGTGACTCGCAACTCGTGAGCTGTAAAGCCACAACAAGGCACCAACCGTTTTACAGGCCATTCACGCGCCTTTCATACCTGATACAAACCAGACCATTGACACCATCCGGAAAGAACAGCAACACATTACAACAATCACAATAAGGGACAAGGTACACCCTACTTCAGAAAGAGATAAAAGACAAACATTACTGCACAGCCATCAAATCCGCAAGCACACACACATTCTGGTTGGATTTGGCACGAGGGTGAGTGATGATTCTGTACATACAATTGTATTCGCAAGTAATTTCAAAAAAATGAAATACACTGCGTATAATTGAAAGTATGATAAACTGAACCACTGACTCACAGCTCGTGAGCTGTAAAGCCACGTCAAGGCACCAACCTCTTTACAGGCCATTCATACACCTTTCGTACGTGTGACACATACAAAACATTCACACCGCCAGCCGCGGACCCATCACATTTCAACACTCACACCAGCAGACAGCGCCATTCAAGGGCCCATCACTTTCACACGCCCACATTTCTGACATTTCAACAACACAAAATGATGGACTGCGTGGAGTGTCACTCACCTAGTAGTGTGTGTGTAGTGACCAAAGTAACTACTCACACACCGCCAGCCGAGCGCCAGTCCACCGACACCACCACCCAAGCACCAGACCATGCACACCACTAGCCAAACACCACTCAGCGCACACCGACAGCCAAGTACCACTCCACACACACCACCAGCCAAGCAACACTCCACGCGCACCACCATCCAAGCACCGGACCATGCACACCGCCAGCCAAACACCACTCGGCGCACACCGACAGGCAAGTACCACTCCACGCACACCCCAAGCCAAGTGCCACTCCACAAACACCGCCAGGCAAGCACCACTCCGTGCACAGACAGCCAAGTAGCACTCCACGCACACCACCAGCCAAGCGCCACTCCACACACACCACCAGCCAAGCGCCACTCCACACACACCACCAGCCAAGCGCAACTCCACACACACCGCCAGCCAAGCGCCACTCCACGCGCACCACCATCCAAGCACCGGACCATGCACACCGCCAGCCAAACACCACTCAGCGCACACCGACAGGCAAGTACCACTCCACACACACCACCAGCCAAGCGCCACTCCACACACACCACCAGCCAAGCGCAACTCCACATACACCGCCAGCCAAGCACCACTTCGTGCACAGACAGCCAAGTATCACTCCACGCACACCACCAGCCAAGCGCCACTCCACGCACACCACCAGCCAAGCGCCACTCCACACACACACACCACCAGCCAAGGACAAATCCAAACACAACACCAGGCAAGCGCAAGAGCACGCACACGGCCAACAAAACACCAGACCGCGCACACCGCCAGCCAAGCACCAGTCCACAGACACCGGCAGCCAAGCGCCAAACCATGCACACCGTCAGACAATGGACACTACATGCAAACCAACATCATACTTTAGTTTTTTTTTAAAATAAAAGAAAAAAACAAATTGCAAATTGATACAAATCTACTAACTCAACAACTACACTAAAAAGACTACACAAATGCAAACTTTGAAACTGAACAATAAGACCAACCAGTTCACTTTACCACTCATTGATACTCCCAAAAATTCTTTTGCCTGTGGTACAATCTATAACAAGCAGGTACACACAGCCCGGGGTTTGAAGGGCAGTCAGGGCAGTACATACGAACCTCCTTCCGCAAACCTCTTTGCCAACAGACTCTACATCTCCGACTGGGAAAGTCTTTTGAGGTTGTAGGAGGAATTTGACCAGGAAAATGGAGATCTTTCAATCTGGCAATATCCTCCACCACTCCAACTCTAGGAACACTTGCCTGTTCAACTAAAACAAGGCTGCCTATTACAGACTCCTGAAACTTTTCAAAAGTAATCTTTGACTGGGGACAAGATTTTTGGAACACAACAAAAGCATTAAAGGTTGCCAAGTGGAAAAGATGGATAGCCAACTTCTTGTACCAAACGTAAGCCTTACGAAGAGCAGCATACGGTTCCAACCTCTGATCTACTCTGTCAACACCACCCATGTACTTATTGTACTGCATTATGCACACAGGTTTGCGCACTTCTGCAACCTGACCCCAAACAGTCACCGGTTCAGTGCTTTCATCATGTATTGTAGTCAACATGTAGACATCTCTCCTGTCTGAAAACTTAACAGCTAGAAGCTCCTCACAACGCAATGCACTACACTGTCCCTGAGCAAGCTTCTGACACACAAGTTCTTTTGGGAAACCTTTACGGTTTGAGCGGATTGTGCCACAAGCAACAGTGTCCACTTTGCCCAATTCCCTGAACAACCGCACACCAGTGTAGAAGTTATCGACATACAAATGATGGCCTTTGTTAAAAAATCCACGACCAAGTTCCCACACAATTTTCTCAGTCACTCCAAAAGTCGACGGACAACCAGGGGGGTTAATCCTGGATTCCTTACCAGTGTACACCCTGAAATTAGAGACATATCCAGTCTCACTGTCACACAGCATATACAGTTTGATTCCATAGCGTGCCCTCTTACTAGGAATGTATTGCCGAAATACCAAGCGGCCTTTGAACAACAGCAAAGACTCGTCCACTGCAATTTCTTTCCCAGGATAAAAGATCTCAGAAAATCGATCAACAAAAGGATCAATGACAGGCCGAATCTTGAAAAGACGGTCACAATCAGGGTGATCTCGTGGCAAAGCAAGGCTATTGTCAACAAAATGCATCATCTGAAGCAGAAGCAAATACCGATCACGACTCATGACTGCCGGAAATATAGCTGTTGCCATCAAGGGACTAGTAGACCAATATGAAGCCATTGGTTTCCTAAGCAAGCCCATCAAAAAAGTTAAACCCAAAAACTTTTTCATCTCCTCCAAATTTGTGGGAGTCCACCGGGTAGCTCTAGCGTGGGGCTTAAGGCTGGCACTGTTCACCCTCAAAAAAATTTCAGCATACAAATTAGTCTGCTCTACAATCTCTGCCACAAACACATCATCCATAAACCACTTGAAAAAATCAATAGGCAAAAAGTTTTCTGTGTTCACCCTACACCCTGGAACACCAGTGAATTCAGGCAATGCCGGCTGCACCATGCCTGGTGCAACCCAGAGGTCAGAACTTTCAACATCAAGTCTTGCAGCCGCAGGCTGCCGCCCAGCTGCCTCTCGTCTCACTGCACCAACTGGAATACTAGCAACCCCAGGCTGCAGCCCAGATGTCTCTTGCCGCACTATTGGCACAGGAATGTCCTCCGCAACCACAGACACAACAATGTCCTCTGCAACCACAGGCGCAGCAATGTCCTCCGCAACCACAGGCACATCATCCACACCAAAAGTAGCTTCATCAGCACTCAGAGTGTCTTCATCATCAGATGAAGCCATGTGTAGAGAAAACTCACTACTTGAATCTTCACCTCCCACCTCTGGTTCAGAATCAGAGTCAGACTCTGGACCATGGTCAGAGGAAGAATCAAAAAGCAATCCAACAACTTGCTGAGCAGTAATCCGGCGGCTAGCCATTATCCTTACAAATAAAGGAGTCTGCACAAACAACTCAACAACCCCAACACTGCGCAAAGTAAGATAAAAAATGTAAGCCTTTTAAAAAAAAAACTAATTTAGAAAATATATACAATTCACTTACAAGACACAACTACACTCACCAGCACCTACTCTGCAAAGACACAGCAAAGAGGCAACGATATCCCACTAGAAAGAAGAAGAAAAAAAACTTACATCTACAGAAGGACACATCAAAAACAAATGCAAAACATGTTTTACAATCACAACAAACAGAAACCAAACATACTCGTATTTTACTACACACTTTGCAAAAAAATACAATCACAGTACAATTGAACAAAAAAGAGGTCTCTTACCAAACACATACAACTACAGAAACAGCAGAACAACAGAACCACCAGTAACGGAACCGCACACTGCAACACTCTAAAGAGAAAAAAAAACAATACACATTAGAAGAAACAAAAACAACACACATTACAACAGGCTTTGTCACAAATGGGGGAGGTCTATCCCCAAGGGGGGGAGATTATAAATCATTATAAACGTGGGCCCCCTGGAAGCAACCCTACGGAGGGCAGAGAGCCCAAATAAAGACACGGCAGAACATACTTTGAAATGGGCACAAGGAAGCAAACCTTGGCCAAGGGGTCGCTCCCTATAAAAAAAAACAACCCTGAAGTCTAGTGGGCTTTTCTATCCCCCCCCTGGATCCATAAACTGTAAAAAAAAGTTGAGGGGGGGGGCAGAACAGTCTACAATATTTATAATGCCCCCTGGAAGCGACCCTTCCCCAAGGGGTCGCTTCCTTTTCAAAATACAAACAAATCCCTGGTGACTAGTGGGCTTTTCTGCCCCCCCCTGGGTGCAGATCGGCCAAAAAATGGCCAATCTGCCCCAGGGGGGGCAGAAAAGTCTGAAAAATTATTTATCCCCCCTAAGGAAGCGACCCTTGCCCAAGGGGTCGCTTCCTTTATAAATATACATTATTCCCTGGTGTCTAGTGGGCTTTTCTGCCCCCCCTGGGTCCAGATGCGGCCCAAAAAACGGCCAATCTTCCCTCAAGGGGGCCAGAAAAGTCTAAAAAAAATATTATGGCCACTAGGAAGCGACCCTTCCCCAAGGGGTCGCTTCCTTTTCAAATAAAAACAAATCCCTGGTGACTAGTGGGCTTTTCTGCTCCCCCTGGGTGCAGATCGGCCGAAAAAACGGCCGATCTGCCCCAGGGGGGGCAGAAAAGTCTGAAAAATATTGTATGCCCCATAGGAAGCGACCCTTGCCCAAGGGGTCGCTTCCTTTATAAATAAAAATCAATCCCTGGTGTCTAGTGGGCTTTTCTGCCCCCCCTGGGTCCAGATGCGGCCCAAAAAACGGCCGATCTGCCCCAGGGTGGGGCAGAAAAGTCTGAAAAATGATTTGCCCCCAAAAGGAAGCGACCCTTGCCCAAGGGGTCGCTTCCGATTTCAAAAACAAAGTAATCCCTGGCTCTAGTGGGCTTTTCTGCCCACCCTGGGTGTAGATCGGCCAAAAAAACGGCCGATCTGCCCCAGGGGGGGCAGAAAAGTCTGAGAAATATTTGGCCCCAAAAGGAAGCGACCCTTGCCCAAGGGGTCGCTTCCTGCACAGTTATACATCTCCAAAATCACTCCCTGGTGTCTAGTGGGGCATTCCTGGTGCACGATCGCGACGCTGTGCGCGATCGTGCACCAGGAATGCCCTGCATTGGGACATCAGGGGAAAGGAAACAGTTTCCTCCCCCCACGATGCCTCAAGGCACCGTAAACCGGCCCCACCGGAGCACCAAACACGCACCTCGCTCCTGGACGCGCTGGAAACAAATGGCTTCCAGCGCGTCCAGCGCTTCCTGATGACGTCGGCGCGCGCTGTGCGCGCTGACGTCACCAGGAAGCGTGGGGGGGCAGGGGGTGGCAGCAGAAGGTCTTCCGCTGCCACCCCTGCAAAAACAACGTAGATCCCTGCACAAGGGGGGGGAGCGCCAGCGCTCCCCCCCCAGGGCTGTACTGATGACGGAGTGGTTCCGTCATCAGCACAGCCCAACCAATGCTGATGACGGAACCGCTCCGTCATCAGCATTGAAGGGGTTAAGGGCTTGAACCACCCTGTTAAATGAAAAATCTTGGACTATATCCGTAAGCAGAATGCAGATATTATTCTGCTTTAAGAAACAAAAATAGACGCTACTCTAACGGAATCCCGATGTAATAGTCAATTTATGGATGTTGCCTACTTAGCTTCCATAGGCAAGAAAAACAGAGTACCAAAATTGATAACAAGTAAGACCAGGACAGAATTATCCTTATTCATCGCTGATACACAAGGTAGATGGGTGATAGCAAAATTAGAAAGACAAAACTCGACACTATGCATAGCAAACATTGATGCCTCCACTGGTGATAACTCAGAGCAAGCAGCTCCATCGCACCCCACCTGCGCAACATCATCAATCTCTCCCTCGAGACCACAACCTTCCCAGAGATCTGGAAACACGCCGAGATGAACGCCCTACTCAAAAAAACTAAGGCAGACCCAAGAGACCGCAAGAACTTCCGGCCCATCTCTCTGCTCCCCTTCCCGGCCAAGGTCATTGAGAAAACATCAACAGACAGCTAACCGGATACCTCGAAGAAAACAGAATCATGGAACCTTCCCAGTCAGGGTTCCGCAGCAACCACAGCACCGAGACTGCCCTCATCTCCACCACCACCGACGACATCAGGACCCTACTGGACAATGGCGAGACCGCAGCACTCATCCTCCTAAACCTCTCTGCCACCTTCAACACCGCCTGCCGCCACACACTATGCGCACGCCTCCACACGCCGCATGGATCCGAGACAAGGCTCTGGATTGGACCACCTCCTTCCTCTCCGGCAGAACCCAGAGCGTCCGCATCTACCCCACCCCCCCACCCCCAATCCGTTCCAAAGCCTCCGAGATCTGCGGCATACCCCAGGGATCCTCCCTCAGCCCGACTCTGTTCAACATTTACATGGCCCGCTCTCACACGTAGCCCGACAGCACAACCTCAACATAATATCCTATGCGACAACACTCGGCTGAGCCTCTCCCTCACCAAGGACCCCATAACTGCCAAAGCCAACCTCCACGAAGTAATGAAGGCCGTCGCCGACTGGATGAAGACAAGCCGTCTGAAGCTGAACTCTTACAAGACTGAGGTCCTCATCCTCTGATCCAACCCTTCAACATGGGACGACTCCTGGTGGCCGACGGCACTGGGGGCACCCCCGACACCCACCGACCACGCATGCACCCTGGGAATCCTGCTCGACTGAACGCTCTGAATGACCAAGCAAGTCAATGCAGTCTCCTCCTTCAACACCCTCTTCATGCTCCGCAAGATCTACAGATGGATCCCGGCAGATACAAGA